>NC_066316.1:55169993-55478993 GCF_022539315.1 Serinus canaria | reverse complement strand
ATGCATTTGATTAGTGAATAGGGTATAGCTTGTGGCTATACCCTATTCACTAATATATCAGAACAGAGATTGAGAAACACTGGGAAAGGTTTGGTTTGGATTGGTCTGGACAAGGATTTTCTGCTGGAGCAGAAGCCTTCTGAAAAGGGATGCAAAAATATACTTTAAAACAGTCTAATGTAGACTAATGTAGGTTTAGTAGATGTCAATGCTGCAGCTGTGTCACTTTGGCATGCTTTTCCCAACACACCCCGGAAAGGTGATCACCCATGAGTACTCCCAGGGTGCAGCACTGCTGCCAGAAACACAGCTCCTACTTAGAAGCACCAAGTCTCCACAAATGCTAAGCAGAGTCATGGAGATGTCCCACAGCAAAACCACAAAAACTTCGGCTGTCCAAAAGTGCAAAATGATCTTTTGGTGCTGAGTCCTATTTTGACCATCACATCAGAAGTGGGGCTGTCCCCAGCCACCTACCCTGCAGTCCTGGAGGATGCTTTCCCTGACACAGCTGCCTGAAGCAGCTGCTTCCTGGCTCCATCTTGGCTTTTTAATGTAAGATTTTAGCTTTTTAATGTAAGCTTAGAGTGGGGTCAGTTTATCTTACTGTGACAGAGTGAAAGAGTACAGTGGTTGAGGTTTGCCTTTGGTCTGACAGAGTAAACTTGTTGCTATATAACACTAATGAATGTTTATCAAAACTAACCAAAAGTGAAATGAGCTAATCAAATTGATTTTTACCCCTGTGTTGATACTCTAATCTAGATTGAAGTGTCTTGGAGCCAGTTTCAAACTAAACCACCTCCAAATTAAACTCACTTATTTTAAAGTTTGAGTAACTCAACATTCAACAAATGCTATTAAAAAATAAGTTAGATTACCAAGACCTGCCATTGCCTCTGAAAATAACCATCAGAAATAAACCCTCAGAATGTGTAATTGGCAACTAGGCAGTGGATAGTTACTAGCTAAACAAAGAAGATCTAAAGTAAATCCTCAAGATTTTTATGCCTCAATGCATTTTATGCAGCAACAGGGTAAGAAAATGTCCACATGCACCTGACTCCAACCAAAACCACCTCCTAGGGAAGCAAAAGACTCCTCGGAAAGGAAACCATACATCCCTGTGTACATTGCTCACACCAAAATGTAGCACCAGTACAAGGGGAGAGTGGAGGCAAGGTGTTTCACTCTCATGATCTGGTTGGCAGAAGGTCTCAATGAGCTCACATTTCTTTGCTTAGAAACCAAACAGAATACCTGTATAGCATGTGCAGTGCTTAGTGGCTTGAAACACCACAAAATATGGGCATAAATCTTTTTGACAATAGGATTTATCTTTATCACAATATGTCTCCTGCTCAGGGAGGCATTTTATTCTTCCCTTTCTACTGTTGAAACTAGGAATAAAATATATGCCCTTCACTTTTCCAAAATCATAACCACAGCAATTTCAACTCTCAAACCATTTTTTCATTCCATTAAATTTTAGTAAACTATATTCAATGTTTTTATTAGACTCAACTATACCAGAGGGAAGATTATTCACAGTCAATCCTTTAGTTACTAAAAAATAAAAAAATCAAAGATTTTAGCTATATATATGAATGTCTAAACATTTTACTTACTTGAAATGGAGATACTTATCTTACCTTGGCTACAGTTGTGATGTCATTAAACTGTGTTTTTAGTTCTTCTTGAGCTGCATCTCCAAAGGAAGCATCCCCCGTTTTTTCAGATAGTTCCACAGCTTTCTCAATGAGTTGCTGTAAATCACCTGAGTGATCCTCTATCTCTGAAACAATAGCCTGGAAATGGTCCAGCTGAGCAAACTTCTCCTTCAGACCAATCTGTGGTTCTAAAGGCTGTTCCACTTTGTGATCCAAAGTCTCTAGCCACTGTTCCAGCTGGTTTTTCCTTTCCAGATAGTCATTCCACTGGCTAATGATGGAATCTAGGCAGCTTACAGTAAAAGAAACAAAGTCCAGATGAGAACTTTTAAACAGTTTGGGGGAAAAAAAAGAAAAAAAAAGAGGCTGCTTATGCCTTAATTGTTACACTGTCTGTAGCCATACACAATAGGTTTAGCAGATACCTTTTTTCTCCATCTTGCTTTTGTTTCCTACATCAACTTGCATCCAAGTTATTTTAGAATGCCTGTGGCTTTTGGGCCCTCTTGTACAGCCAACATTGCTGCTTCCCTATTACAGGTTACATGAGCAATCTATCTGCCTCAGACTAATGAAAAGCACATTTCAGTGTCTGTTCAGCAAAGTAAAATATGGAACATTACTGGAGTTTTTTATGATCAGAGTAGTAAAATATGCAGCGGCCTATGAAATTACTGTCAATTAAGAGATATTCTGGCAAATTTTGAAAGAACAAACCCATTATCTATAGACTCATTTATAATTTATAAGATATTTTCCCTTCTGTTATATATTGCTTTTCCTGGTAGATCACCAATCTCTGGGATTCATGTTGAGGAATGTAATTCTCATTTTCATGGGACTTACAGACAGACAAGGGTGTGGTAAGATTTTCCCTCAAAATGCCATGGGCTAACCTAATTTAAAAAAATTTTATGATAAAAATTGGGTGAAATTTGAGTGACATCGCTAAGACAGCCCACTCTAATTTTCTACATACTATTACAATTGCAATTTTGGTACAGCTAAGAAAGTGGCACCACTTTCAGTTTTCTTTATTTTAAGAAAAAATGTAGACAAACTGCTGATAGTTTTCAATCTCTTGAATAGCAAAACAGGTGTGATAGAGGCCCAGAAAGTATTACCACAGAGAAACTGAGAAACATAAGTCTGTTTAGAACAGAGATGATGGAGGCCTTCAGATGTATAAAATTATCTCAAACAGGCAATAAGAAAGACTTTCCATTTCCACACAGGTCAAGATAAGATGAAATCAGCTTAATATGCAAGAAAGATTATATGGAGTTGATATTAGGATTTTTCTTTTAATTGAAGAAACATGAAAAACAGAATTGAGAAACCTTTCCTGGGTTATGTATGGAAAAGGTAGATAAATATCTGTCACATGTTCTTGGTCTTGCCAGAGTACAGGCTCAAAAACTCAGAAAGTGCTTTCTAGATTTTTCTCTCTATGAATTGGTGTGACTTTTGTTAATTTTTAAATCAATTTGAAGTACCATCTCATGTGAAATTTGATTCATCTGATAGGGTCAACTCATCTTTTTTTAGAGAAGGTTGTATTTTTTCCAGGCAATTTTGCTTCTCTGTGATAATGCAAATTTCCTCTCACCAGTAATGAACGAATGTACTCCTACAGGCTTTAAGGTACTACTCTCGGTAAGCAAAGATGGCAGGGTCTGACCTGTGTTTTCCAGGGATTCTTACCTCTGCCAGTTCACTGAGGTACTGATGATGTCATTCCATACATCCTTCAGTGTCTGAAGCTCAGTTTGTATCACTTTTTGTCCTTCCTCATTGCTGCTTTTGAGTGCTTGTTCTCCTTTGCCAATGGCCATGTTCAGCTTAACCTCACCATCACCTTTGAGTAAGAGGATCTCCTGTGAGGCAAAAGAGGTCAAAATACCAAATGTGACCTGATGAGAAATGAGAGCTGTAATTCTTACAACAGTGAACACCCTCTTCTCTGAGCTCATCCATCCTTAACAGCCATATCCAGCAGGAATTCCTAGGCACCTTTTCTTCTAAGGGCCTGTACCTTGTCATGTGCAAGTGATCCAGTAGTTTTTCCCACATCTGTACAGGTTTTTCACTGCAGTGGTAAACCTAAAATACAGCTCACATTGCAGCAGATACTGAGTGGGTCAAGCACTGCACAGTAATAGCTAGAAGAAACCTCAGGAAAGCCCATGGCCGATCTCTTCATGACCTCTCTCTCTCTTTCTCTCCTCTAATCTCTCCAACCTCTTCCTCAAGACCTCCTGTGATAGAAACACCACAGCCATGACAGAAAGACTCTGTCAATTATTCCAAGGCCTCCCCCTATTAGAAAGCTTTCAGGACCTGCATATACATTTTCAAAATTCATTATTTCTTATGAAATATAATACCTGACATCTGTTTCCATTAAACTTCATCCTGTTTTTTCTACTTCCCATCCCCAATTTTTCAAGATAACCTTGAATTCTGATCCTCTTCTTCATAACCATTGAAAAAATAAATTATATATATTATTATTATATTTAAATTATATATATTATATATAAATTATATATATATTTATATATAAAAATATACCTTTCCCACTGAAGTGGCCCACACCCAATATTAATCTTGATGTGTAATATCTATTTTATCTATCCTTCTTTACCTGAATTTGTGTCAATCGTGTTTCCAGGGTGGCTTTGCTTCCAAGAGTGCTCTGTGATGATGCCAGTTTATCTTGAACATCTTTCACCCATGACCACATACTCTGCAATGCCTCCTCAAAAGTGAGATGCTCTTGGAGTGCAAGCTGACATGTCCTCAGCTTCTCCTTGACAGTTTTGACCATGTTTTGATAATTGGTGAGATGTTGAGAAGCCAGACGTACTTCTCTCCCTGCACCATGGCCTTCTTCATTTAAAGTCTGTGCCATTTGGGAGAGCTGATCAAAAGAGTCCCTGAAAGAAAATAATGAGACTAAAAGTTTCAGAAAACATGAAGTATTTTAGCTATTGCCAGAGGTTATGAAGGCTGCTGACATAACACCTACTCCACCAGTGATAAGAGTTCACAATATATAGAAAAAATTAGTTAGGAGAGACTGAAAGAATATAAGCAGTGTGTACTGATTAATATCTTTTCTTGTGTGCAGTGCCATTTCTTGCAGAATTTTGGTGCTCAGAATAATCACAAACATATAAATTAAAAGCTACCTTAGTTTTCTTTTCAGCAGCCAAGCTTTCCATTTCTATATGAAGTGCTACCCTTTTGTACCTGACAAAGCTTCTAAGAAGATTGTAATCTTGGACAGGTAGGAAGGCATGACTGTAGGAAGGACATTTGTCCAGGATTAGACAATGGCTCAGACTCAGTACAAGAGTCAGTAAAAGGGATTAAAACTGGGTTTATATAGCCTCAGTTAATCACAATCTACTTGATCACCCTTCCTGATACCTGATGACTAGAGGGAATTTACATCAAACCAAAATGTCTTGCATCAGTCACAAGGCCATAGGGAGTGACTAGGTGTTTGTTTCAAAGAGGCTGTGAGACTTGGAAAACTGACTGCTTTTTGTTCTACCTTCACCAACCCAATAAGGAAAAGAGAATTTGAAAAAAACTCCGTGTACTCAAAATGGCAATTGCTTCATTTACTGGGTAAGTCTGAATTTTGGAAAGATTTCACAGCTAATGTGAATGCTTTTTGAGCTCTTTTATAGGGCAAGCTGTATGGGGAAGGGGATTCTGCTAACCTGGAATGTTTGATTGGAATGTTACAGGACAGAAAGAAAATTTTAAAATGGACATAATGATAAAAGTAGTTTTCACTATTGCTTTTGAAAGCAGTATTTTTATCTTTTACTTTTAAAAATTACACTTTGCAGTTTCCATTTATTAATTAAGGATGATAAGCTTTTATTAATTTATCAAGAGCAAATATTGGATTTGGTTGAAATTCATTAGAACTTGAAATATCTAGATTTAGCCTCTTTTCACAGAGTATTTTCCAACACATTCCTCTAGCTTTCGAAAACACACTTTACCCCAACAGTTTAATTTCACTTCTCCCCTAGAGGAAAAAGTTAGAGTATTAGAAAATGTATTTTCAATATACCTTGAGTTCAGCAACTCTTCCAGGAACTTTTCCACTTTTTGCACCTCCTTTTTCTTCTCTGAAACAAGCTGTTTGTTCTCTCCTAATGCTTCTGTGCTTATTCTTTCTTCCATGTCATGCATCCACAGGGTAAGCTTCTTGTATTGATCTTCAAAGCTACAGAGCAGATAAATACTCTCTTAAAAAATACTTTTCAAGTGGAGTAAAGTTGGAAGAAGTTAATATCCTCAAGACTGGGTATCAATTTCAGGCTTCGAGAATAAGAATTGTACACAAAACATAATTCCACGGTGACTACTAGTCTAAAAATATTCAGCAACTCTCTAAAAATGTTCAGCAAAATCATGGGAACTACAGCCAGACCAGAAGCCTCCAAAATTTAAAGTGACAGTACTTTTATGCATTAGTAGATTCAATAAAGCAGACCAAAAGAAAGCTGTTTTCAAATTCTCATAATGATTTAGTTTAAGAACAAACAATGGGTAAAAGTGGGGTTCTTTGTCAACATTTATGTGCAGAGCCCCTGAAGTGCTGTGCTCTCAATTTCACAGAAGAGAACTGGAATCTTGACTGCCCAGAACTCAGCAAAACAAGTTCTGGCCCTAAGTTTGAAACCTTTTTTCTTACTTGCAGGCACACCCTCTCATCCTGCTGTTTTGCCCATTACTGCCACACTAACTTTGCTTTCAATTAGCAACAGTTTTGAATCTGGTTAGATCTGAAAATATTTTAACTCTCAAAATTCAAGCCCTAAGCAGTAATTTAAGGGTGTTTTCGTCTTGGCTCCTTAGGAAATATGTCCATTTGGAATGGAACAGAACAGACACATGTAAAATGCATACTATCTACAAACCCCAGGGCAGAAATGAACTTCATCACACATTTTCTGTCCAGAAAATGGCATTTAAATTACTGGAATCCCAACTGCTGATTTGGAGTTTCATAAGCTACACAGCATTTCTGCATATATGATCATGAGCTTTCATCCTTTAACCAAACTGATGCCTTCAGACCAAAACCTGTTGTGGTTTTTTTTATTTTTCATTTTTTTTATCAGAGAACTTCAATTTCTCTTAAATACTGCCATAGAATAAAGCAAACAGGACTAGAGCAACTGGAAGTAATTTTGGTTTTGGCCCTGCACTTTGGAAGCCAGACCATTTCATACAGTCTCTTTGTGACTACTGGTGTTACTCACTTTCCCAGGTGTGAGGCACAAGCTTCCAGGGCCTTCTTGTCAGTCAGGCACTGGTTGAGAAATTCCTGGAAGTTCTGGTTAGACTTTGCTATTTGCTCCTGAATATGGCTCACAACTGGTTTGGGTAAGCAACCATATAAACTTTCTCCTTCCTTGCAGGCAGCATCTAATTTTTTCTGTCCTTCACTAATAGAATCCAGCACACCCTGTGCAATGAAAGAATGAAGTTTAAACACATAAAGTTTGATAATTAAAGATAAGAAATATTTCTATGAGAAGTGGTCAGATTTCTCCAAGAAGATGACAGCCATGTTTAGCTATGGAAAAGTTTCTAAGCAGATAGTTGAAATAATAAAATTTTATTAAGTGGTACTGCAATTCACAGCACTCAGGTTTTTTTATTTGATCCCAAGGTGGTCATGACTTTCTCTGAAGTTTAATAATCTCTTGAAGATGTTACATACTTCAGGAATTAGGGCTGCTTACAATAGGTATCTGCTACTTATGTTCTGTCTCATCAAAAATATACACATACAATCTTTGATATATCAGTATTAATCTGAAATGTTAAATAAGTAAAAGTGTTATAAAAACGGAAAAAGGAAAGGAAGATAAATAAAGAAAAAAGGAAAAAATATAAATAATCACAAAGAAGAATATATAGTTTATAGTTACAAATAAACTTCCCAGAAATTAAATTCTCATCTCTCAGAACAGGGACCACAGTTTTCACTGCATTCCCTCTACAGTACATACTGCTGCCTCAAACCATTCTTATATTACATTTTTAAAAACAAGGACTTTGCTAGCACCTACAAATTATTTTAGAGATATTATTGGTACCTATACTGGTACTAAATTGCTAATTACTGGTTGTTTTATTTTAATTTGTTCACTATACCTGCAAGTCGTGTAGCTTTGCCTCTATGGCTTTGCTGTCCCCAGACCTGTCAGATGATTCTTTTACTACAGCCTTCACACCAGAGAACCATTCCTGGAATTCTTGCATAGAGTCTTATTTAATAAAAAAGTATAGAGAAGAGAATAGTTTGTAAGATACCGCATTATTCACAATATTTTACAGCTGTTTTAAACAATTTTTTTATCCTTCAGGAACAGCGTATAAAAGCTAACAGAACAAGTCCAATTGTCTTCAATAATCTTGGGAGCAGGATTAATTTCATAAGGAATTAGATGTTTCCACTGTACACATCCAAATTTAAACAGTTTTACTAGGCTGCCCTTGACAGTCAATTTCAGTTTATGACATGTCCCAGTTTCATGCTAGATAAAATAAAAATTAATATCTTAATAAATAAGATTAAAAATTGTTTACTTTTCTCCACTGACTATCCAGGGAGCCCAGGGAAGACTTGAGATGGATGCTTTTACATTATAAATACCTCTACTTTGTTATATACCTCTACTTATTGCAAATAAACAAAGTATATCTATGCAATAGAGGTGAATCCCAATAGTGAGGAAAGGTGCATTTTCATGCATCTTACATGGTTAGAGTTGGATTCTGTTTATGTAAACTGCTTTGTTTCATAGCAGTTATCCAATGAACATTTGGTAACAGGACTTTTTGAGAGGCTCCATACGAAAATAAAGTTGTAATTGCAAGTGATGTCACTGGAAACTCTGGCAGACTCCAGAATGACTCACGGCTGCGGGCTAACAGCTCACTCAAATGAACCAGCCTGAGGACTCACAGAGGAAATGTTTTTCCAAGGACTCCTGCATCCTGGCCTGTGTTCTGGAACAGAGCAGATTCACAGCTTCATATTTCTTTATTAACAAAGTGACAGTGCCACCGAGAGCTTCCAGCTCTACCGAATGGTATTTGCGACAGAGGCTGTTGAGGGTCTCCCGGGTTGAGTCAATGCTGCTTTGATGAAGCTGAAGGTCCTTTTGTGTTTCCTGAAAATGAAGTTACAACATAACTATGATATTTATAAAGAAACAAAAGAACTGGCTTTTTCTCAAGCATTCCTACTCCTGCCATATGTTCTTTCCTCCTGTGGTCTATAAGTCATCCCAGACACAATAAAGGGAAGAGGCACTGGATCATGTTTCCTGAATTTTCCAAGTGAGATGAATCCTTGAAACTAAGGAGCCATTGTAGAAATGTGAAAAGTACTATTTCTCATGATTTATTACTCTAGTATAAATAAATACTTTTCAATGCATATTGAATAGAAATAGATAATTTCAGCAAAGTCTGAAGGTACATGTGGGATGCAATATGACACTGGTATTTGGCAGGGCTTCTGAATGAGAGGGACTTTACACACAGCTTGAGAGAAACATTTTCTGAAAATTAAATGTGAATTGGTAGTATATCAGTATTAACTGTGCTCACAGTTAAATACCTCCATGTGGTTTGTCATGTTATGATGTGCATAATTGCATCCAGTCCAGAGAGCACTTGGATGAAGAAAGAAGAATTGCTATATTTGATGACTGAGGAGGATTTCTGAGGTAGAAGTTTGCATTAAAATTGAATTGGGACCAGTGTCTTTTACTGTGATGTGCTATGAGTTTCATAACTTAGTGAAAGGGAGTCAATGTACTTGAAACCATGCTGGAGTAATGACCACAGAGTTCAATGTAATAAAACCAGTTCTTGCCACAAGACTGTATTATTCAATAAACTTTTCTAAAAGGTTTGTAAAAAGCTAATAAATCAGAACTTTTGTTCATTGGCGCAACTTCCTAAAAATTACCACTATATTATTTTCTAATATTCTAGCAGCTGTGCAGGAGATATGCATTTTTTATCAAAGGAAAATTAAGTATAAGGCTCAGAAAAAAAAATCCCCAAAGATCATAAGGAAAATACATAAGGAAAGTATATTGATTTTCTTCAGCACTGACCTTTAGTTTGTTTAGAGCTTCAGGATCCAGGTTACGTGCACAGCTTAACAGTGTCTCTTCCACTTGAGTTAGCCAGTCTGTCATCTGACCAATCAGCTTCTGTAACTGCATCTTCTGAGTACTGAAATCTTTCAGTGTCTCTCTTGCTGTCTCTGATATTTCTTTGGCATGGTCCAACTTCTGCCTCAAATCTGACTCTATAAACTAAAACCAAAATGTTATGTCTTAAGGCATTTAGCAACGAAAATGTTTATTGCAGTAAATGCTTATTGAAAAAATGGAAGGTAGGAAAGTGGCACACAATGATCATTTTGCCCTCTTTACAACTTTAACTGTAGATACTTACATACCTACAGACAACCATTCTATTAAATCTTAGATATACAATAATTCAAAGAAGGGATACTAACTTATAAAAAGCCAGACTGCAAACTATTGCAGTTATTATCCATTTCTGGAAAATTAAACAGTTGGTATTTCCCCTTTACTAATTTACCATATATGCAGAACATGACCTACACTCAAATAGCTTGATAAAAATAAATATCAATTGGGGAGTGAGCCTTAAGAGCACTGAGGCCTAAAGTATCTCAGTACAAGGCAGGTGAAAATTGAAGACAGTACAAAAAATAAGCTAGAATCTTGCCCCTTGACCTGATCAAAGTCAGGAATATGCAAAATTATAGTAGATGTTAGCTGAGCACATATCACTAATAGAAGTAAATTGAATCAGTCATAATATTCTACTAAATATAAATCAGATTAACAGAATCCTTTGGGTTAGAAGGAATCTCTGTAGATTCCTTAGTCCAAGTTCCCTGCCAAGGCATGGTCAGCTACAGCAGGTGACATAGAAACACATCCAGATGGGTTTTTTTCCTTCTCCAGAGAGGGAGACTCCACAACCTTCCTGGGTAGCCTGTTCCAAAATGTGGGCAATGCTTGAGTGTTACTTTAACTTCCATTAGAACTTGATATGTATCAAGATATATCCCTGCCCATGGAAATTACAGAAGTCACCTTATTTTTTTAAATTTCTGACATTAAGTTAATAATCTCAAATACCAATTTCTGTTTGAAATCAAACTGCCAAAATAGTCATACTTTTGTTTTATGACTGCCCTAGAACACAGAAATAAGTATGTGGCCAAAAGTTTAACAGCTCACATTTGTGTTCATTGTTGAATGTTTTTCTCGTAAGATCTAGTTCAAGCCCTTATTCCAGTCCACTAAAGAATACTTTCTGGTTAACAAAGCAAATGAACATATTTTATTGCCTTATAATCCTTTCAAGGAAACAAACTGTGCACTCACTCACATGTGATGTGGCTTAATGTTGTGCAGAGTAGAGAATAGCTGTAGTCTCGTATCTTATCAGCTACATTATAAACTATTTATTCTATTTTGATTTATTAAAAAAAATACTCCTACAACCCTCATGTTCACTTAATTTATGACATACTGTTGATACAAAAAAAATCAAGGTTACCCAGAGAAATATGAACAAAGAATAGTTATGCTACATATAAATAATAATGCTACATCTGTCACCTTGAAAGAAAAAGGCAGTGTAGGAAAGAAAAAAATTTCAGAAGAGAGGTTTTCTTGGTTATTTGAGCACAATCTGTGGTTACCAATGTCTTTATTTTACCTGGAGATCTGCAGGAGGCTCTTGAGTATGGGTCAGCTCTTTGAGTTCTGAAATTTTGGAACCAAGTTGCTCCAACTTCAGTTCCTTATTCTTGACTTCAGACTGTAAAACAGACGTGGTCAAAGTTGCATACCAAACTACAAGAAGCTTTCAGACTTTCAGAAGCATTCTCCATCAGTTTCAAAATTGAAAGAAAATGTAAACAGAGCTTAGCAACCAGAGGGAAAACACTGTGCACAAATTTTGTCCTCTAAAAATCTCCCATCTCTTTTTCCTTATTAGACTCAGTTCAGAGCAATTCTACCCTCCTTTAAAATAAATTATAGCATTTAAAATGCTCTAAAAGCCTTTGTCTGTTAAAACTGGGAAAATAAAGATGAAAATGTCATTGTTTATTTGACTGGAAGTATCTACATGGGGTGTTAGGTTCCACTGAAGGATTAAATTGCTGAACTTAACATCTGCCCTGAATGCCCAGAAGAAGAATTAGGGGGTATTTTGTGCTAGAAAGGATATAATATTAGGTGGGCAGTGAAGAAAGTGACCACTGAATTGGGCCACAGAAGAGGTAAACTGATTGTTTCTGTCCATGCTCATCTATTTCTGATTGCAGAAAGGGCAGGACCCTGCTGTCACTGAACTGCACTGAACTGAATTCCTCTTGCCTTGGCAAAATAAAGTGCCAAGAAAAGGTATTATGCATTTAGTGACTGTAGATGTACACTCAGTATCACATCTGCTATTCTGGCCCTCCTGCATGTTAAGTACACCTGTGGTTTGGGTAGCCTGCTTTTAAAACCAGTTTTAACAGCTATGAATTCGGGCGGTCGGATTGCTACATAAGGCATTCCATAAAGCTCAGCCTTGAGCAAAATACTCATTTATCAATGTTCATATTCTACCACAATTCTTGAATATGTTCACTGTGCATCTTGTTAAGGATATAATTTATTCCAATTGAAGTAGAATATGGCTCAATCTATGATTGACCTGATATCTCTTTTATTGTCTGGAGAACCTACTTTCCTGGATGAGGTTTTAGAAACTACTATTTTTTTTTTTTGCTAAACTTTAGCTTAAGTTGTCTAAAATTTCCATTGGTTTTTACTGGAACAGAATTATATACAAAATAACTATGGAGCTTAGATTTAGTAAGATGTGCCATTCTTGTTTCTGTTGGAAGCACACACCTACAAATAAAAAGGACAGGACTGCTCTCAGCTAGCTCTTGCAGTTATTTAAACCACCATTTAAACAGAGGACACAGAGGTCTGCAACAGCAAAGTCTTTTCTGTGTTGAACATCACTTGACATTTTGGTCCACATTTTAATCACTGATTTATGGATAAGAACCTGGAAATCTTTCAGGAGGACTTCCATTCTCTGACTGTTACTGAAGTTGTTGATGCCTTCATTCAGCTGAGAAATGCACTTATTACACCATCCATCCAATTCCTCTCCAGTTTTCAGGATGTCATCCCACAGAGACACGCTTACACTCAGTCGGTCGATGTTCTCATCAAGTCTTTCAGACACCTTTTAGGAAAGAAGAATAGATCAACACCATTCAAAAATTATTTTTTAATTATTTTGCAGACAGTTATAAGACAAACGCATAAAAATAATGTGTAAGCCTAGGTAAAATAATTTTCTTGGATTTAGTTCTAAGTTCTGAATGCTAATTTCAATTTACTTACCCAGATCATAAAACAAACACAAATCTTATGTGTCTCTTTCCAAATATTTGTATATTTTTTACTGGAAAAGAGTTCAGTGTTCAAATAAACTTTATTTTTCAAAAAAAACCCCAACATTTATCCTTCTTGTTGTAATGTGGCAATTTGGTGCTAAAGGAGTATAAATGTGAAAATGTAAAACATTAGGTAGAAATTCTTTAATGTGAGGGTGGTGAGATACAGGAACTGGTTGTCCAGAGCCATTGTAGATGCATCCAGGGAAATGCTGAAGGCAGGTTGGATGGGGCTTTGAGCAACCTGGTGTAGTGAAAGAGGCCCCTGCCCTGGGGACAGGAGGTTGGAACTGGATCTTTAAGGTCCCTTCCAACCCAAACCAACCTGTGATTCTGTAACTAGCTTTTATGTTATGTTTCTCTCCTATAGTGGAATCTTTCTCAGCACTTTCATATCTTTTGTGGTTTAGCTTAATGTAATTTACTGCCAAACTTATTAGTGCAAATTACTTCAATGAAGTATTGCTGGCATGCTTTAGGTGTGAATCCAACCGAAATTCATGCTTGGAACTGCACAGTGAGCAAATTTACAGTAGCAGCATCCATACATTGCTGTAAGACATCCTTTAAAATCTATCAAATTGATGTCACAACTTTGTGCATACAGTGGACACCAAATCCCGCTGACAAAGACTTTGAGTTATACTTAAAAGTAAATTTTACTAAACAATTACTCTTAGTAAATTTTACTAAATTAAAGTAAATTTTACTAATTAAATTTTACTAAACAATTGTACTCTTAAATTTTACTAAACAATTGTACAAGAGAAATACTGTAAGCTTAGGCAAACTTTAAAACTATTTGTCATATAAACAGCAGATTCTTACATCTAGCCATTTGTCCACCACGGAGTTCATATCTGTTTTCAGTGCAGTGGAGTCGCAGTTATGCACTCTTTTCAGTTCTGCTAACAAATGTCTTCCTTTATTAGTGAAAGTATCCAGGTCTTTTTGTTTATTACTCAGATCATTCTTGGCAGCTTCGTGCTGTGGACATAAATATTTGCTTGTTTAATGAAGCCTTAAAAAAAGAAAGAAAAATCAGTTCTCCAGGTATCCATCCGTAGCCCTGTGCTATGAATTTGTTAATTTCCATATCTAATATTTTACTACTCCACAAAATATGAGGCAACTGACATGGTTTTCTCATGAGCATAATAATATAGGATGATTTTTCTTATAAATAAATCACACAAGTGACAGCAAAAAAATTTGAATTTCTTCCACTTGGGAACCAGGTATTTTCTGGACTTAGGAAAATTTCATTTTTCTAATTGTCTTTCCATTCTTCATTATTGAATAACCACTTCAGGAGTTATAGCAAGGTAAACAGAGGGTGTTGCAAATAAAATTTAGGATTAACAACACAATCTCTGCTAGACGTTCTGGAAAACAAAAGTACAGATGAGTTCAGAAAGGAACTAGACAAAATCTTCAGGGCTACTAAGTTTGCAATCCTAGGCATAGAGAAATATTTATGTTGTCATTGAAAAGTTGAGATGCTGAGACCTGATCACAGTAAGAATCTTATGCTTTTTTCTACAGCAAGTACTAGAGAGCAGTACTAACAATAAGCTACTAGTCTTTATGCACTATGGCCAAAACATTCATTGCACTCAAACTTCTTCTGGCCTAAATGTGGCCAAGGCTGCAGCAGGGAATTGTCCTCAGCCCAAGGCTCAAAGGAATTACGTGGAAGGTTAATGAAATTCTTTTTCAGACTAGTGAGCTCTGTTCTGGCTTTTTTCTTCTTTCAAGATGTCTATTAGAAAAAGGCCATAAATACACACAGTTTAGAATAAGGTTTATACAGATCTGACTGAAAGACTTTGAATCAAGAGCTCAACAGGCTTCCAAATTAAATTACCGTTCGAAGGAACAGAGAGAACTGAACTCAGAACTGTTTATCCTGGCAGGCTGATGGACAGCAGAATTTAGTATTTTTGAAATACAGTCCAGTGAAATTAATGCAATGTAGGGATCCAAATACCTTATCTCTGCTCAATGGCTAGTATCAACATTTTACACCATGGCAGAAGTCCTCTCATGGAAAGAGGCAGACACAAAAATTTTACACATTGGAAATGTGTGCAATTCATGGGTTTTTTTGGTGGCCTTTTATCTATTCCAAAATTTACCCAATACAGAAAAACATTGAAGTATGTTGACTAGCACAATCCTTTCATACTATGATAGGAATATATTCTCAATGTATTTTATATTGAGCTTTCCACTATTTTCCACTTATGCTTTCCTTATATTAAGAATCTGTATTTCCATTAACAACAGATTAATAGATCTCACCAAAATGCAAAAAAGGGCTGTATTCTTTCCTCATCATAATCAGTACAATTTAAACTCTGTATGATAAGTGAATTTAAGGAGCTTTAAACACAGCTCAAGGGCATCTTTAAAAAAAAAAAAAAAAAAAAATTCAATTAAAAAATTGTTAAAATTCCTCAAAGGAAAATATATGTCATTACCTTTGATAATGTTCGCCTGACATCTTCATGATCCTTCCATATGGATTTTGTCACAGAAGCACTGTTAGCACTGTCTATGAGTTTCATTACTGTTGACTTCAAGCTCTGATATTCCTTCATCAGATCAATCAGAACACAGGACTGCTCCTTTCTGTAATGTGAAAAAGCTGTTAGTACCACTTGCTGTCATGTTTCTGAAGGATAGAGGACATGACAGAGCAATTCACCATGGGAAATCCAGGATGCAGTGCTAAACAAGAATTGGGCAGCCAAGGAATTCTTAATATTTTGGGTTTACAAATCCACTGTTGATCCATCACAAAACATCTTACTGAAGAGACATGACTGAATTGCCATCTCTTATGTATCACATACTAAAGCAACTGACTTCAGCGAAAGACTGAAACTGGAATTCAAGCTTCTCAGTTCCTAAGTTCAGCATCTTTTTGACTGAAAACCACATTATAACAATTGTGCCACTCACAGTTAATTAAAAAAAAAAACCCCAACAACTTGTTTCTTTAACATGGAGTGGTTTTTGGGTAAAAAGAGCTAGAAATAAAGACTAAAGCAATGCACACTAAGGTCTGCCTATTTTGTCCTCCAGTTGTCAGATGCATGCTTTTGGGACTAAAATGTTATATTCAACTTATCTCCTTTCTACTGAGAATAAATTAGCTTTCTGCTAAAAGCAAGCCTAATTTTAGTCCCACCTCTCTCTAGTATGCCCAGGCAGTGGACAGAGGAAAAAGACCTATTCAATCCATTCCTGGTGTTTATGCTGAAGAGAGACAAGCAAAACTGATACTCTGGATATATGCAATGTCTATTTGTAAAACAGTGTTTTTCTATGAAAGGATTTCGGGAATCATGACATTGTTAAAAAAGATGAGCAACTGTTTTAGAAACTGGCTCTTCTCTGAATGCTCCAAAGAGCTCTCCAAAATAAGCAGGTTCAGGAGGATCTGAAATTGTGTCTATGTGAGAGAGAAAACACTGCCAGTTTCCTTTAAAGATGATCATGAGGCAGTTAAGATAAAGAAAGGGGTATGATAAAACTTTCTCTGGTTTCTTTAGCTTCTTTCATCATCAACTTTCATTGATAAAACTGATCATCTGTGTTATACACAAACACTGCAATTGATTACACACTAATGATTAGTAAAAACCCATCCCCTAGGGCAGATAGAAATATCTTTCAAATTTAAACATTATCTAGGACCACTAAATATAGAACTGTCAGAAACACATAACCAATAGGGAATGAAAATTTGTGCTACAAGGAGAATATGTGCCAGCTAGAGTGACAGCAAAAACTCAGTGGAGAATTCTTATTTTTCAGAAAACATTAACATGCAATATAGCATGTATGTAATAAAATGTATATCTGTCATACTGTACTGAGAACCTACCTGTGGCCTTATTAATATTATAAATATAAATGGTAGAAAAATTCTTGTTAGCAATGTGTTTCCATCTTCTACTGAGTATTTAACCTACAAGCCCTGTTGTTCCCTGTAACTAATATAGTAAGAAGATATTACATGCACTAACTGTGTCTCGTTCCCCATCTTCTCCTTTCTTAGCTTAAGCTAAAGATCTACTTACTTTTCATGTATAGCTTTCTTGGTATCCTTCCACAGAGATTCTAAGCGATTTATCTCTTTGTCACTCTCAGGAGCAAGTGTGATATCTTTTTGGGCTATTTGTTTTGCTTTGTCCATGAGCCACTGGAGTTCATGCTGGTGAGAATTCAATTCTTCATCTAACTGGTTAAAGACCCTCAATCTGCAAGTTAAAAGACCAGTTTCAAATTTACTTTTTCTTTTTTTTTTGCAAGAGAGAGGAGAAAGAAAGAATGAAACAGTTGTTCTTAGCATTTCTGTGCATAAAACTCCCTTTTTCTAATATTTCTCACAATAATTAGGGGCCTTTTTCTGCTAGAACTGGGATCAGAATGTAATTTTTCTGACACATCCACTGCTATAAAATCATATAGATATGTATGTACCTCCCCCTCAAACAGTCACCTGGAAATATACTCAGATATTAAGATTAATACTTTATTACAATAAGTGTATTTAATTCCATCATCCCATGTACAATCTTCAGTTCTGCAAGGCAGAAATAGTTATGTTATATGGGATTTCTGATTGCTGTTTGGATCTTAGATTCATTAGGACAAAATATATTTTTGAAATGTAGACTTTCATGACTATTCTTTCAATACAAAAGATTAGCAGGACTTGCTTAGTGTTTAGTGCATCCAAATAGTTCACTTATTTACAAAATTTTATTAAGTAGATACACATGCTTGGCAAGAAATAAAGTACCCAGGTAGAAAACATGCACATGCTTCCAATGAATCATAAAAGGTCTAGAGATTGCAATCAAGTGTGAAAGTGCCAATGTTTTGACCTTTGCTGGAGGGCTTGTAGTGTTGTCTCCTTCAGGCCCTCCTTGTCAGCCTTTTCCTCAGTATCTTCAATGCTCTTCAGTAACTGTTCTTTACGCTCCATGAAAGATCTTTGCAAGGCTCCAAGAGCTTCTGCCTCACTTTGTTTGGTTCCCAGCAGGTTTTGAACTGTCTCCAGTTCCACACCCAGGTTATCCACCATAGCCCTGCAGGAGGTCCTCTGCCCAGAAATGCTGTGTTTCAGATGATACTGAGCCTTAGTAAGGGAACCATCCAAACCGATAGCACTGGATTCCAACTTGTTAAGATCCTTAATAACACCATTGAGTTCCTTCTCCAGTAATTCAGATTTAGCTTTATCCATATTTCCTGTTTTCTCCACTGTCTGCCTCAGCTGGTGGAGCACTCCTGATACAGCACTGTGGTGCTCCAGGAACATTCCCAACTGATCCAGGGCCTCCTGTCTTTGGCCAGTTATCTGACTCGCCTCCTGGAAGATCTGAAAGCAATCTTCAGTCTTTCCCTGCAATGTCTGCTGGTCCTCTGGGCTGCTGAAAGAACCCAACTTCTCTAGATGCTCCTTCAGACTTTGTAACTCCTGTTTCTTATTTTCAACTTCCATTGTGTGGTTCTATGTGAAAGAAAGAAAACAGAGCTGCCTTTCTTCTTCAAATCAAGAGCTCAGGAAACATTTTAGTACTGAACATACGAGTGAAACAAGTTCTACTGAGGGGTTTTCAGTAGGAAAAGTTCAAGGTTACAATTTTGCTTTAAAACTGTCAAATAACAAGTCTGTACGTGACTGCAACAGCATAAATGCATTACTTGCTAGTTCTAGAGGAGTATTTAGCCAAATGCACTGGACAATTTCTTCGTCTTTAATATTTACATCCAGAAGTTTACCTTATTGTGAGACGCAGCCAGTTGTTGATCAGCCGTGTTTATCTCTGAAGTGGCTTGTAGTTCAGCAAGAAATTGCTTAATCCAGTCTGAAAACCCGAGCAGGAGCTCATCAAACTGCCCATGCTCAGCAACAAGTGATTGAAGGAAGTTGATCCTACAGAATGTCAGATGTAAATATGAAAGCACTTGATGCAATTTAATCACTTCCCAAAATCAAACCCACAGCTGACTGGTCAGCATTCAAATCAATGCCAGATGCAAGGAAAGTAGGAAATGCTACTCTAGTTTGCCATATTGATTTTTTAATTCTGCAGAATAACATAACATTTGAAAACACCTTTGGATCTTTCCTGTTACCATTCTTTGATTTTTATCAACTGTTAGAGGTGCTCCAAAACACCAAGGTATGTTTTTCAAATTTTCTTTATAAGCGTAATCCTAGCAAAGACAATGTCATTGATGGAAGCTAAACTTTGATTTTCAGTCATAGCGAATCTTGCCTAGCATCTGAAACACTGAATTAAAGTATGACTCTCATGAATTTAGGCTGGGAGTGAGGAATTTCATATTCAACCTCCTCTGAAGTAGGAAAGGGTAAAGTCTGATCAGAACATAATTCAAAACAAGTATCTGTCCAGACGAGCACTCAGCAGAATTAAGTACCAAGTCTAAACCTTGACCTTAAAAAAGACCTCATCATTTACCTTCCATTTTGCTTAGAAATTTTTCTTCCTAATTTTCAACATGTAGAAGATCATTATATTGTAAAACAATCATATTGACAAAGCACTTAGAAGATTATGGCACTGATCAGGATCTATAATTTAAGCTACATTACAAATGGCAAAAATGTGTGTTCATTATGGAAAGAATTGAAATCTAAACATATGATAACATACAGTTTGAAATAAAGGATCAGTTTTCCTGAGCTTAACATGAGCCAGCAGCCTAACAACTGAGCACTTATAGTACTTATGGCAAATTAGAATTTCAAAGTGAGTTTAAAACTACAATAGTGTGGCTTTGCACAAAATAAAGCATATAACTGAAACAATCAAGAACAGATTATTGGAGATTATGGAATTTACTTAGGAAATTGGAACTGAGGAAATGCAACACTGCCTTCATTTCCTGCCCCGTACTCCTTCAGACTCTTCTAGCAAAAAAAAATCGGGGGTGTATGTCAAAAAGATGGCATCATAAATGTGTGGGATTCCCCACCCCCCATTCCTGGGAGTTCAGGGATTGGTATTGCTCTAAAACCTTTGTCTTCCTAATGGCAATACTGTAAAAAAACACAATTTGGGATTGGGCTTCCTCATCTGGATATTGGTTACTTTACCAAGTAAAAACCACTCTGAAGCACAAACCTTTTGTCAACGATTTGTGGTAAAGCTTTCCACCTTTCATCCAGCTCTTCAAATTTTTCTTTTATTGCTTTCACACACTGCTTTGAAGCTGTTGGAAACAGCGACTCATTTAACTGTAAAAGACTCTCATAGACAGATGTACGGGATTCAATATCTGCTCGCAAATCCTGGGATGACAATGGAAGGAAAAGCTTTTAGCTGAAGCATGGCACCATATTATGCAAAATAAAACTAATAAAAACTAACAAAAACTAATAAAAAAAAACAGCTACAGATTTCCAGCACAGTACTTTGAGTCAAGTGAGTGAGCAGAGGCAAATTCTTGGAGGAACTGAGGCCTTTTGGGACAAGCAGGTCAGTGGACAGTTAAATTCAGTAGGGATTCATCTAAGTTAGTATTTTTCTTTCCTTCAGGACAAAGTATGACTTTTATATATGGCTTTATTTTATGATGGCAGTGGCTAAAACTGACACCACATTTTGCAATAGATTTTGTGTGCAGAAATAAAATTGTGAGGAAGTGTTGCAAACTGGCTCAAAAAAAGCAAAACACTAAAAAACCAACCAACCAAACAAACAAACAAACAAACAAAACCCTCGAAAAAAATCAAAAAACCCCAATAACAAGCAACCTAATCCCCAGCAAACTACTCCCAAACAAAACACCACTCAACAACAACAACAAAAAAACCAAACCCAAACCCTGAATTAAGTTTCCTTTTCTACTTGTCTTCAAGGAAGAAGGTATAAAAGATGTTATGTTTGGCCAACTGCTTCATAATAATCTAAAAACAAATGGCAAAAATTCAAAGGGAAGGCATAATTTAGAATAGGTTGAAAGTCTTGTATTTGAAAAAAATAATCAGAACCAGACTTCCACTGCGATTTCAAAACCTTCAAGCATTTTTTTCATCTGAGAACCTTTCCTCACATGCAAAAAAAAAAGAAAAGAAGTATTGCCTCATAAAGGAATTTCCCTAGAGAAAGGATCTTCTAATAAGCAGACTGATGTCCTTCCTTGATAGATAATAGGATATACCAAGGCACCTTTTTCCTTTTTTCTTTAGCTGGCATATTATAGTTAAAAGTAATAGTAAAGTCATTGAGAAATAGCAAGTGATAATGTAATATCTCCTAGGAGATTTGCACAGCCCAGAATCAATTGATTGCCAGACTATAATTGAGCAATTCCTTCCTTTAAAAGACACAGAAACACACCAGAAAATGCAGAAGGACAATATTTCAGTTGAAACATACCTGCAGTGCCTGCAGTTCACCTTCCAGCTTAATTCTGTCGGCAGAAACATACTGCTCTGCAGGCCTGCCTGCAGCTTCACACCCCTCCAACCAGGCCAGGAAGGCAGACAGCTCCTTCTCCTGCCTAGCAAAATCACAGCCTGGAGTTACCAAGTCATCCTCTCAGCCTCACACACTGAGCCCAGGAAGGTCTCTGTGTCCCCCACAACAGATGTGGGAGTTTACTCACTTCTGCCACTGAGCCAGAAGATTCTCTAACAAGCTCTGTTTCTCCTTAGCACTTTCCAGCACTTTTTCATATTTCTGCTGTAATGCTGTGACCTTTTGAGCAACTTCTTCTTTGTTGGCCACCTTTCGGACACCGGCTGAGAGCGAGGCCAGAGGGTTGCTCAGTTTTTCCACAGAATGACAAAGGTCCTAGTGAACATGTAGAAAGAACAGAAGTCACATACATAAACAACAGAGTTATGGTAACAATGGTGGGAAAAATGCTCTAGTTCTACTCATAAGTTTGAAGCCATGCTACATCCATCAGATCATGAAGTCACTTCATAGCCTAGATATTGCTCAGGTCCACCCTAGGGACACGTGCTCCCAGCATACCAATGAACTGGATTGCAGTGGCAAAAGAATTCCCTGGGAACAGTGCTAAAGGGAAAAAACTCTGCAACAAGAGTCAGATCTCCTGAATGGGCATGTGACACTGCATCATCCATGAAGGACAAAGCTCCAAATTCAGGGAAAAACTTGCGATTCCCCCACGCCTGCCTAAGAGTTGATTTAATCACGCCTGTTTAAGAGTTGATCTAATTCATATAGGGTGAACTCAAAACCTCACTCCAACAGGTGAGGACTGCCAGACTTGCAGCCAATGTCATGACATGGGAGAAGTAGGGAAGAGTTTCTTGGAACTTCTGTCAGCATTAGCTAAATTACAATAGTAATTTTTATAATTACAAGAAATCATGTATAAGAGGAAATGTTAATTATACAGGAATAAGTTGCTGATAATTCCACATCAAGATATTTAACCATCATGATCCCCTAAAGAGAATAAAACCTTAGAACAGCATACTCAGCATATTCATAATGTTAAATATCAATAAAAATGATGATTACAAGTGCTGTCTAAATAAATTCTCCATATGCAAAATATTTTTCCTCAACTAGTATCAAGCTTTTTTGAAGCAGAAAGGTCAGGTCCCCCCTGAAAACAACCTTTGTAAGCAGTTATCAATCACTAAGTTCAGAAGATATTATATGCATTTTACTGCAGGAACAATATGACTGAAATTTTATGTAGTATTTTCTTAGAAAGAAAGGCTATGATTATTGTTGAAAAAACTTAACAGAATTTACAAACCAAATTCCCTGAGATGGGATTATTTGTAGCTTGAATACCAATCTAGTACTTGTTTCCCTTTTGCAATGGACTGAACCAAATATCCAAATACCCACTGATTCCTAGCATCACAGATAAAACTTTCTAAGTTGAAACCCTGTCCAGTCTCTTCATTGTCCAAGAAAAACTACTTCCAAGGATATACTTTCTTTATTAACAGATTACCTATACTAAAATCCAAGTTTCATGAAAACCTTAGAGGAAAAATGCCTAACAGACTTGTTTCTTATCTCCTGTTTTTCATAATGTTTTAGATGCACAAAGTTAAAACCAATAACCTGAAGGACTAAGTGGTACTTTTAGGCTTTCTTTTCCCCTAGACTGGGGAAGAAACTTTCTAATTCTGTCTGAAATGGTGGCAGGTCACCCCTGCCTCCTGCCCTGAGCTGTCTGGCATCAGGCAGCCCCTGCTCTGGGGTTCCTGTAAGGAGGTCAGTGTGACACTGTGTCCCTGGGCTCAGGGCCAGGAACAGCTGGCCACCTGCTCACCGTGCAGTCCTGGAGAGCTGCGTATGTTGCTGCTGCTGAAGAGCACGAGGTGAGAGGCTCAGCCAGCTTAGCTTCAAATTCAGACACTGACTGCTGCACCTATAAAAAAACAAAGGCAAACCAGAAGCTAAAACCAGCAGGAATTACATAAATGATTCTTTAAATAACATATTTTAAATGTTTGCTGCTAAGAGAATTTTATATCCTAAGCCTTTGTAGTGCTGAATGCCTTTTGAAGTTAAAAGATGCTAACAGTGCTCAGTTCCTCGCAGCTGCGGCAATAATAATATTTAAATTTTCTTTACAACCTTCTGTCAACCAAAGAATGAAGCTAAAAGTGTTTATAAGAAGTATGGATGTGGTTCACTGGTGCAATATCCAGGAGAATCACATGGGTTTTCAAGAAGACAACATAATTTTTATGTGTATAAAGTCTGTATATTTTACTGCATTTCTGAGGTTGCCTTTTAGGTTATTCAAAGCACAAATTTATGTATCTAGGTCTTGCAATTACCTTACAAGCCCGCTTATTTATTTTAGTCCATCCTGTTATAATATGCATTTTATAGTCAATTTTAGAAAAATATAGAGCAATTCTATAAATTGCTGCAAACAATCCATTAGATTTTTCATAATCTACCTGTTTAAGACTTTCTTCATATTTCTGCTGTGCTGATGCATTCCCTGTGATTGTTCCTTCCAGTCTCTGTGCACGATCTCGTAGCTCTTCCCAATACCTTTTGACCTGAGTCAGTTTGGCTTTAATATGTGCACGTTCTCCAGAGGTAACAAACTGGGAAAAAGACTTGGCTTCCTCTTCTAGGTTTGAAATTCCAGTTTTTTTACCATCTATCTCTTTATTAATATCCTAAAATGTAAAGCAATAGTAAAAACATTCAAACTAAGTTTTTAACTATTAGAACAATATTTTCCAGTTCCTTTTTTTTCTCTATGCTACAAACATCCTTCATCAAAAATTACATAGGAGAAGAGTTCATTGACCACTTGAAATAACTAGTTACCAAAGTCTTTAATATGACCTGTAAATACCCTTTTTCATTTTGAAACTGTCTCTGTCAAAGGTTTAAAATATAGGCTGCCCTAGAACCAGTGTGTATGAAGAGCAATTAGAATTGGCTGAGGTGCATATTTTCAAGCAGACATGATGGCTCATACTTTAGCATCTCTTATGTCACAGGAAGGTAGTACACAATTCTCTTTAAGATTAAAAATAGAAGATGGAAAAACATGACTGTGTCACTGAAAAAGCATTGTCAAGGAGCTGAACCCCAACAGTTGGTTAGTTATGTTTAATAGGTTTTCAAGCACTTACCAAATAAAACACGCCATGATTAGAAAGTAGTAGAGATGGCTTTCCTTTACTAATTTAAAATACTACAGTATAATAAAGGATAAATTTAATTAGATCATAAGTTAGGGTGAGTGTGCCCTTAGGCAGAACACTAAATAAAGAACCACATTGCAGTATAAGTAGGAAGTCATGAAACAAGGGTGATAGTGGTTTTTTAGCAATTTTTTTAATCTGTCCTGTCTAAATAATTTCACTTAGTAAATGCATAAGACAAAATTGCACTGGCTTTACATTTCAGCAGCTACATGACAGCAACTGTCTCCTATTATTTTGTACTTGTCTTATTACAAATTAGAGGTAAACTTGGCAGCTGCATCATCCAAAAAAGAAACAGTGTTTCTCATTCAGGGCCTATTTATAAAGTTGGCACCAATGAATTTAGAATTAAGCTTTTTTTCACAACAATTTTTTAATTACTGCTGATATATCATGTCCATGGAGCTCTCAAAAGCAATGGAAAACATCCATTGGGAGAGATTTGAAAGATCAAAGTGAGTTCTTTGTAATTGACATAGGCAATAGCATTCTCACATAAAAAAAAAAAAGTTAGAATATGTATATACATGAAAGCAATCAAAAACTTTCTTGAAAATGCACTCTCAAAGCATAGCCAGTGCCCAGCTTCTAATACAATAGTGATAAAAATATGGTCTCTTTCTCATAAAGCCATTATAAAGCTCAGGAGTGGCTTGCTGCAACATTCAGTCAAAAA
This sequence comes from Serinus canaria, assembly GCF_022539315.1. Classification (NCBI taxonomy): domain Eukaryota; kingdom Metazoa; phylum Chordata; class Aves; order Passeriformes; family Fringillidae; genus Serinus; species Serinus canaria. The sequence continues at coordinate 55,453,344 of NC_066316.1, read as the reverse complement.
TTAGCAGGGTGACTGTCAGAAAAAAAAAAAGTGGTGCTATAAGAATTTATAGTTTCTCTTTATGCAATATATTCTGAATTAATTTGGATTATAAAATATCTTTTTTTGCACAAGAACGTGTTGCTGAGGAAAAATACTGGATTTGCAGCCCTGAAGCTGAAATTATCTAACAATGCAGCAGATACAAATGAGGCAGTGCTTTCTCACTCCTACGCTATTCTGTTAAATTCACTCAGTTACATAAAAGAAGGTGGATAATTGAGGCTTTCAAACTCGCACTGAGTCTGCCACCAATGGTAACTACTTGTGATAACTGTCATTTTGTTCCACCAGGAATATCAGAGAAATGTGTAGGTGAAAATCTGGCTCTGCTGAAGTCACTGAGGCTTTGCAATCAGTGTCACCAAAACCAGAATATTACCACTATCATGTAGGATAATTACATTCAGCTGACCCCAAGCTTTTTATCTGGTCAGCCAAAGGTGTCAAGGAGCACACTACATTTTTTTTGGCATTTGCCCTATGTTGAAATGTTCCTTACTAATGTGGTGTAGTAGAAATTATATACTAAGTATGCTGATTAGTGTTGTGAAACAGAGTAGCTCATGAGGAAACTTACAACAAAACAAAAAAACTCTACAAAATCAGGCACAAAGCAATGCTGCTGAAGCAGATCTCCAGCTATGTCCATGCACTGGAGGTGAGATGACAAGTTTCACATATCACAGCTCATAAAGCTCATTAGTTCACCTGAGGTACAATGATGTACCCCGTGCCTTATGTGGGGGATTTTCTGGTTTATATCTGTTCACTCAGGTGTTCATAAACATCATCTGCTGACCACGGTGCTTATATGTGTAAGAATTATGATGGAATTTTCAGAAACTTTCAATGCAGTGTAAAAATCACTGCTTGTCTGCATCTACAGTAAGGAACAACCTTTCTGGGAACATGGTTGGAATAGGCTAGTAGGACTTAAGGCTCCATTTAGACAGACAAGAACTGATACACTGCAATGCAATAATAGCATCATTTGGTGCACTTATTTTCTGTCTTAAACACTGGAATCCTGTCCACTAACTATAGAAAAGCAGGACAACACTGTAATGTATGCCAGTGGAATAAGTGCATACATATTATTTCAAAAGGAAACTGGTTTTGAATTGCTGTGGTGATAAAGCAAGAATTCAAACATTGTTTTGTTATTCAATGATGAAGTCAAGAGATTTTATTTATTTAGTCTTTGTAAAGTTGTGAACAAATTAAGAACAGGATAATCTGTTGATAAACTGTTTCTGTCACATGAAACAAATGCCTAATAGGATCCTTTGGAAATAGTCTCAAGCTGGTCTGGAAGCAGCTGCACACCTGTGCACCTCCTGAAGAACAAGTAGGTCACAGAAAAAAGAAAATGGCAATGTGCACTGCCTATTCAAAAACTCTGCACCCTTAGAAACATGCCATTCCAGGGAAGGTACATTTCCATTTGTGGAAGGATACAAAGTCAGCCCTTGAGATTAAATGCTTGGAGACAATATGCACCTCAGTCAGCAATTTGAAACTAAACCACTGTGTAACTACAGGAATGTACATGGAACTGAAGACAGTGCAATACAATCACAGTAAATGTTATGTAGGTTTTCAAGCTATCAAGAACAATAGTTTCTTTATTAATTCAGCATAAAAGATACACAAATCAAGTAATAACTTTAGCTTGCAAGATTAAAATCAAGTTCTATAGCCACTAGCTGTTGTATGTTGAAAAAAAAAACAAACTTGTATTTATGTAGCTATTTTGTTGAGATTACTCAAAAAATGAGAAGGGTATAAATTATGTTTTTAACCATACACATAAAGACTTCATATATGTAAATTAAACACTAAAAGAGAAGGAAGCCTGTAAGAATTGTCCTTTAGTTTATAAAGACCTTACTGCTTGGTGTATTTATGTACAAAATGTGCCATCATTTAATCATGGTACTTTTGAAACATGGAAAATGTCTCTTTTCTCATTTGGCCTTTGGCAAAATAACAGCTAAATGGGGCTTTAATACTAAACATAACAAGAACCAATCACCTTGATTTGGCTGATCTGTATGTCCAAAGGAGATGATGATGTTTCCAAAGTTTCCAGCTCTTTTTCTTGTTCAGCTATCCAGTTGGACAGAGCTTCAAAATTATTGCCAAAATGATCCCACTTGTTTTTCACCATTTCCATGCTTTTAATACTAAAATTAACCAAATCAATTAGAGAGAATAAACAGTTTAATATAATGAAGCTGCCAATATTCTTGTTAAAATAAAAATGGAACTTATGTAATCTACAGGAGGGTAATTTAAAAAAGGTCTAGTTTTAGAGGATCAAGTTGTGCATCTAAATTCAAACATGGTTCTCTAGACCATGCACCAAAAGTCAAACAAATGCATTAGCAATTGAGGGAACACCAAGAGGTAAAAGAAAGTACAGCTTTATTCATCAGCTGTACAAGAATCTCATCATAGTGGGAAGAGAAAGGAAAAGAAACATCAACAGGATGAAATTTCTATGAAATAATATGGGATGATGAAATCTAAATATTTAGATAACTGAGTGCATAGGTGTTCATAACTTAGTCCCTACACCAGAATGATTAAAACCAGTTAAATGTGGACATACACACAGTCACCAATGCTTGACTGCTTTATTGATCTTGCTTTTGTGTAACAGCAATCTCCACCTCTTTTAGGAAGTTCATGTTTGCTGTGGCAATGATTTCCTACCAAGCCAGAGAATCAACAACAAATGTGACTCAACTCCCTTAGAGTTAGTAGTTTTACATTATAGGTATGTTAAACAGAGACAGATTATGACTGATTTTTCTATGTCTAAGATTGCAAACAAAGCACCTATTTTTTTGTCACAAGCAAGAAGGCCATTATACAAGGCCTAACAGCATTAACTTCCAATATACAAGTTTCTGCTCCTTTCAAGTAACTGAAACCAGTGCTAATGTAGGCTCTGCACACAGCTTGCAAAACACGTATTTTCTATTTCACTGAAAATATCAAAGTTTCATCATAAAAGTTTGAATATTACAAAATTTCAAAATACATTTTCCTTCTAAATATAGCCTAAAAACCATTCCACCGTAAAAAGTTCTTAACTTTTCCCCCCTCCTTAAAGCTAGAGGAAGCTTTAAGAAAAGATGTAGCCTAAAAATGTAAAAGTTGGCCTTTTTATTTTTTCTTATTTATTTTCAAAATTAAAAAAAAAAGTCAACAGCCATTTACTTGTAAGAGTGTATGCAAATTCAAGTTATTTGTAGGAAAACAATGTGCAAAAATATTTCACTCAAGTCAGCTCATGAAAATAAAGCTGGAAATCAGAATGCAGGGACCAAATCAGTGGTACAACTGCTGTTGCACGCCTTCATTGGAGTTTCTTTAAGAAAGCCACAGACTGTAAAGAATATAACCCCAAACACACTGCACAGCTCTGCATGGTTGCCTTGGAAGACAGATGGGCTAAGTTGTTAGAGCAGCTGACAGTGGAGAGCTGCTCAAACGTTTCTCTCCTTTTCCTGCTCACTGGCACACTATTTAACTTAGGAGTTTGGAATAACTTCACTTTAAAATACTCGGCCAAGATTTTTATTGATGATGCAAGTTAAAATATAACTCTTTCATACTTACTATGAGTCCTGTAGACACCCTATAGATAGTTGTATGTATTTGCATCTTTTACAGGTTAGCTTTTTATTATCTGTCACACCACCACAGACATTCTGTATAATCCATACATTCAACTAAAACCTATTTCATATCTACACTGAAAGGGTATATCAATGATGACTTTTATTTAAAAATAAATTACTTTATTTAAAAAGCAAATATTCATTGCTGGAAGGCTAAATTTCATAGATTGAAAAATCATACTAGTTTTCTCTCTTAAAGTGGAGAAAATAATATGTAAAGTATTTAGTAAGAGATGGTAGAATTTGACTGCAAATCACTCTAGCACTTCATGTTGGAGACAGCATTACATAAATGGTCAGACCACCATTTGCTGCACAGGGTATTTGTTCTGCTTTATAACTGTTCTTTCACATCAGGAAGAAAGCAGCACTAAATTAAAATCTGATTACCATGACAGTGGTCATTATGAGGAAAAAAAAACCCAATTGTTTGGGTATGGCCCTTTGCTCATACTCTGAGGTGATGGTAACTGCTTAATCTTTTACAGCACATTATTCAAGAGAGTAATTCCAGTAAGATAAAATATAAATGGCACAGGTATCTATGACTTGTGTATCAGATCTGGTGTATGCAAAAATACTGATTTCATACATACATACAAATAGATCTGTATAGGGATAAAATGAGAATAGCAACATCATGAATTTGAGTAACAAGTTCAATAACTGAATTACTCACTTGAGAGAAGGGAATAACTTTTTAAAAATACAAAAAGCTACAAGTATTTATCAAGATTTCCTTGGAGTTTGAACCTTTCATTTTTAAACAAAATCTGGAAAATTATGCCTTTTTTTTTGGCAGCAGAAGCAGCTTTTGATATTGCCCGTGCAATACAATCTGGGCATTCAGCTAAGGTGAAGGCACTTCTTGACACTCCTATAGAGAAAGTGGAATACTGAAAAATGAAGCAAATGTGGTAAATGTGCTGCTCTAATACTCTTTCCAAAAGAGACTTTTTCTTTCCAAAAGAGTCCAGTACCTCAAGAATGAGCTCAATTATCCCTTCTTCACATGACTGGGGCTTAAAGTGACAGGTTAAATGTAACTAAGTTCATGAACTACATATAATTAAAAGAAAACAATTTGTTAGTTTGCACACGCTCTTTTGACATATTTGGTACCGTAGCTTGGTTACTATGCCAGAGAAAGCAGTAAATGACAGAGCTGATGAGACAACACAAAACGCTGACAAAGTAGTCTGGAAATCTGATACAATCTTATAGTGAAGAATAAATATTAGGACTTGTTAAGAACATACTCTTCTTCAAGAGTAACTTCCATTTTTTTCACTTGTTCTTGGATTGATTTTGCCTGATGCTGAAGGGACTGCTTGTTCTTTGAACCAAGCTGTATCTCAGAGGAATTCTTCACCAGATTCTCAGCCTGTACTGCCATTGCTTCAGTTTGTTTAGAAAGTTCCTGTAAGGATGCAATACGTATTAATACAACCAGAGAGTTTCATATATTTACACAAAAAGTATTTTTCCTCAATGTTTATGGTTGGAAAAAAGTACCCATGTCCTACATGTATATTCTGAATATGTAAATACATAAAAACATCTCTGAAGGAAGTCAATTTTATGTTACATTAAGAAAAGTCCATTTGAGCAAACTAGATTGATTAAATTTATCAAGGGATGTTGTAAGTGCAAAAGTCTTTAACTCAAAAAATCAAAGTTTTTTCTATAGCTCTTCAAGTAATTTATTTTTGCATTGCAGAGGATAATATACATCTTTACTTAATTTTTCAATCGCACCATTCACCAAGGGGGTTTTGCAGTACCTCATATTTTGTATTTTCACTTTGTTTAGCAATTATTTTCTGTCACAAACACTGAACCCACACACCAGAAAAGCTGATGCTGAGCATAACCAAGGTAGGTATAATTTATTATTGCCTTCATCAAAGGTTAACAGTGGTGTGCAAACCGTGGCACTTAAGTAAAACAAGCACTGTTATTACTTCTGTAGCAGTAAATAAAATGGGCTGGGATAATTCTGTGTTACTAAGGACAAATTGCATGTTATGGCTTCTGTCCATGGGGTGGGTAGACATCTTTCCTTTTTCTTCTCAGGTCTAAGAGTGCCATTTGTCACATTCCACACAGCCTTGCCAAAGTGCACCCTAATAACGTTGACATGCAAGTGCTCGACACTGGATTACCAGTGTAGGTGATTATTGAGCATAAAATGGGATGTCCTCAAAATAATACTAACTTTCAGCTTCAGATAACTATATCTTATATTAACTATAGATATCTATAGCTTATATTAACTATAAGCTTCAGATGCAGACTTTGAGATATCCTTTGTGTTTTTTTCACAAAATGACTTTTTACCTCTGGGAAGTTTACGCGACCACTCATCTGTATATGCAATTTGCATGGGCATTAATGGGAAATCAGGCAAAGATTGAAGGCAATGCACTCAGCCCATGTTGAGAAGCAAGGCAGAAGGACACCTCAGTTCCTGCATTTCACACAGCCAGTACCTTTGTCTGATCCAGTTCTGAGGAGAGGCTCTCTAAACTGCTAAAGTTTAGGATACGTTCAAGTACAGAGCTTGCTTGATTGAGATATTTTACTACTGTTTCTTTGTCTCTTTCAAACTGCTCCCATTTATTTATTGTGACCTAAAAAACAGACAAACAAAACCAAAAAAGGAACACAAGGAGATCAAAGGAGAGAAAATGAGGTTTTCCTTGTACATTACTGAAAAAGGAAAAAGAGAAAGTCTTGACACAAAATAAAATAATTTTTCCTGAGAAGCCATCCACTCAACAGTGAGTAGATGAAACTCTTCTAAACTAAATAAAACTTTTTTCCTTGAATGTTTGCTGACTCATATTATGCTGTGCAAAAAAAGCACTGTTCTCTAAGTTACCAGCAATACTCAAATCTTATGTCCTGTAAGATATCTGAAGTAATACATGCATATACTTATGGTGACAAGTAGTAAAAAATATCAAAAGGATTTTCAAGTTCTTTAATTAAATAAATTACAGTAAAATGTTAGAAGAAAATCCCTACTCACAGGAAAATCACACATAAGGACTTATTTGCTCTTTTCTGATGTAGACTTATGATTAACCTACAGCATTTAATTACCAGTCACAAGAACTACGACAGCTTAAACAAAAATATTCTCTTGATTCTGAAGCACAGATTAAGATTTTACACATGAGAATTTTTAGAGAAAAAATTTATTTCATTAATTAGTGCTTATATTAAGAAGTTACTTGAGGTTTATTGATTGAGTTTCTCATCTTGTATTTTCTCATGGGAAATAATTTTGGTGACTTTCAACATTTGCACGGAATAGTGGCCATTTGGATTAACATTCTGCTCAGAAATATGTAAAAAGCAAACCAGATATGGGAGCAAGAAGCTATAAATTCTAATCCCAATTCAGTCCATCATTAGTTATACAAGCTGAAGCAATCCACTTGAATTCCCTGTGGCTTTCCCCTTCTTTAAATTTAGGATCACAGCATGCATTTCACACTGTAGATGTGAGGATTATATTTGCACATCAGGTGTTAAAAACCTATTATCCAGCTGAAGGACACTCAACTAAAGAGCAATGCCATCTTTAGTAATCGGAAAAGAGACATCAAAAAATAAATTCACAGATAAATTATTTAAAATTGTTAAGTATTATGACTGAATAGTGGAGACTTTCAAACACTTCTAGCCAGAATGCTATTTCTTTATTATTTAAGAGCTATACAGCTTTAAGAAGTTTTCATAGAGGTAGTGATCATGAAAACCCCCAAGGACCAAAAGTCAAAGGTGAGAAAATGAGCTCAGTTTTTTGATATTAAAAAAAAAATTGGGTTTTACTAAGTTTAAAAAAAGAAAATGAGGAAGAAGTAAGCATGAGGTCTTATTTCCAAAAGCAAAACACCCACCTGCAGTTGCTCTTCCCGTTTCTCCATGGTCTGCTGCATGTTCTCCAATGTTCCCTCTAATTTTTGTAAATCCTCTCGTACTGTGCTGGGCAGCCCACCTTCAATCTGCAGCCGCTTGGCTTGGGAAATCTGCTTTTGCACATCTTGCCTTTTTGCACGGAGTCTCCTTGTCCTTTGCTAAAAGGATTCATCCAACAGCAATGATTAGACTCTTTAGCCCCTTTGGGAAACTGGAATGATGCAGCCCCTCTCTGTTTTTGCAGGGGCATGCAATGAGAGTAACAGACAAAGGGGCAAATGGGCAACTATTCTTGAGAGTCTCACACTCATCAAGTATATGCCCTAGTTATCAAAATGTCAAATGCTGCCTTTTGTGGCATGTGCATGGAGAAAAAGAGTGAAAATGTGGCCATTTACCCAAAGCATATTTGAGAAAGCAGAAGCTGCAGCAGTTGAGCAACCACAGCAGGAGTCACAGGTGCATGTATTCCTCATGACTGAATCCAGGTCTGCTCTGCTCTCCTGAGGCACAAGTTGGAGCCTCAGAGTGAACAAAGCAATATATCAGCCTTCTTAGAGAGCAGCAGAGTGTGGTTAGGTAGTGTAACTCTGTCCTGGAGGTCTTTCTGATTTGTAGCACTATCAGAAACTTCTGAGAATACATTCTCTCTCCTTCATGACAAGTCTGACACAGCCAGCCTTGCTATGGAAACTCACAACTAGCTCAATTCTACTCTGGGTACCTTCAGGTCTGTGTCAAAATCTGCTTCTGCCTTGGTAGACTCCATACTGCAAGGAAAAGAGCTCAAGGAGAAGTTAACTATTTCTACTACCTCTCCTAAAATGGATAAGGAATGTGGAGTGTTTAAAGAAGGAATACAAACCTTAACACATACAACAGTGCTTATAAACACCAAAGAGTTGGGATAAGACACAGGTAAGAGTTAGTGATTGGTCAGCACTAAGCTGACTCCACAGAAACAGATGTTAACATAAAAAACTTAACTAATGTCTAAACATTGGCAGTAAATGATTCCTAGTCTCATTAGCTCTCATTAGCTGCTCTCTTGAGCAGCTCAAAAAGTTATTTTCCCATATTTGGCCTTAAAAGCCATGATTCTTGGTGTATGCAAGCCATACCATTGATTATTAGCCTGTGCATGTTTTGATCCATTATCAGTGCATTAAAAACCTCCTGTTCTACTCCTACAGAATGGAGGCCCATCTGTCACAAAAATGGCTATCCAGAGAAGGAAACGAGGCTAGAGCAGCAACATCTTCCCTCCAATATTTAGAGCTGGGGCCACATCAAACTGCTAAAATAGAGAAATTTCCAAAGCCAGAATTGTGCCCAATTTACCATGACTGAATCTGAAACTAAAGCTATAAAAAGGTAAAAAGGGAGAGTCTACATATCTGCAGAGTACACTCACCCAAAATTTAAAGCGAATGAAGGTTTTTTTCAGTGTTTTGTGTCCCAAAACCCCATGTGAAATAAATCTTGACAATTAACATTGAAATGATACTGAAAACATTTTTCATTAAAAGGAATCAATTCTAGGCCATATAGGACTGTTTCCTTTATAACTTTTTCAAGTTTAAACATAAAGACTTATATTAATAGACGTAACAAAATTTTGTAATTACATAAATTAGTAATTTTAAAATAAATTGGATATGGACATGAGTAATTGCCCTACCTGATGATGAAGCAGTAGCTGCTGAGCTTGTAATAAACTTTCTGTATCCAGGATCTTTTCAGCCTCTGCTTGGACTTCTTTAGAGTTGTTGATCAACTCTTCAATTGCACTTTTAACTTCTTCTTTGTACTGGACACAGTCTCCAACGGCACCCAAGGTATTTTCAATCTAACATCACAGATAACTTTAAGTATTTTATGTTGAAAGACACATCTGTATTTTAAGGGTACATTTATATTTGCAATACCTTTCCAAAAACACAATAACTTTATTATATTTAAACCATTTTTATCTCCAGCATTTTTGACACCTTTAACTTTACCTTGAAAAAGTGTCTCTAGCTTTAAAATGTGGCTGGGGAGACCTCTGTCTTGTTCAGACATACTCCCTGTTACACTGCCACATGACAAATAGCTATTCAAGTGACAGCTGTGACAGCTATTTACTGGTGATCACTTAGAAAACACACACTCTCCTCCCTTATCCTTGCAGGCTGACCCAGATTCCAAAACACCTGCATTACTCAGCATACAAAAAAATTTTGCTGCCATCTAGACTGTCCTGAGCAGTGTTTTGGTCAATCACAAATACATTAAAGTGCTGAATTAGCCTGGTTTTATGGACCACAATGTGCATGTGCTGCAGTACCCAGTCTCAGCTTGCACTATTTTATAAAGAAAGAGGAGTATCCATTAAACACACCAGAAAATTCTCTATTTGACTCTCAGGCTCTGTTCCTCATATATTTCCTGTGTTTTAGGGGTTTAATCATAAACAATTCTAGAACCTTTTCCTTTTTTTTCCCTGTTCCTTTCCTTTCCTTTTGACTTTGGAGAGTCATTTGAACTCAAGCCATTTAATTTCCTGTTATATAAATATTTAGGTTTTAGTCTCCAAAACTATTGCTGAACTCTGGCAATGCCCAGTTATCAGTCCTTGCCTAAACAGTCTCATCCATCTGATTAACAAGCTTCATAAATAGTATTCTGATTTCTAAGAATCAGTAGTTGTTTAACTATAATTTAGAGTGCCATTTGGATTATGCTTTCAGATTCAAACCAAGTATTTTCTTATATTACCCCCATTAAGTTATTCTCATTAACTTACATTTAGTTATGACTTTAAAAGAAAACAAAAAAAAAAGTAATTTAACTTGAAAAATCATCCCCCAAAAACTAAAAAAAAAAAAAAAAAAAACAGTAAATGAAGTTTTTTTGCACTCAGGTGGAAATTACATTCCTTGTCCAAACTTTCCAAACAGCTTTCACACCACAGATGTTTAGACAACTTTCAACAAATACATAGGAATTCTATACATTTGAAACCCCTATAAGGCCTCCACAAGAACTGACATCAACAGTGAAATCCTGAAGTCTGAACTCTTTCCTGAACTCTTTTTTTGCTTTTAAGTGGATCTATTCCAACTTTTAAGTGCAAGATGCTCTGTTTCACCTGATTTTTCTTTAACTGTTTAAACTGTGAAGCAGTAAGTTCCCTGAGAGCCTGCAGAACTCAAGGGTTCAGTGTTTCTGAGAGGTTTTGCTTGTTATGAGTTAGAAATTTCCCATGATTTCTGCAGTTACAATATCTCCTTTTCATTCAGACCTCAAAGAACTGAAGCCTTTTTCTGCAAGTTCAGGACATGATACACATCCTTAATGACTAGAAACAACCCCAAAGTAGTGCTCTATTTCAGCATAAAAGATAAATAAATCATTATTAAAGTGAAATTTTATATCCACTAGCTGATGTACATCATGGTTTTGACAATGTTCACTATAAACTGATTTTAAAAAAACTAAAAAAAATGACATTTTGTTTGCAGAAACATTTACTATGATACTTTCCAATTCTGCAAAAGGAAAGGATCCAACAGAATAATGCCTTTTTTCTTTTTTTGCCTGGTAGTCTCAGTGCTTAGCTACCCATGGAGTACAAATTAATTTTTCCCTGCTGAAGGCTTGCAGTTTAATTAAAAAAACACAGCAGGGAACTTGTGCTTGTGAAGCCATGGTTGATGTCATGTCATGTGACAGTGTAAGTGGAGAGCTCTTGTGTCTGTCATACTGTACCTCAGCCAGCAAATCCAGAAGTCTCTTGAAGTCACTGGAAAGTTTACAAAGCTCATCCTCTGTCTCTTTGGCCTCCAAATCAGGACAGAGTGAGGTCAAAATGACAAGCCTAGATTTCAGCCAGTTGTGATTTTCTCCCTGCTTGTGAATATGCTTCCTAATTTCCTACAGAAGAAATCAAAACATATTTTCTTCAAATATACAGAATACATCAATAACTGACATTCATGGCATCACTTCAAAGAATAATAGTGTAAACATACTACTTCAGCTTGAAACACTGGGAATGTAGTATTTTTCTACATGCACAGCCCTATCAGATTCTGTTTCAGTCAATGGCTAGAATTTTGCACTTCTTTTACACTCCACTACTAATTAGACTGTTCTTCAGTTAGTAGTAAAATACTTTTCCCTCAAAAACCTTTTTACTTACAGATAGATAGATAGAGGGCAGGTTCCACATGTATATTTTCCATATATTGACCATATTTCTTAGCTGCAATTTAAATCTATATTGCTGACTTCCCCAAATAGATAATTTCATGCAATATAAAGTTAAGTGTAATTTTTTTTCCTATTTAAATTGCTTTTGTTCCACATCTCTTTTCAACCGGTAATTCATTTGTATCTTTGTGGTAATGCTGATGTGATGTTAATCTACATGAGCAAATCAGACTTTTTGAAGCAGAAGCACCCATTAAGTTAAGGATCTATGAGTTTTATCAAGGTCATCCTAATAATATGTCTCCCTATATCTAGACTCATAACCTGCTCATGAGTTTCACACAAACACCTAAAGTATGTAGGTGCTCCTAGTATGTGAAATTAAAAAAACCCCAAAAAACAGAAAGAAGGGTCGAATCCCAAGTGTCACAATAAATTATTGCTTAAAACTAATTTAACTAACCGGCTCAATCTTCAGCTATTCTATCACTTTGTTATCAGTCACCAGTACAAAACTGAATGGTAGAATATTTTTTCCTTCCCTGTTATACTATGGCAGAAGAGAATTTTTATAATAGAAGATTTCCTTAAATGTAAGTAATTAAATGTAAGATCATTCAAGAACCTGCAATCCAGAAATTTTTGCTTTTCTTTGAGCAGCACTTTTAACTCTGCATGCAATAAGATGAGGGGCAAATATTTTTTCAATCTGCCCCTATAATTTTAATGTTCTAATATAGGGAAAGGGACCTGTCACTCTCTAAATTATTAAAAATAAGAACTTCTGCTGCATTTGCTGTAACATGCACCTTTCTCCTGGTAATGTTTTAAGGAATACCAGGAATCAACAGAGCTTCTATGGTCTCTGCAGTAAAACAGTTGCACTGCTTTGGAGAAGAATTTTATCCAGAGTCCCAGTAGCAGTGACCACAGCTTTGTTAGAAGACAAGATAAGGGCTCACCCCCACAGATGCTTTACACTGCTTGTACTTGGCAGTATCGTTAACATTTTCCTTTATCTTCTTTAGCTCTCTTTCTGTTGATGAAATCCAATTGGCCAATTCAGAAAATCTGAAATAAGATATCACAGGATGAAAAAAAAAAAAAAAAGTTACACAAAAATTGGCACCACAAAACAATAATCTCTTAAGTGTAGGCAAAAAATTATAAAATCCACTTGAAGCCCCATATAACTCGTGGAATTTACACAAAGTACAGTTTTCTACTAGAAGCTAAGATCACAGTATCATTTTTCCCATGGTGCTGATCTATGATGACACACAGAGGAGTGACCATGCATAAGGCTCTGCCAGACCCAGGTAGGAGTGGAGGTGACACCTGCTCTTATAGCCCTTCCAGGTGTCCGAGTGCTCTGTCAGCTTCATGTATGTGCTGTCTATCTGGGATTTCAGATCCTTCAGGATTCGCTGGCTGCTTTCCAGTGTACCCCTCACTGGGTCAGACACTGGCAGCTTTTGGCACAGTTCTTCCATTCTTTGTAGCCTTTTCTCACACAGGTGGTAAGATCCCTTATCACCGAAGAACAACTGATGGGAGACAAAGCAGAAGATTCAATAGAAATGCAAACTGGAAGAAGTCACCCAGCATATCTAAATATTTTTCATAAACTACTAAATTAAAATAATTTATTTTTCTTTTAGATCAAGAGATGATCTGTCATAAGCTGGACACAAAGAGTTTGTTGGCTCAAGAGTTAGTCAGAACTTGTGTTTATTACTGACATTGAAATGTATTTCTGTAAACACCCCCTTTGAGGCATGGAACTCCTACCATGTGTTCCTTGATCATTCTTTCATTGCCTTCTCTGGATAACACCTTGTTCTGTCGAGCTAGTTCAGCTTTGCACTCCTCCACTGTCACCAGGAACTTGCTTTTCTGTACTTCAATTTTCAAGTGGATCAAATGATATGGGGCTTCTGTTTGAAGATCCTACACACCCACAGGGGCAGTAAAGAAGCACAGAGATAAAACACTACTACTTCCATGTAAATTTGCTACAAATAAATAGTCTAAAACCTGATAATACAGAAAACAAAACATATATGTTCATGAACAGATAGGGGTTTGTTCATATCCACTTTGTTACCGATGCCTTAGTTTGTATCAAAAGGTCATCAGTTGTGCACCAAAATGTTTGTGTATATGGCACGTTACAGAGACATCTTCATTCTTGGCAAGACATAGCAAATATTTCCTGTATAAAATAGTATTCACAACTGCTTCCAGAGGTTTCTGCCTGCCTGCTAGTGAGGCCCCTCATCCATCACTCCAACTTTGACCAGCAACATGTTGCAGCAGGCAAAAAATTCCATAGCTGGTGAGCAAAGTTAGTTCAGTTGTTAGTCTTTGGCAGAAGACAGAATTTAGGCTGATGTCTTACAAATTTGTTTGTTTGGTCAGGAAAGTAACTGTAATTATCCAGCATCAGCATAAAGGAAAAAATGCTAGCATCTGTACTCAAGACAGGTATCATTACAGCTGTATGTAGCAGGGGAGAAAAAGGGTTTTAAAATTAACTTCTCATATTTCTTGAATTTACTTTACAGGGTTTTTTCAAGAGGATATTTGTAGGTGGGTGTAGAGGTATCTAATACTGTAAAAAAAAATTCCCCCTTTTTTTTTCCAATTGTATAAGAAGCCAAATAATACAAATTATTTTGTTTTCTTTCATTTTAATTTTTTTTTCAATAAATAGGTCATTCAGAAACTTTCCAAAACTAAGATTGACAATATCCAAAGATGTCATTCACTAACCTTCCACTGCCTATGGAGTTTCCTCACAGCTTCCTGCAGGCTGTGTTGCTCTTGTTCTGGGAGGATATCAGTAAGTTCATCACAAGCTTTCAGAAAGGCGTTTAGGACTCTCTGATCCAACTGGTTAAAAAATTCCTAAAGTGGAGGCAGGAAGTGAGAAGGTGAGAAGATGAAGCTGGATATTGATATGCCAACAGGAAGTTCCCTAATACACACTCTAAGTTTCAATGTTATTTCTGGTCCATTAAAAAATTGATTGAATAAATGAAATAACTATTTCTAGCCACTTAAAGTCCAGCAAATTAATTTATTCTCAGCCAGTACACTGAGATGGTATTTTAACAAGAAGACATTTCAAAGCTTTATGCATAAGTTATGGTTATAATACAGAAACAGATATTAATCTAAAAAAAGAGCAGTGAATGTGTGAGATTGTCAAATATAGTGTTCTAACTCTCAGTGGTTTAGTGAAAACCCCACCCTCGGTTTTTTCACCTTCTGGTTGCTTATATCCAATCTGACATCAGTAAGTGAGCTGATCATTTCCCTTTCTGTTTTTCAATATTAACATCAGTTTGAACTGATCTGTAAAACTTCTACACATGCAAGAAATCCACACCAATTTTAGAATTAAGTAAGCTTTTATGGCATGCACTCAGAGATTTCCATGAGGAAGATCAGAGAATTTACTCACGCTATGTTTCCTGAGAAGTTCTTCAGGATTTCCTTTTTCTTTTAAGCAGCAATTGGCAATCTGTATTACTTTCTCCAGTTCTGCTCTGGACTCCTCAAACTTCTTCATCAAGCGGCTATTTGCTTCTATGTTTTTTCTCCACTCACCAGCTTTCCTGACCATATTCTGAGTCACAAGCAAAGAAAATGAGCTGGCACTTTCACACTGAGTTTTATTCGCTCTCTTTTACCATGACCTTACAAAACATGCATTTAATTTGTTTCACTCTTTTAAATATATGATTTTCACCATGCTTCTCCCTCTCATGATCCCATTTTCCCTATTTTTATTACTGAGGCTTGTGCTAATGTCATCATTCAAATAAAAATTAGTAGATTAGATGTCTCTGATATTTTCAGAATGCTTCTGCCATTTGATTAGTGAGTTTTTTTCCTAAAGCCTGCTTTCAAATATAAAGCACCTGGTATGATCAGAAGCTTGCCATTTCACTTTTCCTAGCACCAAACTACCTCCCCTAACATGACTCAAAGTGAGGGGGGGTTTGACCCACAGATCCAACCAGTTCCATGCTTCAGTTCTTCTGACCTGGAAGAGGTTTGTATGATTATCACACCAGTATGTCAGACAAGTAACCAGTCACAAAGTTGCTTAGAAGACAGCAAATTTTGTGGTTTAGTTGCTGAAATCCTCATTTTGCAACCCTAGTCACTGCTCTTCCATTAGTCTGCTTTTCAGTCCATCCCCATGCACTGCAATATCCAGTGGCTCCAATTTCATGAGCGAGTAAGAAAACTTACCAGGAGAAATGAACAGTTCAGCACCTAAACTGCTGCATGGTACTTGCATCATGCTTACTGTACATCCACTTCACCATCCTCACTGATAACAAGCCTCAGCATAAGGAATTTTGGTGAGTTTACCCAGCCAGCTAATCAAACCTGTCATTCTTGCTAAATATTTTCAAAGTTTTCTGATAAAAATATCTGCATAGTAATAGAATTGTATAGGGTTTTACTCTTTACAGGAAAAACTGCCAGTTTCTCAACTGAAGTATTTTAACTTCAGGTCTGACACACTTGGTATGATTATACCCTATTTTTAGGTTTATTTTCTAGCACAAAAGAGATAAACCACTGCCTACCTCTACAGAAACAGAATAATTAATGTTGAACATAGTAAATTTCCCAAGTTACAGAATTTCCCAGATGCATTTCCCAAGTGCATCTGCTTTTGCTACAATAGGCTAAACTTAAACAATTATTTCTACATTTTAAATCCATCACAACTTATCTTTAGGAACACTCCACAAAATATATTACAAATTCTGACATTCACTTCTCAGAGAGAGCTATTTATTGATAGGTGATTTTCTGCAGTTTAAAATTCAGCCTGGATAGCTTTATACTGAATAAAAATAATCTGAAAATAAATGTGATAGAATCCATTATGTGTAAATCTGACTCAAGGATAGTCACAGAATCACTGAAAATCCTCAGTTTGAGTGGACACATAAAGATCACTGAGTTAATCTCTGGCTCTGCACAAGACAACCCCACCCAAAAAAATCACACCACATGTAATGGCTAATTTCACATTAGACTGGGGCTAGACTGGTGCTGAACAGCCCCAAAAATAGAAGTAGAAACTGATAACAACAGGTAAGGGGAAATATAGATCAAAGGCCATATCTTTGGATTATCAAGTGAAATAGATTTGCAGCTTTCTATATTCACAGTCCACTGCATTTTCTGAGGAAATAAAAAGCCCAGCAATAGTAGCATGTGCAAGTTTCCATCTTCCATGCTTTGTGTGAAAGAAAGCGAGCAAATGATTAGCCAAGACCATAAAGTCAGAAGAAATAACAAACAGTGCAGCCCTAACAGTAGGATTTCATGTTTCCTCATCCAAAGGACCCTGAGGCATGATAAAGTTCTTTTAAATCCCAGGTTCCTCTGTGGCAGACTCACCTCTGAAAAAGTGCATGGAGAATGTGATTGTCAATCCCCTGACCCCTTATTACCTGATAAAGACAACTCTTTAATTGATAACTTGACATCAGAGAAGAGAGCTACCCAGCACAGTAGCTACAGAGTGATGAAATGTAGGTACAGTATGATGGATCAGCTGCACACAAATTTTCAGAAATATGCACCAAGGTATGGCATTTTTACCTGAAAAGTAATCTGAACTTGTGTAACTTTCTTCTGAAATGTTGACTGATGGAAATGCTTTAACACTTCAGTTGAAGCCACACACTGAAGGATACTCTGACTATTTCTCTCAATTAGGGACACATCTTTCTTGCAGTTTTCTTGATAAGCTACCAAATCCTGAAAGAAAAAAACATATATTCACCCTGGTCAGGAACAAAGAGGAAAAAGGCATTTGGCAAAATAACAGGAAGATGCTTTTTAACAGTAAGGACAAAAGGGATAAGGTCACAGGACCATCTCAAAGAGACTACACAAAATGTTACATGGAATAACACAGATGACACAACTTTCTCCTTGAATGCAAACTGTTGCACCCAAATAGATCTCTAGCTATTCACAAGACAATATACAGACATGTACTCAAGCCCTTTGGGTAGAGAAT
Organism: Serinus canaria; assembly: GCF_022539315.1. Classification (NCBI taxonomy): domain Eukaryota; kingdom Metazoa; phylum Chordata; class Aves; order Passeriformes; family Fringillidae; genus Serinus; species Serinus canaria. The sequence continues at coordinate 55,435,419 of NC_066316.1, read as the reverse complement.
GTAGGTCTATTGATCTACACTGCAAATCCATTGTAGGTAAATATATTGTTCTGTGATTTAATTTTATGGTATTTCTATATTTATTGTATAACTGAAAATAACCAACAGTAACATAGGAATGACAGCTCTCTGTAGCAGGTTGAGATCTCAACCTTCTTTGCCTTTCAACAAATTAATCCTTCATGTTAGCTTTTGGAATTCAGATTTCATTATAAATTACATTAAGTAATGAGAAATGTACTTTTAAAAAGAGAGAAAAAGAAAACATGCATGAAACATTACAGGCTGAAAAAAGCTTTAAAAATCTTACTTTCATTGAACTTCCCAAGAGAGTTCTGACTAGCTCTGAATTCCTCCAGAAAGAAATGCTTATTAGCCATTAAGAAAAGTTAATGCTATACTGCAATTAATTTCAAATAAAGCACTTTTCCAAGCCTTTAAAAATTTCAATATTAGTTCAAGGAAACTTAGAGAAGTTTCTGATCTTGATTTTATATCTGCTTAATAAAAAATCCAATGCATTTCTTGCACTTCAGTCCAATTTCCACCAGATTAAAAAAAAAAAAAAAAAAGTCTTATGTTTACTTCTTGGATTTAAACCAGGACACTAGATAGGAACAAAAGTTTCAAATTTTTTTGTATTTATGCCTAGCTGACTTTAGGATAAGGCTACATCTGTTGTCTGAATATCTGCTCAGCTTGTAGAGTTACAATCCAAATTCCTAGAAAGATAATTGTAAATACTCAGAAGCAGCAGACCTTTGTAAGATGTTTTTGAAACTTACTTGGGCTTTTTGTTTAAGAACAGTTGTTGGTTGTGCTTCAGGATCCAGGATAGAAATTATTTCATTTACTTTTTCAAGAGATTCATAAAAATGTGTGATTTGTTTCTCCAGTTCTTCCAGTGGAGACAGCAGACGTTGGCATTCATACTGCTGGGCACTGGAATACTCCTTAACCTTTTGGTCAAGAAAAACAGTTATTGAAACAGTTGTAAAATTCAATAAATAGCAGCTTTTTCTGCATGTAGGTTTATATAGTTGTTACCTACTCTTTTTTAAGATAGAGCAGTCCTGATCTTTAATTACTCCTTAATGAAAAGAGTATTAAATTTAAGGATGGTAGTCTTAGCATTTAAGAGAAGTAACACCTTCTCCACCCTGAAACCATCTACTGTTACAACCATGTACTTGTTCAAATGCATATCTGTGAGAATTTATGTATTTATTATTTTAATAGTCTACAATTTGTAGTAAAAAAAAGCATTTTGCAACCTTGCCCAGCTGCTCTTTGAGCCGTGTCAAAGTTGCCAGCATTTCATTGGCTTCCTCTTGGGAAACTTCTTTTGTAATAAGTTGCACCGTTCTTGTAACTGCTTTGTACTGAGCTTCCATGGCAGGCAATTTCTGCTTGATATTCTGAAAAAAGAGTTAAAAAAAAAAATTCAACAACAGTACTTATGCATTCATGGGAGATAAAAGAATGATGAATGACATATATTCTAATTGTAAATTATTTTCGTCACTGATTTCAGTGAATGCTGAATCATATTTCGAATCCATGAAAACTGAGCCAGAGAGTATCAGTCAACTCACCTGAATGTGACTTGAAAACTACAAAGAAAGAAATATCTACTGAGACAGTGTTTTGTAAATTTGCTCTAAAAATGTCACTAATAGAATACAGCTATGTATCTATATATATTTTAGATACAGCTGAAACTATGCAAAAAAAAAAAAAAAGCGCCACTGATAAAAACCCCAATTAATTACTGGAATGCCTACTAAAATAAATTTATGCTATCAGAATTAAATAGTTGCAAGTTTCTTTCTTTTGAAGAAGGAAAAAAATAAATGAAAGGCAGACACTTACTTCTAAATCTTGCACAAACATTTTGACATCATGAAAGGACACTTCTACAGCGACTGAAAATTTTGCATTGCTTCCATCAATAAAAGCTGTCAGATGGGCCACACCATCAACATACTCCTTCCTCATTTTGTCCAGTTCATCTGCTCGAGCATACTAAAAATGAGAAAGAAAAGGAAAAAATACAAAACAAAACAACAACAAAAAACCCCAAACAAAACAAAAAACCCCAACCCAAATTAGACCAAATTAGATACCTAGCAAATAAGTAATGATTTAAGAGAATTAGCATGTTTTCAGTGCAAGTGTTTGCTGGAAAAATTCCATTCAATGAAATACAATATAATGGAAAGTAATCTAAATTCATCATCTGCATTAGTTTCAATAGTAATGATGCTAAGATGAGCAGTATGCATACAGAAGGTCAGCTTCTTTTAAGGGCTGGGGAATGCCAGACTCATTTGTTTCTACCCTAGAATCAACAGTTCAATTCATTTCTCACTACCTACAACATCAATTTTGAAAATTCAGCAAAGAGAATAGAACACGAAAAGCCTAGAAAAGCTAAAGAATAAGGGAAATCTTAATAAAGGAATGCTGGCTGGGGGAAGGGGAAATACATGCCTTAGAAAGAGCTGTGCCACAGAAATGGCGAAAAAGCCTGTGAGAAAAAAAAGTGGAGAAAAAAACCCCACATAGCCAGCATATGAAAGAAGCTGCATAAGTAGTGGAAGAGACATTTACATCCGTGAATCACCCTAAATAGCATCAGCAAGTAAAGCTTGAGAACATTCTTGTCAACAGTCTGGAAAAGTTACAATAGAAGAGAGACAACCATTTTTTTGCTTTTCCTTTTAACTTGACTGCATGAGAGATAATAATGGCAGTGAAGAAAACAGATTCAGTACCTTCAGGCAACTGCGATTTAAAAATCTCTGAAAGGGGACAATATTGATAGATTGTATATTGACTAGAACAAAGATATTTTCTAACATGTTTATGAGGTGGGAAATAGTTCTGTGTAATTAAGATCACATCCTCACTTTGATTTTTGAAGAGCAAATATAGTAACCCCAATTCCTTTTGTATCAGCTGAATCTCTTACATAAGGTAAAGGGTAGGATTATTAGTTTACTATCAGAGCCTGCTTGTAGGCAAGACAGAAGTAAAGTCTGACCAAAATGGGGGTAAAATTGAATTAATTAAATTAATTATCATCCCTGCTTATGGTTGCAGTACAATAATTGGAAGGAACTTTCATCAAAGAGTAGTAAAAATAATAATTTTCACCATGTTCATTATGTAGCTTTACAGAGCTTTTACAGTAGCAATAGGTACTGAAAAACAGTCATTTTCTTTGTAGAACAGTAGAAGTTATGTATCAATAGCATTCACTGTGTCAAGACAGGTGACTATGATGAAAAACTACAGCTTATACTAGTTGAAAATGTCCCCTCACCAGCCCTGAAATAGCTGTATAACCAAAAAGGTAAATAAAAGAAGAGCCCATACAAATACAATAAATGACTGTCAGGGAGTAATTTCTAATTTAAATACTGATGAACAGTTAGGCACTTTAGAAAGTTGTACTATAGTCCTGCTAACAGGGCAATCTGTCTTGCTTGCCTGGAAATGACAAAGTTAATATTTAAAAGTAGCAAGGGCAAAATCACTTACCTGCTTAACTTGCATAAACAATTCTCTCCATCTTCCATTTAGCAACAGAAGCTGCTGTTTAAGATCTCTGGAAATGGTCTCATCACATGTTTCAATCAGAAAATTACCAGCATCATTCATGGCTGTGTGCTGTTGGATCCAATGAGGTAAGTGCCGGAAGAAATCCTGAGGAAGAAAATAAAAACACAGTTCCAAAACATTTTCAATTAGTCTTTATCTTAAATCGTAAAACTAAAATTTAATTAATAAAAATTCAGTGAACAATCATCCTCTGATGCTCTTCACATCAAATATGCCACAAGAGAATTTTAATGTCTGTGAATATAACCTGTGGAATTAAAAATTACTGCCAGTTTACTTACAGCTCATTTTACTCCAGTGAGTGGCTCCAATGAAACGCCTCCTTAAGAGAAAACTCCATAATTGAAAATGCTGTTAGGGCTCAAGTATTTTCTGTGTTGTCCTTAAACAGTGTGGGCTGATAGCAACCCAGCCATACACAGGCTGTGGAGAGGTCCTTCCCCTACTCTGAGCCACAGGCAGCTTTCCAAGGTTTGGCCTCTCACAAGACCTTTGAAGACTGATTTTTTTTTACCACTGCTTCCTCCTACCTCCTATCTCAGGTAAACACAGAGGGGAAAGAGATGGCTGTCAGTGATTTTGTCCCCCTCACTGAGAAGGTCAAATAGACTGTATGCATCTTGTAGGCAAATACATGCACATAAACTGGTAGAGAAGACAATGACATATTCCCTCCATTCCTTTTCTCTCTTCCAGACAATGGGCAATTGCTCCTTAGGCAGGTATCCCTGGGCTCTAGGACTCCACCTATATCAGTAAAAAGGACTCAAGCACTGTCTCATGATTGTCCACATCTTCTCCAACATGGCTTTGGCTTGTCCCTGCTACCCTTCTCCCAAACAATGCACAATTCAATGAATAGCACAGTCTGTTCCAAACAGACTGGATCACGAGGGTGCCTTCCTTCAGGGGAGAAGGAGTAATCAGAAGGATTCAAGCTACATGATCCTCAGGATTTAGGAGGCACTGATCCATTTTGTTCATGACCATCAATCTACCCTGTAATTCCAAACCCATTCACCTTCCACGTGACAGTCCAATACAGTCCTTTGCTCAATAGTACATGAGAAAAATTCCTCTCCAACCCCACTGTCAGCCATCCCAAGTGTCAGAGCTACAGTTCTGAAACTGTATTTGTCAGAACCCATCCATATATAAAAGAAGTTCAGATGCAACTATAAAGAAAAAGTCACGTGGTTGTATACCGGTCAAAGATATTGAAGAGAGAATTGAACAACATAGAGTGTTTCAGTTCCTTAAAGCTGAGAGCAATAGGATTCAGGTGCTCTCTACTGATGTATCAGTGAATAAATTCAATCAGCTCAGTAAAATGCATATGCAGTTTGAACCTTTTCCCACCTGCAGTGGAGCAACCCCCTTGCTTTGTACAAAGGCTAAACTTTATGAGCACATCCAAAAGAAATAAAGTCTACTAAATCTAGCACTGGTCAGCTTTCCAATGGTCGGGCTCATTAGAGGGCAAGAAGAAAACACTACGTGGATTAAACTACTCACATCCTTGTTTCTGCACACTTATTCCCACAAACCATCACCTTCTGCAGACCTGGCTGGGGAGGCTCTCCATTTCAGAAGCCAACCTAAGATATGTGTTAATTTTAAACAAGTCTGGGAAGCACATCTCATTCTCAATTAAATCAATGCACCTCTTTTTAATGAAGTCACTAGATGAGATCTAGAAGCTCTCTAAAACCTTTTGGATACAGCTGTGTGAGAAAAGTGTGGGAGGGTGCAGTTAGAATAAAATTATGGAAAGTGCTTAAGAGGTACTGGAAGTAAACAAAGAAGCTGTAGAAGGAACAGTTTGAAAAATCCAAGCATACTTTTTTTTTTTTTTTTTTTTGCAACATCTTCAGTATTATAGATTCACAATAAGGTTTCTGAAAACTGAAGCCAATGAGAAAGCCAACAGGCCTCTCTCTTTCTTCTCCAAATCAAACATGCTGGTCTGGAAATGATGCAGAGATAATGGAAAAAAGAAGAAATCATGACAGCAGGATGAAGGGCTACTGTGGTCTTTGCCTAGGATAGAATATAGAGGCTTTAAGTAATACAGGTAAGGTATGGAAATGGGCAATTTTGCATCATATTACTGATATCTTTGTGGCTTTACAGTAAAAATATTTTGACATGTTAAAAATGTTTGACGCCATATTCCAAACAACAGTTATCATCTTTCACCTGGTATTCCAGATGGTTCTTCTTCATGGCTGTAAGACTATTAATTTTACAAACCACTATAAGATATGATTTTGGTTTTAATAATCAAATGTTAAAACTGCTAAATCAGACTTATCCTTGGAACTATCTAAGTGAACATTATTGCTCTGGAGAGCTAAATTTAACATTAAAAGTAGAAGTAACTTTTAAAATATATATCTCAGTCTACAGACAGATGCTACCACTCAGTAATATTTAACAGGTTTGAGACAATGTATTTTTAAGAAAAAATATAGCATATTGGGAAGAATAAAGCTTCATGTCTAAGGTTTTCAGCAAGATTTCTAGAAATATTGAAATCATATATCAGAATGAAAATAATTACTTGATTTATGTTAGAAACCAAAAAAAGTACATACTGTATGGGTATGTTCAAATTTCTGCTTTGAAAATCTTTGAAGATAAAGTTATACATCTAAACAGAAAAGTAAATGTTATTATTTTATTCATATATATGGATTTAAGAATATTTCATTTTAATCATTCTCCAGTTACTTACATAAAACATACACTGGTATCTAAGATCACCCTGATCAGCAGAAGCTATCCTTCCTGTCCAGTAATAATTTTTTGAATCTATATTATGCCAGATCATTTTTTTCGCTGTTTTATTTTATTTAAAAAGTGTATTCCATTAATTTACATCAGTTTGAACTAACAAATTTTAAAAAAAGTGTACTGGTTTTTCACATACCATGAAATGCTCATTCCTGACCTGATGTCAGTTTGCCCTCTTACAGCCCTTGAGAACCCTAGTTTAGTGTGAAGGGCTATACAGCTGCTACATTGGGATCAGGTGCAAATTCAGCACCTATTAAACACAGGACTATTCAAATCAATCCAGGTTATTACTGAAGGTTTACAAACTTAAATCTCAGTGCCTCAGTACTCTAACATTACAACAGGGAAAAAAAAAAAGAAAAAAACAAACCAGAAGAGCTATCTTTATACCTGCAGGTCCCCAAAATCAATTGTCTAAAAGATTTCTGGAATGCCAGGGAAATGGGTTAATTAATCAGCCATCAAATATAACAACACATGTTAATAACACTGCTCTTTGAAGGTTATGATTACTGAGATCTGTCCTCTAGAAAAGTCAGTGGAAATGCCTTTATAGTTAGTCCATGATTACTCACTTTTGTGCTAAGAGCTGCATTTGCCTTTGAGTGAATCATGCAACATTCCAATCTCTGAGCAATACTGCTGCCCTGTATTCATGTCAAAGATGCATCTAGCCATGGTACCTCAGATGAGGCTTTCTCCATTGTGTCTATATGTATTTGTGTGTACATTTATTTGTGTGTACATCTATTTGTCTCTAGAGGCTATACAAGCAAACACTGAAACTCCTGTGTTGAATGAAGACAGGATGTCAAAGTCTTAGCAAAACCTAACCAAATGCCAAAAAAAAAAAAAAAAAAAAAAAAAAAAAAAAAAAATCAGTGTTTCACAATTTACAAAGCAGTCGCATACCTTTTTGGAATGTTCAGGCTGATTCAGCATTTTTTCAGCATCTTCAAGCCAAGCTTGTAGACCTGCCACAGTGCTGCTGTATCTGTCCCAATTAGCAATTACTTCTTCCAGCATGCTTCTTACACTTCTCACCTCTACGGAGAGGTTCCTCCACTGAGCTGTGGTGTCACTCATGAATTTCATCACATTCTCAACTTCTTCCACTGAGATACAGCAAAGACATTGATTATTTTGTTTCACCACCACTTCTGTAAAGATTAACTTTATATCATGCTTATTCACTGTCATCAGGGAATGTTATTTAAATGTAACTTCTATTTCAGTAGGCTTTTATATAGGAATGTTCAGTGCATAGCCCAATTTTAGCACAAGATCATGACTGAGAAATTAAATGTGTGAATTAAAGACTTAGGAAAGTACATAAAATGAGTGCTAAATTAAAACAGTAACACTGCATATTGTGTGTGGTGTCCATTTCAAATCTGCAATAAAAGAACTCAAGGGGCAGGCTTGACTTAAAAATAACAGAAAATGGGAGTTGCATAATATAAAAACACATATTATGTCTACATTGAAAAGTATGGAAGGAAATTCTGATCTTCCTGCCACTGACTTTGAAACCAAACTGCTGCTAATTTTTGCCATTTAACTTTTAGCATTTTCCACATGGCAAGAAAGGAAAAAATGTGTCCTGATTCCAATGGCAAATAAACAGAGAGAAGAAAAAAAGGGCAAGAAAATGCTGAGACTTCAGAAAATATGCAGAATATATTTGTTTTAAAGAGTTTTTAGCCAATTTGAACTGCTATTGCTGAATTCACATGTATTTGTTCTTTATTAAATATTTAGTATTTGTTCTTTAGTAAAGAATTTGCTACTCGATTTTATTATTAGCATTGAATAAGTCTCTGACTTTTGTTCTTTGTAAGAATACCTTGAAAATATGTTTACTTTTGTAAAATTTGGGTGTCACTATAAATTTAAATTTCACAGCAAACAAAAGTATCCATTTTCTCCCCCCCTTAGCAGCAGCTGCAACAATGCTCCAAAGACATTATTGTGCTACAGATTAATGTGATCTCATGTCTGTAATTATCTAGGTCAAATACTGCCCTCAAATTCTCACTGAACTCAGGAGCATTCAAGAATGAGAGGAGGCAGCTGTTGAATCAGCTATACATTTTTTCTCATGTATGTCCATGCTGCAACTACCATTTCAGTTCCTCTTGCAGGTTTTCAAACTTAATCAAGAACCTCCAATAAACCAAGGGATGATTTTGCAACAGCAATACTGGGACCAACTCCCAGTTATCTTTTTCTTTTAAATTAAGTGAAGCCAGGGAGAATTTCCAGGCACTAAAACACGATTTTCCCTACTCCTAATTTGGTTTCTGTCACAATTTTTAATCCCAAATTAACAACACTGAAATAATCCAAGAGTTAGCATGGACAATGGGCTTTTTCCAGGAGGAAGTCTGAATATGACCACCCCCCTCCTCTGGAGATTCAGAAGCAGAAGGCTGCTCTGGACCAGGTGCCTACATGCTAGTGACAAAATATCTATAGACCTTTACCTGAGCCATTTGCTTTGGCATACATTTCAGCTGCTCGTTTCAGGATCTGGTAGGTAACTTCATACTGCTCAAAGAACTTGCTATTTTCAATAACAGACTGAAAAGAAAAAAAACATTGTAACAGATAAAATGAAGATGGGTATTAGGATTAGCAATAATTTATATAAAATTACATCAGGATACTGATGACATTTAACTTCATCATTCCTCCATTCATATTTTCATCATTATAAAAAATATTTTTAATACCATAATTATAAAACAGCATAAAAATGTCACCTTTTCAATTTAATGGTACAGCAGAGTATATAATTTCAAACACAGATTTCTTAACTTTCCACATGGAAAGGTTTTTTGAAGTTTTTTTATTTATTGTCTTGCTGGAGATCTCTAGCATATGATACCAAGAACACACAGAAACTGAGCAAGTAACAAGTTGTTTAATGAAAATTGTTTTATACTCAAAACTAAGTGGAATAATTTTAACAAAACAGAAATTTTCCTTCATATATGTCACCACAAAAATCAAATCCAATTGTTCCTGTACTAAGCCTTTGCAGTAAGACAGGTTACACCTTAACTGATGAAAAACTTTTGCTTTATTCTTCAATTTTTCTTTACCTCCTTTGCAACTGCCAAAAAGTAAGATCATGGAAACACTGCACAAAGAGATGCTGCTTTTCCAAAGTGTGACACAGTGCTGTTCCTTTGTGAGTGATGGTTTAGCTCTGTGATGCGTTAGAGTGCGATGAATAAATTATCTGGAAATATTTTGGTAAAAAATTTATGCCTCTGACATTTATACTTCCTTATCCCTTATGGCAAATGAAACTGACCTTTTCCTACATGTCTTTCAGAAATGTTATTTTCTTTAAGTGCTATACAGAATTATAGCTCTACATTATGCAAGCACATTATATCTTGCATTACCAGTGTTAAAACAGGAAGAGAAAGGTAGGGTTTGGAATGGTTCTGTAATTTATGTTACATCTCATCCCTCCTCAGCTACAGATTACATAATTAATGAATGCATACCCTACATATGTCTATACAAGCTTTGGAATACCAGAATAGACAAAATCAGGCAAGTGTGATTTTCATTAAACCAGGTTTCAAATGAAGTCCATGTTCAATGCATTTTGAGTAGGAGACTCATCTTGTGTGTTCATAAACCCTTATTATATAACATGAAAAAAGCACTTAAAAATAATTGTGCCAGTATATATCTAAAATCCTTCTATTTAAAACCTTTGACAGTTGCTATGTCAGGTTACAACAGCTCTCTAGTAGATAATTTAGAACTGTGTTTATAACTAAGGAAACTAGAAAATCAAGAACAATCACAATTTTTCTCTGTTCTCCTGCTAAAACAAAATCTGCCATGTATGAAAACCTACAGGCTTTATCATGGATTGTGTGACAGACTCATGATTTCACCTTTGCCAAACCCATGCAGACATGTTAACCTGAACCAAAACCTCCAAGACTTCATATGAATGAGAAAAAGAAAAAAAAATGCAACACTGATATCAAGAGCTATCTGAAATATTTTCAAAAATTAAATAAAGATATTTTGCTGATTAATATTGTCTACCATCTGACAAGACTCCTTGAAGAAAATAAGCAGCTTTCTCAAATCAGTGTAGCATATGATGCTAAAAAAGTGCTAACACAGCAGTGCTACAACACAGTTCCATGGGGTAAAATCCATGGATAACTGTACCCAGTACCTCCATTACAGTGGAATTTGGTACAGTTTATTATTCAGGTTGATGGTGTACAGTCTGTGCTGACCATTACTTCTGGTGTATGACAGACAGGTGAACAGATGTTAAGATTAAGTAAAAATCACCACTTTTATTTTTAAGCTAGAGTACATAAATATTTTCCAGTCATATGTTCTATCCAGATCCTAATTACGCATGTTCCTAGAATGCTGACATTCCCCAGTCTGTTTTGGCAGACAAACAGACTTACATTTTTATCTCCTGCTAATATAATCACTCTGACTATAAGGTACTGACTGCAGCTTTCCTTTCTAATATACTGGAAGAGTAACACTTGTCCCTCAGTCCTGGAAAACTGGTCCCAGGTAAGCCAAAGCAAATAAATTCTCTTTCCATCACATCCTGAAAGAGCAGAAGTCAAGGCCATTTCAAGAGTGAAAATGAGATTTATTTATCTTCTTTTCCTGATTTCCTCATTTTGATGTTATACAGTTTCAAAACTAATGCAAGGAAGCATCTTCCTTCCCTAAAGACCACCTCAGCATCAATGGTCTGGATTACAAGAATTGAGGCACTTGCAAATTAATATACAAGTTAATAACTTCATGTTCCTTTTAAAGGAAAAAAAAAGAAAATTACTAAAAAACCCTGAAAATTCAAGCTATCCACTTTTTATTATTTCTTTTGTTACCTTGCATTAGTTTTTTTTACAGTCTTAGAGAGCAAAAAAATGGACTACAATCCTAGTTATTGCACATCACTCCAGCAAACTAAGATAATTCAAGTAATTATCTGAAGTTTGTAAAGCTTGTCTATAAGAGAAAGTTAACTGAATCCTGAATTTTTGTGTGTCCCTAACTGCTAAAGTTTAAATACTTTAAAGAGTGGGAATTTCACCCAAATTTCACTGAGTTTGACATTTTCTTTTCAAAGAAGCAGGGACAACAATAATTTTCTCTGCTCATTGACCTGGCTATGAATGATTCTGTAACTGTATTAGTCCTTTTCAGACTAAATTTTTGCACGCAAGTTTCTCCCTATGGATTAGATAGAAGGGAAAAAATATATTTAGACCAACCCTGCTTTTGAAAGAATCCTTCATGCCCTAACGTAGAAGCGCAGCAGTCTGTACTATCATTCTACCTACACTTGGCACTGCACGTGTGAATTTAAAAAGCAGCAGTGTAACACTGAAAAGGAATTTATCAATGAACACTTGTAAGTCAAGACTTTCTGTTCCTTATCACTGTAAATGGCTGATGCAGAGCTGGAGCAAACTCTTTCCAGCATAGAAATAAAAAAAGGGTTTAATAACTAATGCTGAGTAGGAAAAGAAAAATCATTCTTCAAAAGAAGAAAGTTAATCCTCTATAGTTTTATTATATTAGAGAAATATATGGAGGTAAAATAACACTCTTTTTTATTAGTCTTTTGGAAGACTCTAAAAAATTCTGTGTGTGAATGCATGCCAAAAGCCTCCTCTGTCTTTAACCCTTAAACTGGGTACAGTCACTATAAGGTGCTTCTATCCAGGTGTAAAAGAAGATTAAATTAACTTCTTTGGAATTGCTATAAAAAGGAAGCAAAAATCTAGGATTTGGAACCTCCAGACATGCTTGCTAAATTAATCACTGGACAGCAGCTGGAAAAATATTTCTCTTTTTCAAAAAGTGATGCAAAGAGAATAATTTTTACTTTTAGCCTTTTGACTAAGGTTCCTCCATGGGGAAGACAGAGTCACCTCTGAAGATATATTTCATAGAATGCAGTCATAAAGTTGATGACTGACAAATCTGGTAACTGTTTCTGTTCTTTTATACAATTCTAGCAAAATTAAATATGAAAATTTCAAAAATGGCTATAAAAGAGAGGACAACCCCAACTTACAACATAATTTTGAAGAAGCAGTTCCACGGACTCTCGCCTTCCGTATTTGATAATCCACGATTTTAACTTTGATTCTGCAAAGACTAAGAGTGACAGCAGACGGTACTTCAGTTCCAGAAACTCCATCTTCAACAGATGGAGCTCAGATGAAGAGACAACAAAATTAAACCTATAAAATGAATCACAGTACAATATAATACAGCAATATTCATTTCTGCAGAAGAGGCTGAAAGCAGTTTGGATATTTTTCTAATCTTTCACCTCATTTAGAGTCTACAAACATTTAATTATATGTGATGATATTCTAATGACTGCTTTTGAACAATAAACTAATTACATTTCTTATAATCATAGAAAACATCAGTTCACTTCTCTTACTAAGTTTTGCAAAGTCATTTTTTCTTTTTTTCACGTGCATCCTGGCTGTTATATAACATTTCTTCTAGGGACAAGTAATAACAGGATCAGTACAAAAAAAGTATTCCCATCCCAAATCTATTGCTTATTTTGATTCTCATCAATCTTAAAAGCATCATATTTTTAACAATATTTTAATGTATATTTTAGGAGGTTTTTATATCCATATCAGTTTGCCACTGAGAAATGAAACCAGACAGTGATCTCTACATGAACAGATAAAAAAGCAAACAGGCTCTCTTTCGTGCACAGAAGCTTTTCATTTCAGATTGAAAGCCTTACCTGTCTGCTATATCCTCTAACTGGTCATGTGGAACAGGCACGCCATTAACAGACCTGGTCCTGTGGATCTCATGGAATGCCTTTTTGTGACCATCTATGTTTTTCAGCAGATCCTGATTGGATTTTAAGAAAGAGAGAGATATTGAGAGAGTGGGGGAGGGAGGAGAGGGAGAGAAAAGGCTCACAGTAGGCTATCTAACTAATAAGCACAATTTTAAGCCGGCTCTGATGACTCAAGGTAGTTAACTATTTGATCTGCTCTCACATTTCCATGCAAGTTAATGCATTCCACATAAGCATTTACACCAACTTAAACATTTACACAGGGAACCCCCTTATGTGAAGCTCTGCTACAGCCACGTTGAACAATTATGAAAGATTTTAAAATAGGATACACTGCAAAAGGTTTAGCAAAACAAGAACCCTTAACTGTACTAAATATCTGAAATTCACTCTGCCAACATGCTAACATCCAAAAAGCATAACCCTCCTAAATTTACTCTTTAAATCTTTATAACAGATACTAACCTTTGCTAAGTATAGACTGAAATTTTAAGCAACTGATCTGCTCTACTATCTATAGGAAGAAAATCTACAGCTCCTTCTCTAAGTACTGATTCCATATTTAGTAAACTTTTCACTCTCTCACCATCAAAAGACTTCAGGATGGCTGTCTCAGCACTGCACGAGCGACTGCGGAATGTGGTACCCGACCTGTATTGCTGCGATCTGAACTGTACCAGTGAAACCCCTACAGCAGAGCACACTTCAACTGTAACTAAGCAACACCGCTTCCAACGGCTTCCTGGAGATTACATATTGAAATGAATGACTGGCAGCAGTCTTTGAAGAGATACTCAGCAGTAACACGTCAAGTCCCTGGAGAGCGGCTGAGGGAGCACAGAACGGTGGGGGGTTTTTACTGCAGACAGACAGCTGCTAGCACAAGGTGCTCAGAAGCCTGCTAGCAAAGAAGATCGTACAAAGGTTTCCCCTCTCTCACCTCAGGGAACAAAATGCAGGTTTCTGTACAGATCCTACTTATGCATTTATTCCTACGTGCCAAGGAAGGGCTTCTCCCCAGCCAAATCTCGGTGTTTGCGCGGGAGGAATCAGTGGCAATTCTCTGGCTCAGCTCACCAAATGGCCCCACTACCCCCATCAACCCGCCTGGGTTTTCATTGTTTTCTGCTTCAGCCAACACCTTGCTGTGAAGAGAAATGAGCTAGGCTTTCTCAGATGCAGGTGATGTGCTGATTTTACCACGGTGAAAATGTCTGTGACTGACACAGTCTCACATAAAGGAAAGATCTGGAACAAAAATCTCAGCTGCATTTGGGACCTTGCCGTACAAGGGATGCAAAGGATGCAAAGGGATGCCCCTACCATGCACCCTTAACTGGTGAGTCAAAACAAATTACAGTAGTTTCATCCAACATCAACAGGAAGCTCATGAAAACTTATATACAGCATGCTCATAAAATGAAATCCTGCTCTGGGAAATGACCCTCAGCAAGCACAGACATTGTCCTTAATTCCTGGTTCTTGGTAGCAATAGCAACTAAAATAAGCATAGGTGCTTGCCTGATTGTACAAGGTTTGTCCAAATAAGCTTGTACATTTTGTACTAAATTCAAATAGGCCATGAGCTGTAAAGTTCACTAAAATAACCCATTGTCAGATGGGACAAAGATAAAAAGGAAGCAATGATGTCATCTGAACAAATCCAAACAAACAAACAAACCTGAAGGCAAAGGAAACAAGGACTGAAAAAAATACATGAATGCATTTCTGGTACTATCCAGTAGCACATTTGGATTCATCAATTCAAATCTGAGCAACAAAAATTCCAGGAAAAGATATAATTACATATGCATCTCTTGAAGCTTTTTCCATCCCACTCCCATGGGAAAACTCCCCTGGCACAGATTAACCTAAATCAAAGTTTATTTGTTGGCATGGAAATCCCTCACCCCAGTATTTCTGATGCAAATAAAAACAGTTTATGGCCCACTCTTTTGTATTTCTTAGGAAAGTATCAAAAGGAGGTCTACAGTGTTCACATTCTAAGAACAAAAGAGTGTTTGACTTGTTAATTTTTTTAAAACAAATTTCAAATCCTATGAATCCTGAAATATTCAATGCTACCAAGAAGGTTAATGAAATTTAGCATTACAAGAGACAAGACCCTGAAAAAATCCCTATCTCCCTTAAAGATTTTAACATTTTTTTAAATTTAATTAGTTACTACGCAAGTTGGAGGAGCTACAATTGTTCTAATAAAAAGAAATTGGGTGACCATGAAACTTCTCAGCTTTTCATGATATAACATTGCTTTTTGATGAAAAAACCCTACCCATATCCTAAAAAAAAAAAACAAAAAAAACCAAAAAAACAAATTTACAAAAAAAGGTTTAATATAGTAGTGATAAAGGAGAAATAAAAACAATATAAAACAATACAGCCTCAAGCACTGCCTTTCTCTACAACATCTTTTCCCTTTCATTAACTGGCTCAGTTTCTTTAATCATCTCACCAGCAAATTTTTTCACCAATACATTTTTCTCACATTTATTATGTAAAGCCAGAGAAAAAACCTCACTGCTTTGGTTTTAAATGAGAACTTGGACTCAGCACAGATGATGGTACAATTATTTACATTCATCTGGAAAATTTCCTGTTTACCACAGCACGCTATCTGCCATCACAGATGGCTATCATGCTATCTGTCATCATAACACTATCAAAATTCACTTCATTCTCACTTTCTCCCCCCCATGAATGTCACCTGCACTGACTATCAGCACAGTTAGTGCATTTATTCCCTTTTTCCAGTTTCACCCAATTCAACCCATACTGGTTGAATGCACCCAGAATTATGAGCTCCCTATGGAATTTTGCCATAGAAAAATTAGAATAGCAATACCTGACCTACTTCAGGTAGAAGAAGCAAAAACATTTGAAAGCAATTCTGAATATCTGAATATTGGTTGAAGGATACACAGTTATCACGGTTCAAATCACCATGACAAGACACCAACCTTTAGCCACCACCAGGACAACACAACCCACAGAAAGTAGAAATAATTATTTTTGCAGAGTATGGACCATTTATAGCTGTGAAAAAAAATGGAGGGTAACACACAGAAAAAATGCATCTCCACCTACCTTATGTTGTTCAAGCTTCCTGTGTATTGTGTTTGCTGTTTCCTCATGAGCTTGCTGAACAGTTACTTCTTCCCTCAGAGCAGCCTCTGCTCTGTAGAGCCAAGCACCTATGGTACCCAAAGGTGCAGGAAGGGATTTATCAAGGTGTATGTGCCAATCAAGCATCTAGGAAGTAAAAGGAAAAGGACTGAAATTCCTCCCTTGATAATACAAATTACTACATTTATAAAAACCATACTTCACACTGTAAAACCTAGCCCCCATGTACCAGAGTATAATTGGACATAAGTCTAGGTATATTATTTCACATGAATTTGGAAAATACAGCATTCTCACAGGCAACAGAATCTCTATACAAATTTGTTGATTTATGTATTTCCCTTTCTGAATGGTAATTGAGTTACAAAATGATCACGAATAAACTGGAACAACTGAGACTCAAAACATCTGGAATTTCACCAGTTAATAGGCACAGAAAAGGATACAAGACCTTCTTCTGCCAATGTTATTTAATTCATGCTCCTGCAGAAAGTCTATTTTGAACATACTTTTTATATGTAAAGTTCACAGGAGTCTCAAAAGACTGTGGAGAGGAGAATATAGCAACAAAACACTGTCTTATTGGCAATGCCAGATATGGGAGTGAAAACATTATGAAAATAATGTGAAAACTCCAGAATAATTTTAAATAGATCTTCTGTTAAATACATGACATTAAAAAAATATATATGCAGTATGGATATACACTAGTAATAATGTTTTAATAACTTTTAATTTGGGTCAAACAGTATAATTTGCTTAGGATTTTTCATTCAGATGTTCAAAATTCCAGTCATAAATACTAACACTATTTCTATTGAAATAGGTCAAAAAAAGAATTAACACCTCATTTATTAGTTAAGTATTCAGTATTACATAGATTTTTTTTTATTTATACTAAAAATGCTATATTAGAATTTCTGAAATAACTAGAAATTTGTATCAGAACACTGGGTTTGGAAGTGGCATTGTGTATGCTTTTCTTTCTATCAACTATGTCTTGAACTTGGCTGAGCACTGTTACCATTCTTTCAAATAAAGGGAAATCTCCAAGTATAGTCCTTTTCCTAAAGTTCATATTCTATCTTTGAGCAATATTAAAGATGATAGTGCAGTAAATATTCTCAAAAAAAATGCAAAATAGTTCAGCAGTGCCAGAAATTTGGTCCACTTTTAGTTTCCTACTGCCCAATAAAATCAATAGCAAACAGGTGTTTAAATTATTTCAAATCCCACCCTTCATTTAGTAAAAAAAATACATAGCACAATGACTTTGAACTTACCCTGGAAGTAACCCTCTCCCAGGCTTGCTTCACCACAGCTTGATCAAGTGACAATTTACCATCTTTCCTTACTGACTGGGTTGCAAGTTCAAACTGTTTCCTTTTTACCTCATATTGTATTCTGAAATGCTTAAATGACTACACAAAGAGAAAACCAAATCAATTGCAGTAGAGAGTGAAGGAGTTAAATTCTTTAACATTTATGGAGTGCCATAACCTATGTAAATTTTGTACTGACAGCTGTACTAATCTTTTCTAAAGAGGAATAGCACTTAACTTCTATATTTACTTGTATATTTTTTATTTATATAGAGATAGGACTTTTGTATTTCCCTTCAGCTTTCAGATGCATGAACCATACATGAAATGAGATAATAATTGATCAGATAAAATTGCAACTGGATATAATGCTACCTGGGACAGTGGCTGCATTTAGAAAAAGAACAGCCAAGCTTCAGGAGAAAATTTAGGCCAAGTTTTGTATTTCTGATTTAGACATTAACCTTTGAGAGAGCGAATGAAAATAAAACTCTAAGTTGCATCCTCTCCACCTGTCACCTAATGCAGCCTTCAGTCATACCTCCTATCTGAGCTAAATCATGCAGGATCTGGAGGGATGGCACAGACACATGCTCTCTTCTAACTAGGACAGTCCTTCACACTGCTGGGAAAAGCTCTCTGTTAGGCAAACCATCTGTGCACTGTCCTGTGGAGCAAAGCTGGAGCTGGCATCATAACTCCCCCACCAATAACAGACCAGACACTTCTTTAAACAACACTATAGTGACTCTCATATACACAGACTGCCCAAAATACTGCAGTACCTGTTACACAGAATGATGACAAAGATTTGTTATCGTACACAATTTCCCTGCTGCTTACCTGATACTTCTCTTGTAAGCTTGTTTCTGCCACCTGTGCTCGGGCTATGTCTCTTTCAAATTGTTCTGCCCACACTTTTAGGTCTCTTAGCACCAGTCTGTCTTCCTTCTATGGTGTAGTACAACCACACATTAAAAAAAAAAACCCCATTGCAGCCTTTTAGTAGAGCTGTCAGATGTAGTTCAGAAATTAACATCTCTATAGCAAGTCAAGGTCATTAGTTGTAGTGAAAGCAAATGTGCCCAGTTCTCTTATCATTTACCTTCTTACAGTCTCACTGAAAAGCATTCTCTCAGGCTGAGAGAAGCCACCAACTAGACATGAGTCTTACAGGAGTGAAATCATGACAAATGGGGACGTGGCAGTGTCAGAGATATTATTAGCAGTTTTCATCTGGTGGTAAATTAACACAAAGTTCTTTAAAGATATCTTAGCAAATAATTTTAGCCTTCAACAGATAAGCAAAGTCAATTTTCAGTTGAAAAGTTAATTGAGCTGACAGGAGAGGATTTTTTAATCTTTTACCACCATAATAGAGCTGGTCTGCTGTTGCTGAAAAGAAAAGTTATTGTCTGATTGACTTCAGAGTAATCCTTGACATAAAGCTCCAAGTCCAGAAGTCAGCAAAATATTTAGAATATTTTAACATGGAAAATGAAAAGAATGAAAGAAAACCCAAGTGTATTAAATTTCTTTTCCTTCTATGCCATTTTATGGCTTTGAAGAAAAGCATATTTGTTTTACAGTTTACCACTTCAGTCTGCCATGGCTCTGCAGTTTTTTAAGGCTGCAAAGTTTTCTGTAGAATTCAGTGACCTGGCAGTGGACAGAAAAACACTAACAGGAAGTCTCAGGTCTTTGAGCATGTTACGAGCAAAAGTTATCAGGAAACAGAAAGTATTCTGTGCACTGTGTAAGAAGGCTGGTCAAGGAGGATACAAGTGTCCCTCTCAGATTTCCAAACAACGAACATGATGTGGTGGCTGTTAATCAGAAGCTACTTTTTGAAACCAAAGCAGCCTTATTACTGTAAAATTTGTCAGAAACAGACAAATTAATTTGTCTATTACAGAACAAATGCATCTTACATCTCATCATATAAGCTAATCACCTAAAATGGGTCACACTTCAAGCATTACATGAGAGAAGAAAAACTGGACCATGGCATAAGAAAAGAGTAGTCACTGCCTGCATTTAAGAAACAAAGTACTATCTTTTAAAAAATGAACCTGACCGTGGAAAGAAGCCAAATTATGGTTTCTTTCTTTGAAAGCTGCATAAAATATGTAAAATATAACTTCCCCTTAATAATTCTTAAAAGATAAAGCTATTGCTTCCTTTCAGCCAGGAAAGGACAGGTTCCTCAGATAAGAAAGAAATCTTTGATGTATTTCTACTAATTCTTTTACTGAGCCTCTGCTCAGAACAGTAGTAGTTAGTTGGACAGAATATGCACAACAGATTTGCAATTATCACAGTTATCCTGGTAGCCAGATAGTTGCAGTGAGGTTAACATGCTGTCAGGGCAGCTGTGCTGGAAAAAAAGTTCTCTGTAGCCTGTGCTGCTGTCTTCTAACACACACAGGCTGACACCTGAGAGACAGTATAGCACAGATACAGCACTTCCCTGCTCCAGCTACCTGTAATAGTGGGCTTTCCTTGGTGTCCCAAGAAGCCAAAAATCCCAGCACTTCCAAATTTTCAAATCACTTAAATATAGAAAAGGAGAAGGAAATTTCTATTCTTCTTGTCTGTGTGTGTGAATCTAACATTAAGATTCTTTACGAAAACCAGCAAATTCAAGAGGAAAATCATAGAAACATTTAGATTAGAAAAGACCTCTAAGATCATCAAACCCAGCCAAGTAGAATATAAAAAAGAGCATCTTAACTTATTCAGCCATGAAGAAAGAACTTTGGTATTAAATTTGCTCTATTCCTAAGAAGCTATAACTTTGGTGAAACTATTGAGATCTCTATTAGTATTTAGCTGCCACCTCCATGAAAGCAATACTAAACTGTGCACCTTTGTGCATAGCACTAAAGTAATATAGCAATCTTACTGACTGAAAATTTCAGTAAGGTGTTATTGATTGAAGTGATGAAGGGAATAAGTGTGCCCCAATGCTCTGCATATTACTTCTAATTCACACTATAAAATTCACTTTCATAAAACGCTGTTTTATTTTCCTCATATTACTTAAGGTAAGACTTTGACAGAGCATCTATATGCCTGCAACTGTTCATACAGCAATCTGACCAAAGCAGGTATTTTGCATGATTACTTCATCAGTTTAAAAATTTAGATTTTTAAAACCCATTCTGACCAAATGTTTTTGAAATAGAGTATCTCTGGGATTAAGAATACCTTGATGGCACCTGAAGATAACACAGGAACAGCCTTACCTCTCTCAGACCACATAGGGTTTCTCTAATACTAAGTTAACAGGTAGTATTTAGCCTTCTGCATTTAAAAAACTAATAATTTTGGAAAATTTTGATCACTTAAATTGATGCAAAACATGTAGATGCTTCAGCAACCACCCCACTGAACACTATAAGTTACATAGTGTAACAATGCACAATGAATCTTTTATTTATTTTTTCATATGTTTTCACAGGTTTCCAGTTCAGTAAACCACTTACCACCTGCAAACTAAATTCTGTGGTCCTTGGCTGATACTAAAGCACTTTAAAGTCTCAGTTTGGGAAATCAACAGAAGAGATTCATTTTCTTAGACACCAAGGTACTAGTCATCAACACCCACCAGATTTAATGAGCTATCATTCTTAAAAAAAGACTTTCGTTAGTGTCTAGCATTCTTACTCTTAATAAAAAAAATATCAAAATTACATTCTCACTGATATTTAAACTATTTTCTAAAGTCTGCCCCTCTGAACTAGCATACAGATCAGAAGATAAATCACCAAACAGAAGTTATCTAGAATAAATATAACTATTTGTGCTTTCTCTGGCATGAGGACCATTGATCTCTGATCCATCTATTTGAATTTATCTAAATTCCTGTGGTTCATTCAGTATGCTACTTCCCAGCATCATTTCTAGATATTAATTTATCCTTACACAATTCCATGAAGGTTCACATATTTGCAGAGATGAACAGAATTGGAGCACTCAGCTGACAAGGAACATCAAAGAAGGTATTCAGAGAGGAGAGTTTATGAGTTCTGATATGATAATGTAGTACACTTTAAATTTGCAAAGAAAGTTATCAGCCCAGAATCAGTATTTTACTAACTGATATGCCAGAGTTAATTTGAAAATTACATAATACAGAATACAGAGTTTGAAGAGCTTAAAATATAATGAGAATCTTAATTATGGACTGGAGAGGAAGTATTTTGTTTAGTTCCCTAATGTGTAATTATAAACAAGGTGTACTGACCAAACTCTAAGGCACAGACACAATAGAATTTTCAAATATTACCTTTTAAATGAAAAAAAGCTTAAGTCTGTTTTTCAGGGACATGGAATCAGTGTATTGCATATGTACTGAGAAAATGAAGTACTTTCAAAAACATTTCTGCATAAATTTAACTGATTGTGCTGTTCATTTTCAAAACTCTGGCTTATATATATACAGGCTACTGTATATATATATATATATATATATATATATATATATATATAGAGATAGAGAGAGAGAGAGAGAGAGAGAGAGAGAGAGGTTACTGAAACTCACTCCCTGACAGCAGTATCACAGACACAGGGTGAAAGCTGAGCCAGGCATCACCTTCAGGGATGAACTATTAATGACTAGCTGCAGAAGTAGACTGAATCCCTGGAAAAGCTCAAAAAGCTATTTTTGCTGCTGCTGCTGAGGAAATTCCTCTTACACTGGGGAACTCTGCTGGCATAAAAATGTCAGAGATGACAGGATTATCTTCTGAATTACTTGCTCATCAGAGCACAAGAAGAGAAAGACTTTACATCAGAAATACTTTGAGGGGGTGAGTTTTAAGTACAGCTAAATTTATACCATGATAAGGAAATCAGCTGAGCTTTTACCACTTCAAATCTCCTCTGGCTTAAGAAGTAATGTACTGGGGCTGTGTAAGGCTAAGGATTTATAAAGTCACATTAAAGGTGCCTAAACTTCATTGAATGGATTGAGAATATAGGAGTAATTCTGCTATCAGGATAAATTTTGCTTCAATACATCACTAGTTAGATATACATAATATGAGATGAAGATGAACCCTGGATCCCAGTCATTTTAAAACAAACTATTTTATAAACTTATTTAGAAAAAAAAAATCCCAACCAAAACCCCCCAGGAATGTGGAATCTAGACAATTAATTGAATCAGATCAAACTATAAACACTATTGACTGACTGCAGTGACACATTTATTTCACAATGTGAAATGTGTTATTTCACTTCTGCAGTCTTCTACTTTCAACTCTGAATGCTCACTTCATATACTCTGTGTTAGGTTTCTGAACTTCTCTCAGTCAATACTAGAAAATTAGAAGTATCTAAAAGTCTAGGATGGTTAAAAAATATATTTGAAAAAATGCAATAATTTAGATGAAAAAGGAGCAGCACATCACATAATGACAAATGAATACTCTCCTTCCAAGTCGCAAGCCACACACATCACTTACACAATCATACACTCTACTATCTACTCTATAAACCTAAAGACATACAAAAATATCCATCTAAAAGGAGACTGGATGTCCAGAAACATTGAACTATAATCTATTTATTTCATGTTTATATCTATACGTAAGAAAACCAAGAGCATAGTCTGAGATTTATGATAGGAATGTTGATTTTATTTTCTACAACATTTCTGTGAAGTTATTTGCAAAATTAAGTGTTAGGCTGTTAGGGTCAGCTCGTGTAAGAGAGCAGACCTAGATTCACCATGCTAATGTATTGCTTTTCAGGAAAGATAAACTTAAGGTTGGCAAAGTAGTATACATTAAGCCCCCCAAAATCTAAATTCAAACAAGTGCAGGATAAAAAAAGATAACAACCATGAAAGGTGTGATCCAAGCAATTATTCTGAGCATACACCCTTACCTTAAATTTCATAAAAGAAATGACAAAAGTTGGAATTGCTTGAAGTTCCTAGCAATATGAAACAAATGGGAAAACAAGAAGCAAGGAAAAAAAAAAAGAAAAGAAGCAAAATAAAATAAAGCAAAGCAGGCAGAAAGTCCAGAGAGAACAGTAAGAGCCACACATGTAGGAATACAAGACGTTCTTAGAACTATTATCAAGCTCAAGTGTCTGTATTGTATCTAGTGAAGTAATTTTCATATTAGATCTGATTTCCAGATTGTTAGTCACTACATAGTTTATTTTATCTGGAAAAATACTTACTTACCTTAGAGTCACTGTGTTTCTTTGAGATGTGTTGACTACACGAGTTCATACATATTCATAGCTGGTCCATGTGTGAGAGATTAGAACCCCTTTTAATTCTGAAAATGCACATGCAAATAGCTGCTCCCTCTGACCATAAATAAGGGATAAGTTTCAATGATTACTCCTCTTCTTCCAGTGCAAATTCTTTATAAACTGAGCATTGAATCAGAAGGGAAGATGAACAGGAATTTGTGTGGACAACACATCTTGAGGAAACACAGTGACAGCTGAGCTGGGTGGAGGGGGGAAGAGGGTTAGAAATCTCCTCTTGCCCTCCCTCTGCCAAAATTCACCCAGACACAGTCCAGTCTGAGGTAGGATCCTTCTAACTAAATGTAGGCATCTGCAACTAGGACAGTCCCTTTTCAGCTCTTCAGGCAAGGTACATAAAGCCAGCAATATCTAGCATCTACTGTCCAACTTGTTCTACAGCAGGCACTTAACACATGTCAGGTAAGATATACTCTTAAACAAGAAATTAGGATTAGTCCAAGAGTTCAGGGTACAAGAGTCTTGCAAAGCTATCTCTCCCAGGTACCTGGATTGTGTGGTAAGTATTTCTTTAGACTATACTTCAGCAGGAAGACAAAGCGGCTAAAAATGGGGGTTTTTCTTGTCACAAAAACAAAAAGCTTTTTAATCAATTGCCAACAATTTTTTATATATCATTACCTCAGGGATGGATTAATCTGACTCTGTTTTATCTCTGCTGAAATGCTCTGCAGCACAGGCTTCCAGAAGACTGCTTGTTTAAGAAAGATGTATCTGGGGAGGTGTTTATCTGACTACAGGTGGAATGTTGTAAGCTTTTAGATTTTAAAGGTGAATCCTGTTCTAAGTAACTCAACTAATGAAATAATTTAAAGATAGACATGGATCCTCCAGGACAGTAAAAAGGAATATGATGGCATTACAAATTTAGTGCAATGTCAAACTCTTACTTTCTTCTCAAAGTCTGGAAGTTACTGGTTTCTGCATGACATGCAAGGGATCAGCACTCCTACCAAACTTTATGTGGGTTCCTAGTGAAATATCTAAGAAGAGAAAGTGCTTCTGAGATCAGCACATTAGCATGTCAATTTGATTTTTGTTGTTCTGCTTCCTAGTAATTCACATAGAATTCCAGATGCAACTCATTATTTGCCCTTCCATAACTCGTGTGCTGGCATCTCTGTGGCTACAGCCAGAGACAGGCAGAGCATGGAATGGCTCAGTCCTGTATTCTCCTGCATCACCTCTGCATAAAGCCTGGGGGAAGGTGGTGAGGTTGTTCCTCAAAACCCAATCCCAGCATGGCAGAAGGCCTGGCCAAGGCTGCTGGCAGCAGAAGCTGCCCTGTGTGCCATGGTATGAGGATGGCAGGACTGCCTCAGCCTGAACAGCCCACAGAACGAGGTTTCAGTGCTCACTCAGTCCCTTCAGCAGCCCCATTGCTTAGCAGGATGCTGAGACACTGGCACAAGGATGTACCCAGATTAATGCTGCAGGAAGGAAAATAATAAGTTCCAGCACTCAGGCACTGGAATCAAACAGCAAAGCTACAGCTACCTTAGCCTCACACAGGCATAAGGAAGGAGAATCAGCCCTTTCAAAGCCCTTTTCTACCTCTGCAGGAAATGCAGAGAAACACAGATAAAAAATTGCTTCTTCTTTCTCTCTTGCTGGAGCTGAGCAGATTGTCCCAGCAGTGCTTCCCGTGTTTGCCATGAAGAAAGCAAATCAGCACTAGGAAGTGAGTAATGACAACCTGGCATTGCTGAGCATAGCATTCCAGTGCAAAGCCAATGCACTAGAGCCTACACATAACAAATTCCAATGAAAAACACGATTGAAAACAATTCCTTTCAACAAAGAGTTAAACATCAGTGTGAAATAGAAAGGAACCTCTGCCAAAATTTTAAATGCCTCTCAAGCATAAAAGCCCAAATACCCTACCTAAGCAATATCTTGGACCATTCTTATTCTTATCCAGAAACCCAGTGTGATAGAAATACAAATGATGCATTGCTTCAGGTAACAAATTATTACAATATCATTGGTGTTATGCTTAGAAACCTGTTAAGGAACTTTAGGATCCATTGGTTTGCTACTATTTACAATAACTGTTAGTGCTATTTTTTTGCTCCTGTTACCCCTGAAAAGAGGAAAATATCTGCAAGATCACCATACTATTTTCTCCACCTACTGAACATCTGCAAGACTTGTTCCTTTGTTCTTGGCTAATCTTTCCCAATTTTCTTAGCATGCTTGTCACTTGAACTGTTCATCAAAAGGAAATATAATAAACCAAAAGAAAGCTACAAAATGTATTTATAAAGCCCCCCCTTCCCCTTCATTATAAACTGGTTTTTATAGTTATGCAAGAGAAACTTACATCATTCTCTGGCACATCAGTCACTGTATGATGAGGATCAGGATAATACTTCAAAAACTGGGCTACATAGGTCATGACAGACTTTTCATCTGGCTTTTCAACATCCACATCTAGACAAATAAAAAAATGGAAAATTTAATTTTTAGCTGAATGGCATAAAACCACCATGAAGCAGCACATCTGGCTTAAGACACAACAAGTAGTTAAAACTTTTTTAAGTTGAAAAATTCTTATTCAACTAGTATTAGGTACCTTCTGGGTCAAGGAGCCTTGGGATTCCTAGTTCTGCTTCTGCAATTGTGAAGGCTTCTTCCAGGTTTTCTCTATTTGACCTTCCCCTCACTTTCTCCATGTCCACTAAATCTGGGCGGATCGCATGAATAACAGAATGAAATGCAACACCACTCCGCCAACTTTGTCCAAAATCTTTGATTTCAATTCCAACTTGCCTAAAAAATATGAAAGGGAAAGAAGTTACAAACAACATCAGAATTACATGAAATGGGGAGAGGCATGAATGCTCCTCCCAGGGTTACCCATCATTAAACTTAAACCACTTGTTCCTGCAGTGCCCAGTTAGGTCAACTGCAGTCCCATCTACCCACTGCATAAATTCTGCCTCTGAAGATCCAAATGTTTTTTATCATATACAAGATGTATTTGTCTCCAGTGGGCTTGCTAGTGCCAATAAGCCACGAAGAAATGAGCACTGGAGTGCCTGAACTTCTCAAAGTTGTTGTATGACACACACAGAGTCTGTGGATGTACACACTTCCAATCACTATTATCTCCCTCCCTATAAATCTCACTCCATTAAAACTGCTGCAGTTCCATTAGGTACATCAGTATCATACAAAAAAAGCCCTGCACTAACCTTTTTTAAAAGGATAACATGAATAGGGACATCACTTCTGTTTAGGGGAAACTACAACACTCAGATTTCTCTATGCTCTTATCAAAAGCATGAATGATACTATAAACTCATATATTTAGAACACTTAATAAAACAGTTTATTTAAAAATAAACACAAATGATCCAGAAATAGTAATAGACAATAAGAAAGTAGTCAGAACTGAATCTCACTTCCAAATCACTGCTTTTTTTACCAGCAGTTCTGAACGGTATGGTAATCCACAGAGAGCAAGATCGTTCTTAACTTGTTCTGAGCAAGCAAGTATCTTTTTAGGACACTAAGACACTAAGGTAGTCTTGCCATTGGGAGGTTCAAGCAACAATAACTGAGCAGAGCTTCATTCAAACCTCACTGTGATCAAACACTTTCACTGACTTTTAAGGAAGTAGCCCTTGCAAATAGTGTGAAGCCGGCCTAGGTGAAGTGTCCCAATAGGCATCACTCAGCTCCTTTTGGCATATTTTATCAACTCTTCCCAATAAAACTGACAGTTTAATTTATTAATCTATTTTCATTTTGTTCGTTGCATGTCTGGGAATAGAAGTTGATCACTTTCCATTGCCAGTGTCTTACCAACAACAGCGCAAAGGAAGAAATTCAAATTGGACAGTACTGCACTATAAATGAATGTATTCTATCTCTGCATAAATCTTAATCTTTGCAATTAAATTTATTTTCTCTGAGGTACCATCCAATAACTGACCATTTCGCCTCTATATTTTGCAAAATTGATGTCTTCAAATAGCAGTGATTTTTTTCATTTGAGTGAATAAATCCATGTTATTTTACATCACTGATTTTCTTCTTGTGAAGAACAATATTCTTATTATATCAAAGATACTACAGTATCTTTGATATAATTCATGAGACAGTTAATGCCTTTTTGAAAGCTGAAACAGCATGGGATAATCTTACAGAATAAGGAAAAAAAAATCTTAAATTAACTAGACATTGCAAGAAATAACTCCAAAACAACTTTCATTATGAAGAATGAAGATTCAGGGCAATATTTGTAAATAACATTTACATTGTATCAAAAACCTGCAGAGGGATATACATAACTTTTCACCACTTTCCTTTCAACAGCAAGTGCCAGAATTCAACATTCCTACAAGCTTTTACTGAGGAATTCTTAATCAGTGTGGTCCTGGCAGTGTCACATTGAGTGTTTTGGCAGCAGGACTAATGCACTGTCATTCAGACATCTAATTCCCCTTTCAGCTCCTCATTCTGTCAGACATAATCCCATTCATTAGTCAGAAATTATAAAATATGATTGCATGCAAAATTAATGTAAATCATTACTTATTATTTGCTTTGTTGTATGGTGGTAACATTTAGCAGCCCCAGTTGTCAAAAAGAATGCGGCAAGGGGCTCTTTAATTATATATAGAGGGAGGTACTATATAAATAAAGAGCAAAAGGATGATCCCTGACTAAGAGAGCTTAGAATCTGAGCAAAAAGCTTTCATCTAAAATATAAAATCAGTTCATCTGTAGTTTACTCACTTTGCTGCTGTGTACTGTAACCATTTTAACAAAGCCTTCCTGGCACTTCCTTGGACCTTGGTTACCACCTTCCGTTTGCTTGGGGGACTTGCAGTTTCTGAGCTGACAACACTTTCCACAGAAGAAGCGCTGCTAGACAAGGGCTGCAGCTGTGGCAGGTTGCTTGTAAGCTCTTCAATCTGCAGGGAAAAAAAAATTAATGAACATTTTGTAGATAACCTTCTTGATTCACACCAGTTTCTTTAATAATTTCCCAATAAAACTGTCTAAATAAAGCTGGGCAGAAGCTATAATTAACTGTGTTTTATTTAAGCATACATCAGAGGAGCTTTAGAAATACTAATGTATGTGTCCAAGTGATGGTCCTAAATTCAGAAGCACTAGGCATTTAACAATTATTGACTTCCCACCCTACAGCTAGAAAAATATGCAAGTGTGTCATGTTATCAATTATAGCAAATTATCATGAAAATAGAAGACAATACCTTACATGTATTTTAACTTCAGATCATAAAATAATCCACTAATTTCAGAGGAGTGTCATCCAATTAAGGAATGGCGGTGACCTCAGTTATCTCTTCTGGATAATTTTACTCCCTATTTTACTATTGTGGCATAAATTCAATTGTGTGCAGAGGTTCTTAGAGGTACCTTGTGACGAAATAGTGAATGTACTGTAGGCAAAGTGCATTACAAGTACTTGCTGAGGGTGTAGGATGGTAATTATGCCTTTCATCAAATGAAAATCTTGATTAACTTCAAGAACATTAATTTGAATAACAATTTGGTTCCTTAAAATGACAAAGCTATATCCAGAGGAAGTTGCAGGATTTTTTAATGCTGTCATCTTAAAATCCAAAGTTGTCACATCACAGAATGAGTCTGCCAGGATGAGAACCACAGCTCTTATGGATCCCTGCTTTCAATCATGTTAAAATTATGTATCTGCCTGTGAGAACTAAAGGAAAGGTCAAAAAATGATGCAGAGAACTAGAGTTTCAGTAAGACTGAGAAACACGATCTTCTCTCTCCATTTCAATGAGCTATAAATTAAAATGTCGATATCATTCTGACTAACTTTTACTCTGATTAACTCAGAACTACTGAGGCATCACAGTGGTTGGTGCTGAGGACAACAGCATCCCTGAGACATCACAAGGGAGCCAAAGAACCCCATAAACAAGAGCACAAGAGCAATAAAATTAGCTGTTATTTTGAGTGTTGAACAGTGACTCACTTTGTTAACCCATATGGACAGGATTTAGAAGCCAGTTTTACCTCCCACCTAACTTCAACAGAATGCAAGTGATTTCTCCTCTACAAATTCAACCCTCTATCAATCTACACGATTCACAGCTAAATTTCATCCTTGCAAATACCTGCATCTGCCAGTGAAATCACCATGTTTACATGTATGGTCTGAAATTAACCACTGACTGACATCCAGGGCACCAGAATTAGATGTTCAGCACAGTCACCAGTGAGGTTGCTAAAGATACTTGTAACAAGAATCCACAATTCTCTAACTTTCCTCTTTTGCTATGTTGTATTCTTTAGAGAAAGCAGAAGAATATGTTTCAGTGATGAAGCAACTCTGTTCTAGGCAAAGACAAACCTATTCCACAGACAAGTATCTAATTTTATGCAATGTGAAGCACCATCACTTGTTGCTTTATTCAGGATCAGATCCTCAGCAAATGACAAAGTGACTTAGCTATGGTGAAAGACTGGAACTACACCAGTTCATATAAAGTGATGACCTGAACAACTGTTTGAACAAGCAACTCTCTAGTATAAAAAATGTAGTACCTGAAAATACAAAATTATTGTCCACACCAAGCCAAGCACAATAGAAGGCCTGCCATCAGCAATATCAGTTGAGTTTATGTTGACAAGCTTAATCTATATAGAAAAGAAAATGTGTTACTATCACACACAAAGTATAGCAATTAGGAAATGCATTTCAAATAGGTTCTATATTTGAAATGCATTTCTGCAATCAAACAAGATTCTCAATGAAAAAAACCCAAATTTTCAGTACTGCAATTTCACATTTAGACAATTATAATTTCACATTAAGGTTTTTCAAGTAATGCAAAACTTTTAAGACCAATCCATGCTATTATATGTAGAAAAAATAATTTCAAGCAGAAAGAAAAAGGAAAATTAAATAGAAACACTGTACAAACCGGAGATCCTCTGTATACGGACTAGCATGAAAAGCAAAAGGAAAAATATGACACAAAAATAAACTTTAAATGATTAATTATTAGGTAAATTCATTAATCCATTTTTTAATGTAAAGAAAGCACATTTTTGGCCTATCTCACAATAAATTTTTAGCAGGAGAACAAAATAAATATTCTGCAACAGATTTTAAATTATGCAGTGGTTTATTGATAAAGTTCTAAACCATGTGTAATGAAAAGAGAAAAGGGAGTTTAAAAATAAAAATGTAAAAAGGAAAGGGGTGGAAAAAGCATAAAAAAAGAAAAGGGAAGGAAGAATGCTAGGGTTCTCCTGCAAAGAGCATTTTATTGTAAAGGATATCACAACCACTGATTAAGGCCCCTTTGTGAGACAAGCCTAACAATAGCTCTTTTAAAAATAGAGTGGGAAAAAAATTAGTTGTCCAAGGTCAAATGAAGTTTTTCAACAGAAATGGGAACAGATTTCATGGCTATTAACTCTCAACTGCTAATCCACAGTCTGAATAAAATATCACCCTAAAATAAATAAGCAAGATAGAAGGAAATTAAGAGGGGAATGCATAATAAAGAAAAAGCCATGTAGATAATGCTCTAGGAAATGAGAGAACAAGCAGTATTGGAAAGTTAGCAACTCTGTTAGTACTTATTTCCTCAGCAAAACTAAGATTCAGATACCAATCATGATAAAAATATGAAATGACTGCCAAAGTGCCCATCTACTACAAGCCTGTCTAAGGACAAAAGTTGTGGACAAACCTTGGTGAGCAGTCTAAAGAAAAGATAGAGAATGCCTTCAAGCCACCTCATTTGTCTCTCCAAAACAGAGAAAAAACTGCATTTCTCTGAATAAGCAGTTGGAAATCCACTAGATAATGTCAAGTGCAAACAAAATGTTGTCCAGACCTCTAAGTTTTTTTCCAAATTAAATCTGCACAGGCTGCTTTGGAAGGGGCAGAGCAGAAGTCCCTATAGTTCACATTTTTAATCCTCTCCACCCAGAACTCGACAACACTCCAGGAAAATTGACATTACTAGCTCCTCCACCAGTCAATAAGGAAAATTTTCCATTCCTGATCTTAAAAAATATACCTCATTCTCTCAGCTGGACCAATTCCAAGAAAAGCTTTTCTTTTTCTAGAAAGTGAGGTTATTTTAGTATCTATTACAAATCAATAGACTTACAGAGACTCAGCTAAAGCTTCTGATTAGACTACTGTTGACAGAAGCCCAGCCTATCTAGTCTAGTTATTGAGTTTTCTTTATTTTATACACCATTAAGATGGATCTAGAACTAAAAATAAACTTTTCAGAACCACGAGAAAACCAATTTTGTCCAGAATAGTATCTGCTAATTGTGAGCTGCAGCTCGTAGTGTAACAGGAGTATTAGCAGAAATCTCCTTGGAGAGTGCAAACAGGAAGTTGATTTAAAGTGTAATAAGGTTTATTTATGGGAGAGCCCGCAGAGGAAGGAGATCCTGCCTGTGTTTGTTGCCCTTTGAGAACAGCCCAGAGATGGCATTCAGCTGCTGAAGGGGCATCTGCTCTCTGAACAGTATCCCCACCTCCTCTGGGAGGAGAAGGGTGACAGGCTGGATAGAGGCATCCTTTAGGCTGGATTCAGCTTATGGAGCACTGCTGTTGGCCCCTCTGATACACCTGACACCCTGCATATTTCCAACTCCCTCTGGAAGAAAATCCAGGACATTAATACCACTACTAAGATGAGTCTGGACAAAAATCCTAAGATACCAGAAGGAGAAACACAGAGGCCTGGCAATCTCTCCTGAACCTTGGCAGGGCCAGTTTTCCAGCTGCACTGCTATGGTATTTGTGGGATCCAAGAAGGGTCACCCACCATGCTGTGACATGGAAACTATGGAAGTGGGGGGGTTTTGCTCTTCGCCCCAGCCTTGCCTTATGCTTTGTATTAACAAATTATACTTCCTCAAATAGGTAGATGGTGAGCTAAAGTGGCCTTTTGCTTCAGAAATATATTTTTTCCTTGCTTTGATTATACATTTTCAATTTTAAAAAGTTCTCTTCCCAATTTATTTTTATAGGCATCTGCTAAGATTGTTTTCCATATAACATAGCTGTAATTAGGTCTAGATGTCAGAGAGCCAAAGATAGGGAAAGATTGCCAAAATCCAACAAATCCCAGTGAACAGTATTGTGCAGACTTAAAATTCATCAGGTGTAACATCTGCATTGAAAAACACTAAAGTAAAATGCAGAAATTAGGGGACAAAATACCTACAATACAACAAAAAAAATCCAGATTTGAGTCATTACAGTACACAGAGAAGTCAGGAAAAAGGGTAGAAATGCATTGCTTTTGTATGATATTCATATCTAGATGAAAATTAGTTTTTAAATTTTTGTTAAAATATTTCGTAAAATTTAAAAAAATATCATTTTTTTCTTTTCTAAAACAGCCACAGCACTGACTCTATCAGAATAAATCCAGGAATTAGTCTGAAGTCCTGGCAAGCTAATAAGGGGTCATATTGCCCTAAATTTTCATATCTCTAATTTCAGGGAATAGATTTTCGCATGTAAAAGCTAGTGAAGACCAGAAATCTTTTTTTAAAATCATAAATCAGTGTCTCTCCGGATTAAAGTTCATTCTTTGCTAAAGCAGCAACAGGGAAGTAGAGATCATGAGGAGCCAATAAGCACATTAAAAAAGAAAAAAAAATCTCCAGGGTGATCCATTATTCATTTAAAAAACAACAACAAAAAAAAAAGTTTCACCCTATGCATTGCCACATATTAGTGTTGGATCTTACAAATTTTACTTCACAGCAGCTTTTAGACACTGTACAGAAACTGAAGACTGCATACATAGCTCAAATTTTGGAGAATAAAAACAGAGGGGTGGATACAAATCATACCCTTATGGAGACAAAGTAAAAAAAAAGGAAAACCAGGGCTAAGTGCTACCATACCTACCCGTCTACCTTCTAGAAACTTTAGAGCTGTGCCAATGTTGGCAACCCAGTGAATTCGCTTCAGCTGACGCCCCTGCTCACACGGCTGAAAGAGAAAGAACAGATTAAACTTCAATTAGATTTATGCCTGTTTTCTTCAGAAACTGAACTGTCAGATTTATTGTCAATGTCTATGCAAAAATGCTCCCCGGAACAGTGAAGATGTTGAATTGTACCTTTGCATATCCATCAGAGGGAGGACTGACAGATACAGGGGATGCAAGAGTGATAATTTCATTATAAAAAAAGTTACATATGTCTTAATCTCAGGATGCAAACTGTTGGCTTCAGTCCCTGAACATCTCTACATCAGAGAATTTTTTTTCTAATGTAAAATAACTACTATTTTTGTACACATGCAAACACACACACATATTATGTGTGTGTATGCATATGTGCATTTGAGAGAAGACAACATTCTCTCAGTGAAATATTTTTGCCTAAAACGTATAAGTCTAAGTGGTTGCTATATTTAAAATCAGTCTTCAATGAAGACATTTTACCTAAGAATTTTCATCCCATATCTCTAGTACTTTATTGGCAATTAAAACCTCAGCTAAATTCCCATTGAACAATGAATTGCATTGATCTTAAGATATGTAGGCTAAAACCAGATTTTTTTTTAATTCAATCAAGAACCAGGTTTCTACTACTGGACAGCGGGAATAAAACCCCAATGGAATTTTATATTATAAGGCAAATGTGCAACTATTGTAATTTAAATTTAATTCCTTTTCATGATGTAACAAATGGCTTTAACAAAGGCCTACTATAAATTTTGAATCCCTCTTGCAGTTGCTACAGGATATCATATGCTGGTATACATAACCATTAAGTTCACCAGACACTATTCTAGTTTTGGCATATTTCTTGTCTTTCCCTAATTAACATAGGCAGGATACAATCCAGTGAATTTCACTGCAACAGGTGCCATCACTTAAAATTCTTTTCCTGTTTTACTACTTCTGGTTTGCCACAAGAGGGAGGCTTTCTGTCTCAGACTAACAGAACCTGAAAGGGATATATTTCAGTGGAGCAGAAACACACTGGAAAGTACAGCTTTATCCTTTTTCACAGTAAAATCACTTTTACAGTTTGATTTACTGCCTAATTTTGGGGTTCATCTGCAATCAAAACAGAGGTGAAATATGAAAAGGAGAGCAAACTGCCTGCATGTGAAGGAGCCTGTTACACCTGAGCCCTGGAGCCACCTGAGTGACAGACTGCACTGCTCCTTCAAATGCTGCCACCTGATCTGCAAGCTGGTTTGGGGAAAGTCAGAGCCCTTAGCCTAAAATCCTTTTATTTTTCTCCTCCATGCACAAAACTAGCTTGCCTCCCAAAAGACATCCTATTTGCTGTGTGCACACCATCCTCTCTTTACATAACTTGGCTGTGAAAAAGCCATTTGGCATCATTTAAGGCTCTTTACAGTAGCAGAGCAACTGTCAAGGCAAATGGATATAAGCCCACATGAAATTTGAGGAGCTTGTTTGAGGTTTTTTTGAGACAAAGACATAAATTTAACAGGAGAAGTCTTTTTTTTTTTTCAAAATGCATAGAAGTAACTTGCAGTTTAAACCCTGATTGTGTCGTAGCAGCAAAATCCAGATGAACTGCAAAGACTAATATAAATAAGAAATTTTTATGAGCTACATGGCAAAATTAATAAAAAATGCATACAATCAAGCATGCTTGCAATAATCTGTAATAATGCTTTGTAATCAGATAATCTACTCAGTGAAAAACTTATTTTCCTATGAAGGAGTAAGTTTTTTTACAGTAGAGAAATATAGAAACTTAGAAAATTGTATCCCACAGAAGTCATGTAACAAACTTGAATAAAGAATAAGGTTTTTGTAAAAGGAAGAACTTACCAGCTTCTGCCCTGAAAGAACCTCCAGGAGGGCAATTAGCATTACCCCATCTTTGATATCTTCAAACAGGTCATTCACCAGCATGGGAGGATTGCGCTGAAAAGGGAGAAGGTTTAGATATCATAAAGGCTCACCAGTATTGCATCCTAATTCCAGTCCTCTTGAACAGAAACCCAAAGAGAGTGGCTGGTCCCCTTCTTTGTATTTTATAATTTTTAATGTCAACATATCCTTTAACCACTGCTTTGCCACCACATTGTTTACTTAGCATTTCTGGCACAGGACTGTAAAATTTTGTGGATTTCTGCAACTGATGATATCCAGGAAAAAACCTCCTGGCTCCTGCAACAAGCAGAGAAACAAACCAACAGCTGCCTCTGGTTCTACAAAATACACACTATTTACAGATGTGCTATTACAGTCACATTTCAATCCTTCACATTATTTTCCTTTGTGCTAAGTATTTCACAGAAATTTCACTCTCTCAGTCCAAGCAATAGGAGGAGCTGTATGAAGGGAAAATCCCTAGAGGAGCATAGCAGGTTGAGTGATGCTGCCACTTCTCACAGCTGACAGAGGCTACACTGAATTGCTGTGTTTTCTCTCCTCTCCTCCAGCCTTGCAGGCTCTGGGTGCTGTCAGCGCTGTCTCAGCTCCTACTTAGGCCAAATTGCTTACCAAATGTCTTTACCTTCACAAGAACAACAATGACAATACTCAAAAATATGTAAACAGGTGATATTTTAGAAATTTTAAATAACAAGATCACACAATAAACACTCTGTGTTCGAAAAGAACATAATAAACACTTTGTGTTCTTAAATGTACACCAGTTTGTGGAATTATGGCTCTCAGCTGGTCAGTAGTTTAATGATCACAAAATGTCTGCCAGAAACAAAAAGTTTAAACTTAGTCCAGCTGAACAGGCACCCTCCAGCTTCCACCAGCTTTTGAGAATTCATACACCTGATGATGCTGATGATGATAATAATAAAAATAATGATAATAATACTAATACCCGTTCATTCACTAAAATTGCAATGAGACTACAAAATTCTTGAAACTACTTTAGGTTTAATAATTTACTTTTGGGGTACTTGTTAAAAGAAGTGCTTGCACAACAAATTATCTATTACTTTTTTGTGTAAAAATAGAGATTCAAAAAAATTATTCTAACAAATTAAACATTGTTTTTGAAAAGGTAAAACTGCAGTAACAAATTAGGAGAAAGAAAATATTCCAGGTCCCCAAATAAAAAAAAAAATAGGCTCAGCTTGGATAAAATAGTATTTAAATGAAACATAACTTTGGCATAAAGTGAAAAAAGAACGCTGCTGGAAGTAGATTTCATCTCAGATTTGACATGCTCTAAAAGTCACACTAATAGAAGAGCCTGTATTTTCATGTATATAAAATAAAGTTGCACTACAACTCATTATGAGGATATATTAAGTCATAGTTCTTTTTGATTTCCTAGCAAAGCAATAGATAATTCTCCTCCTTGGATCATGTTCTTCCTTAATATAACACCAAAGGAATCAATGAAGCAAGTGGGTCACTGAAGATTAATTTGTCCCAGTCTTGCATCACAGGCAGTTGATACAAATGCAATTAATTTTCCTCACCTTCTATGCTATCATTTCCTGTTTGAAGCTTGGAGCAGCTTTGGTTTTATCAGTATTACCACATCACAAAACACTGAAGAATTATGTGCTAAAATAATTCAGCCATAAAGACAAGAGGATTACAGCAGCTGCCATCCTAAGCCAACAGGAGGTAAAGGCCTGAAAAAAACACCTATCCAAAGGCCCCAGTGGTGAGGTTTGTCTCTACAGCAATGAGGAGAGATGGGTTTCTTATAAGGCAATTTAGGATATATTTAGATTGAAGGGTAAGTGAGATTTACAGTGCCCCATGATTCTGGTGCCCACAATGTGCTTGCCAAGCAGCCTTTTTGAGCATAACACAGCTCCCTTCTCACTTGTGTGCTTTGGTATCCTTACCCACAAATAGAGGTAGAGGTCAGAATTTGTCTCATCCCTACATGAAGCCAAAAGTCACCTGGAGTTCATCTGCAAAGCAAGTCTGGGAAGCACCTCAGTTTTCCCCAGTGTATAGCTTCACTCTGTAGTTAAAACCTCTGATTATCCAAGCCAAACTCCTGCTCTGAACCACCAGAGTGGGGGTATTGACAGAATACTGCCACAGGGGTGGCATTCAGTGGTATTGACAGAGGCTATAAAAACTAGGTTTACACCCCAACTGAGGCTTGGTACCATGGCAAGGCAGTGAAAGCATCCCAAGAAAATTAACATCTACAGGACTTTCTACTTGAATCAAACATTGGTTTGGGGAAAAACAGCTGTAGAGACAACACTGAATAAGATGAAAAGCAGAAAAGAAACCATCAGGCACTGTAGTTGGTAAGAACTCCTGCTCTGAAGTGTGAGAATCGCAATTGTCCTTAACTCAGCAAGCTGAAATGCACTTTTTGTTGCTGGAAGGTGGCACAATTGCAAACAATGCCAGTGTTTAGCAGCACACACCCTGGATGTTACACCAATAACACTGGATCTTTACACCAAGAAAACTGGAACAGAAGGCAGATACAATACCTGTGTCCCAAGATGCCCTGCATAAGACCCCTCTAATATGGAAATTTAGTTATTTTTTATTATTTATGTAGACTGCCAGAAATGTTCTCAGTAATACACTATATAATACACTGCTTTACACTACCCTGAAGATGTTAACACCTAATTACAAGGAGGTTACACTCTCACCATGTTTCCTAAATCAACATTTTTTTTTAACTACTCTACTTTGGGCACATAGGCATGGAATTTAGATGATGATGATGATTATTTTTTCAGTCACTGAGTTATATTTCTAGTGGCATATATAGAAAAATAGAGTCCTCTTTTACACAAGCATAGATATCAACATTATTCCCCATGTTGATACACACAGGAGCTGATACTGAGAAGTTCACATGTACTTATTTATTATATGTGGACCACTGCACAGCATGGCTTCAGCTACTTAAATGTTTTCTAGCAGATCTTCCACTGATATTAACACATCTTCTGTTGGAATAGGGAAATACCTGCTCATTTGCCGCATATTTAATGAATGAAGTAAAAGATGAAGATGAACACTGATTATTAGCATCCAGAGAAGAAAGGTTTGGGGGTTTTTTAAGCTTTTTTTAAGTATCAATATATTCACTTTGAATATATTGAAAATGTTCTTATTGATTCAGACTTAACAACTTTTCACTTAGTTCCTTAATGCACTGCCAAAATACTGACTGTAAATCAGTAAAAGCAAGGAAAGAAAAGTAACTTAAATTTTTGCAATTCTAAAATGTTGAATGTACTTCAGATTTTGGCTTTTTGCACATAAGGGTATAGCTCTAGCCATGGAATCAGCTGCAACGATCCTAATACACTCTATGTTGGAAAGCCTTTGAAAAGAATTCTCCTATAATAGTAAAGAAAAGCCTTCAATTATAAACTTTTGGAAGAAAATGTATTGGCAAAAGTCAGAATATACTTCAATGAATAATGAGACATTAAATCTGACCAACTTGTAAGGTGGTCCACTCTATGATTTCAGTTGCCTCAGTACTTAAGCTTTCTAGCCAGCTTCTTCAAGAAAAAAACCCAGCAAATGCAGATTAATGATCTGCTACATATTGCATTGCATGAATTCTGCTCAAGACTCCTTTATTGCAGTTTATCAAATCACAGTAGTGCAGTCTATAGTGAAAATTATATTTAGGGACAGTCATGTCCCAAGGAAGGGATCACACTCAGAACACATAAATTCATGTGATCTGTAGGAGGAATACAAATTAAATGAGAACAAATCTTCAAGGCTAAAACTAGATTTTTGTCATGTTAAATATTTATTTAAATAACTGTATTAGAACTGATCATAAATGGGAACTGTGGAAGAAATGCTTTGCAAAAACTTGTTCCTCTTAAAACTTGTCTAATTTGCTGTAGTGTCCAGGAAATATTCTGAATAACTTAAATAACTGAACATTGGTACATATAAAAAAATTTGACTGATAAGCCTCAAAAGAAGATTTTTAGTAGACCTGCAATCTTAGAAATTCCTCTGCATATGCAGTAAAATAAGTTTTGTAAAATCCAAACTTCAGATATGGAACATCTATTTGCTAAGCTTTATTCTTTTATTGCAATACTTTTTCCTGCATTTAATTTCTCATTTGCATCTTTTCTACAGGAGTCTTTTCCTCACACCCTGCACTTAAATTCTCTAATGAATAAATCATACTATACAAATAACAGCATCTGCATCATAATGAATGCCAATGCAGACATTGAATACTATTTTTGCTACACTAATTTTCAAATAATCTTACAAAGACTGCTGGAAAAGTGCATGAAAATCTATCCACATGCACAAACTGGAACAAATCTATGGAACTGCTGAATTTGTCTCTGCAGGGAAATATATGTCAGAACAGCAAGGACAGTGTAAAGTTTCCATTACTCTGTAATAGCTGGACCCCTTCTCTGGCACAATTTACTTCCTAACTCCATAGGAATGTTTTCCTTCCTGTTAGGGACTCTTCTAATTACCGAAGCCGAGGCACTCAGTGCTAAGTTTTGCATCATTAATTTAATTGCACAAATGAATTTAGCATTCATGATTTAACATTAGAGGTTATATGCAATACTAGCTGAAAACATATAGTAACTGTTGAAGCAGGACACTACCAGTCAGATTTTCTTCATTATGCAGTCAAGCTGGACAGTAGCTTATTTTTTTTCCCTGTGTCAGTGACAAGGATACTGGGAGCCTCTGTTTTCCCACTTGAAAAAGACCAAAAGGACAAGACTCAGTTAATGATGAAAACTGATGAGGTTCATCAAAGACCAAGTTACATTTAAATTTTAAGAACCAGCTAACATCATGGGCAGCACTTTGTGTGAGAGCTCCAAGTCTTAATTTACCTGTTTCTTTTTCTTCCTTCCTTTGCTATGAAAGAGATAATTTTGCAGTTTCAAAAGCTTTAACATGAGGCTTAATGTCCAGGTTTAATTCAGCATTATATAAATATTGCATCAATAAAATTTAAAATTTTCACCTACTCTTAGTTTTATTTTTAATTTATATCCATCCTCTGCTTTTGTTTTTTATATGTGTGCATCCTCTTAATAGAAACACAAAATTAGTAGCAATTTCTTTCAGTAGGTATTTGTTGATCACTGTATCAGTGAGTTTATGTTGGTGAGTACAAATACTAAAATTATCCCTACACCTGGGATCAAAAATGTTGATTGGGTTAAACCAATTTACAGTCTGTGTCTCAAACTTTGAAACTAATATTGCCTCAAACTTTTATGAAAGGTGAGAAAGGCAACAAAAAGCACGTGCCTTAGCTGTTAAAGACAGAGATATATTTTTCATCCTCTTTACTCATCTAATAATCCCCTACCACAAAAATTGGCATAGGTAATGAAATGAATAAATATTTAAGTAATTGCTGTTCTGAATGCAAGTAGTGTCTCCTTTTTGAAATATTTGGTGTCAATTTGTTCTGTATTTTAAATTTAGATTTCGAAAAGATGTTTCAAAAGATAATTAGAAGCATACTCAAATTATGTCTATACTTTGAAGCTGAGATTGAGAAGAGGAAAGACAGTTCTACAACCATAGAAAAATATTAATAAACTATATGGAATCAAAAAACTTCTTGTCCTGTTACACATGCATATCACATTTATCATTACTAGAACTGCACAGATGCACAAAAATTCAAAAGAATGGCCAGAAATTAGACCACATTAATTTCAAAGATTATGACCCAATTTCTGAAAGTGGCTGGCAGAGAAAACATGATTTCTAATTGATGAGTCTCACCAGATTACTGCTCAGAATCACAGAACAGAGACAGCTGGGCTTAGGGAGACAGCAGAGGAACAGATGCAGCCTTGTGCTAACAGCTCACCCAAAATGAAGCTGCATGACACTACCTGCTAGTTAGCACACTTGCAGGCCTTTCCTCTCTGTTCATCCCCTCTGGGTGAGGGCACAGCTTGCACCAGGGCTGATTTACCTCCATCTTTTGAGCTGCCCCATAATTAGCTGATGCCAAGGTCCTTTACTTGTCCTCTGCTTGTGAAAGAACATCAAAATGCAAAACATAATCTTACAAAGGTACCATTCTATCATGAGAGTGAAAGAGAATAAAAAATTCACACCTTTCCCCTACTGTCTTTCATAAACTTCAGTCCATAGAATCATAAAACTATTTAGGCCAGAAAATTGCTTTAAAATCAAGTCCAATGTTAACCTAACACTGACATGTCCACCACTAAGCCATGGCTCTAAGTGCCACATCTGCACCTCTTTTAAACACCTCCAGGGATGATGACTCAATCACTTTCATAGGCAGCCAATTCCAGTGCCTGACAACCCTTTTGGTGAAGAAATTTCAGAAATAGTCTCATTTCATTTATCTGTTCTGCTCATTAGTATTTATTTGTACCCATCTTTTCAAACCCATTCCTAACATTCAATAACCAAAAATAAGTGGTTAAATGCACTTGATAGCCTTAGTTATTGAATTAGTTTCTGTTTCAATTAGAGCATGACTTTTTAGATGAAAGACATACACGAAGATCTTTGAGATGAGCAGGGAAGAATCTTTTACTCCTAGCAAACCCTGACAATCACATCCTGCCTTATGTTCCCATGCTACAAATTGGTCTTGGTTCTACCTAAAATAATCAAATCACTTCTGTAATTCCATTTATTTCAAATCACTACTCCTCACAATATGAGGAACTGCTCCTTTTTATACTCTCCTTTGCTCTACTCAATCAACACAATATAAGGATGACAACTCTACCTGAGTAGTTTCCTTTCCATTGCTACCTGTAAACCATCTTTCAATCCCAACAGTAAAACCCCATCAATCTTTGCACAGTTACCATTAATTTCTCCTGCTTTTGAAGTTTCATGAAGTACTTATTTTTCAAAACCCCTCAAACTTGTTTATGATGAAACAATTCTTTAGATAGCCATGGTGTTAAGAGTAACACATACCCTAATTACAGTTTTCTCTTATTTCCTCCTATTCCTTTTCTCATTAATAATTTTATGAGATTATCAAAAATGGCAATGAAAGGAAAGAAATATAGAGTTTTCCAAGAGCAGCAAAGAGACAGAGAGACGATTTGACGTGAATTTACTGTGAATTTGGAATGCATATACTGAGTCAAATGTAGCACAGTGTTTCTGGATCAATGGTGAGACACAAAGACAAAATTCAAATCATCTTCCTTCTGTCTACCCCTTTTTCTCTTGGCTTAGCTTCACTCCTTCACTCCCAGCTCCTTTACTCTCCCAGTGGTGCAGCATCTATTGCTGTTTCCCATCTAAGTTTAGGCCAGCACTTCACAGTGTTCCTCACCAGTACCAGACTAGTAGATATTCCACTTTTTATTGGGTCAAAGACAAGAGAAGAATGCAGACAGTGCTGCCTAAAAGTGGGTCTCCTTCCAGGATTTTTCCATATCACATTTCAAAGGCTTCCAGACAATGCAGATCTTACATATCTCCAGTTTCTTTTGAAACAATCAAAACCACAACAACCCTTTACATAACTCAAATAGCCTAAATATTGAAATTTTGAGTTAAAGGCGGAACATGAGTGCAAGGGGAGTCCTGGGCACTTCAGAGACCCACCTGCATTTCCTACAGTTGTGATTAACTGGGAAAACAGATTTCCACTTACATATTTCCAAAAACCTAACTAACAAAGTTTTAAGAGCTTAAGCTTTAAATACCTAAGAATTTTAATGTCATGGGTCACTTTAATTGAGTCTAATTTCTATTAACAGTGCTTCCCTTTGGCAGCATTACTGGAAGAATGGGAAGCAGAGCCACATGATCTGGCTTAGGTAATGAGGCAAATGTGCTGAAAGCCATCAACAAAAGT
Organism: Serinus canaria; assembly: GCF_022539315.1. Taxonomy (NCBI): domain Eukaryota; kingdom Metazoa; phylum Chordata; class Aves; order Passeriformes; family Fringillidae; genus Serinus; species Serinus canaria. The sequence goes on along the minus strand of NC_066316.1, from coordinate 55,391,565 downwards.
ATCACAGACAGCTTTCCTGCTGAAGTGTGAGTTAAGACAAATCAGTTACTACAAGTAATTAGAAGGTACCTAAAAGTCAGGGGTGTTGCTGCATAACTGCCTGGTTTGCATGTGTTTGATCAGTCTTTACAGTATCAGGCCCATTAAGGAACTACACACCTAGATCATGCAAGTCAAAGGCTCATCTGAGCTCTCATGGCCCAAATGGACTAGAACAGCAGGAAACATTCACAAATCCCAATCCATGGCAATATCTCTTAGTGGCTGCCACCACTACTTTGTCTCTTGCCAAGGATTAGTCTGTAAACTAGGGAATTATCACGACATGCAGACACACACTCATGATATCTAACAATATGGTACAGATAACCTACCTAATAGTTCTACTTTTCCATAATTATCAGATTATTATTAATGACACAACACAGTAAAGAAACAGATGAACATGAAATAAGAGTTATTTTTTTCCTCTGACACTCGTTCACAGCCCCCTTAGTTGATGCTTTAGCAAACATTGAATGCCTTTTAATTTCAGTTGAAGTAAACAGAACAGAGTGCTTAAGTTATCTCCTACATGGGGGGCTCTTCCAAATTATTTTAAAGACAATATGGGGACAGACCTCATTTCCAGTGAGAATCCATTGCCAAGAAGTCCTGAAGGTAATTTTGCTCTTGCAGTTGAATTCTACAATGCCAGTGTAGTTAATTTCACAGCAAGTTCTTCCATTACATTCCTCAACAATGTAAATAAATATTGCTGCTCTACCATATTGTCTTGTCAGATCAAATCACACCATACAGCATTATATGGGCTTCCTGCTTTGCTCAGCTCATTTTTCAGGGCATTTTTTGCCTTAAACAGAAGTTCCTTTCACAAAAGTTAAAACAGTGCTGTTACAGCTATTCTTTACTCAATTTTAGTGATCATTAATCTTCAGGCTTAAATATACACACTTCAAAAAGCTGCTCTTGGAGTTTAAAATTTTAATTTATTGGACTAATTGATAACTATGATTAGAGCTGTGTTGTGTGAAAACTCCAGGAATGCCAAAGTGAATCTCACTGCTTATGTTTTCAGATAAGGTGAGAACCAATTGTAGCTCAATACTTTTAAACTGTGTGTAAATCACAGTCTTCTAAAGGCAAAACCGTGAGTTTTAAGTTGTGTTAAGAAGAAGCTACAATAGTTTGATGACAAATCTCACTATACATCAGATAATTAATTCACCACTGGATTCATGAAGCACTACTTATGTCTGTAACCAGATCAAACTACACAAGACATGACTTAAGCTTTATTCTAACATATTGTGTGCAATAAGTCCAGTATTTCCATTTCATAGAAAGCAGTTTCAGATGTTTCCTCTGGCTGAAGTACCAGGTACTGTGCTACCTTTCAGTTCTGGCCAAAGAAGCTGGGTGGGTGCCTCTGGACACCCCTTGCAGTTGTGCAGCTGACCCCTGCCATGCTGAGATTCATCCCCACAGTGTGGAGATGAGGAGGTTCCTTTTTTAACTTTAGGAAATACTGCTCAGAGAAATCTGACACATTCTATGCTCCTGGATCGTATAGGCATACATTAAAAGGTTTGATTAAAAAAAAAAAAAGTTTCAAAGCCATGTGTTACCTTAGCCAGATGAGTATTGATCCATTTTGTGAAAGTCCGTTTCTGCACTGACTCTTGCTCATCTGAGAATAAAAGGAAATCAGTTTGATTAAACATCACTGGATACTTTCAGATTTACATGGTGGAAGAGTAAAATTTCCTACTGACAACAAATGTATTCTGCTCTTGCCAGAAATAACTCTGTATTTTATTGAGACAGTCAATTTTGCCTCCAAATACTCATAAGAAATACTTTTATTATTACAATAATGTTCTGATACCCAACTATTTGAAGAGTTTCACAGCAAAGTTCAAGTCTTAACAAGATAATGATGATAAAGACACTATTTAAAATCTAAATGTCAAGATAAATTTGAATTCTAAATCCATACCATACTTACCCAAGGTCTGAGCACCTAGACCTTCACTTTGCTTTAAAACTAGAACCCACATCTCCCACAGCCAAGCTGCTTTTATGCAGAAAGTCAGCTAGAGACTTAGAAAAAAAAAATACTTCTTAGCATATGTATTTGAAAATGTTTAGAATGTTGAATTAAGATTTGAAATTGCATTACCAAACTTATTTGTCCCCTGGGAGATCCTGCTGGGAAGGAGCCATTAGCTAGTCCAGGCAGTTTCTACATCACTACTTACTAGGTCCCTAAGTCCTTTCTTGAAGCACTTGTCTGGTTTATAGTGCATTTCCCTGACTGTCAGATTGTCCCTGCAGGACAGCTGCCAGATGCACAGATAAAAATAGCTCCCAAATGAGCTCCTCCAGCTTCAGCAGCAAGGGTCACAGCAGTGGAGGGAAGAGAAGAGCATCACAGCATTATAACCAACCCACAAAGTCCTGCCCCTTTCTTGCGGGCAATCAGTTTTGACACATGGAATAATTTCACAGCAGAGGTATTCAAGTATTTACAACAGAGATTTTTCTTTCAATAATAGGAGGAAACATCTATTTCATGGAAAAAAAAAATCATGTTATTAACATCATCAGTTCTGAATGAACACCTTCAGTTCCCAATAGAAAATTCAAATAAATACAATCGCTGTTTGATATTTACTTTTCATAAGAATATGCACATATGCCAAAACCTACAGATGGAATATCTAATTTCAACTCCTGCATTTGCTAGTAACTTGTGCAGCACTCAACAGCATTTTTCCTATTCCACATCTGTACAACCAAAATGGAATATTCTTTAACACCCATTAAAGTTCTGGAATAGGTAACTACTAAGCTTATTGCTTTCCTAGCAATAAACTCCCTAATTTACACTCATGCAATGCTGCCTCACAATTAGGGTACATAGGGATAGAAATCACTACACAGAATTCATAGGTCAAAATGTTCTCTTCAGTTGGTCAGTGACCATATACAAGCTCCCCAAAAATGTCTGTGCATTATAATTCAGGAATATTTCCTTTATATATAAATACCATCTCACATATAAGAAATACAAGAGGAAAAAAAGATACCTAATCTCACCAGGATCTAGATTATGACATGCTAGACTATCACACTTTATTCCTAAGAAAATAATTCTACATTCTATAGTTTCCTTTGATATCATTGGGCAGGCAGGATGACTTTCTTTTTTTTTAATTTATTACATACTCAGAATCTACTTGTTGCAGTCATGGGCAAGTTATGAAAAATATCACTAAGATACTGCATCATGCTTCGTTCCACACTGGCTGTTTTTTGCAGGGACGTGTCTTGGCTTTGTATGTGACAATTGTTTCCACATTCTGAAAAACAGACTTCTCACTGCATGGTTCCTAACCATGAACAAGCTTTCCTTTAGACACACAGTAAATGTCAGCTGTGATCTGCAATTACATATATAGGTAGCCAAATTATTTCCATGGAAGTACTTGCACACTTCCACTGGGTTCTGTGTGAATAGGTGTAGGGATAGAGATCAATCACACACAGAATTAATTTCTGCCTTAATTCACACCTCTGTGATGCAAAAATCTCCCCAGCAACCCTGATACAAAAAGGCATGCCAAAACGAAATAAACCAGAACTTCAGAAGTTAAACTTCTCATCAATTAAATGACTGAAAATGATTCCATAATTTGTAGTTCCAGTGCATCATGGTGATTTAAAACACAACCTTCTGAAAAAAACTGGAAATCAGACAACCAGCTTCCAGCTTCTAAAGAGACAATTTACAAGCAGAAGGCACACAGTCTTGAGTTTCTGTCATACCAAAAAACAGCAGAAATAGCCCTTCTAAATAACCTGCTTCAAGGGAATTTATGTGAGCAACATATTCTTTATGTGCCCAACTGGAACTACTAAGTAAAGTTTCCTTGGTTCTAGCATTTATTTTGTATAGGCTTAAAAGGAACAAATTTTAGCACTGTAAAATCTATGTCTCAACACAACACAAGCAGTGCATTGATTTTTAAAATTCCATTGTAAATATGCTTTTAAAAATTTACCTGAAAGCAATTGTGCTATTTTCATTGATTAAATTCTCTGCACAGGTACCGCTTATTTATACCCACAAAACCTGTGTGTCACACAGCTTCTTACACTCTCCCCACTCATAGGTCAAAAGGGCTGTCAGCAAACAAGGGCTGTCAGCTCCGTATTTGCACCACTTACCCTGCTGGCACTGGAAGAATTCAGGAAGCACATTCAATGACAGCACATTTCTGCCACCAGCACCTTTATAGTGAGCCATAGGCACTGCTGCTGCTGCTGCTGTGGATGCTGCTTCTCCTACTGCTGCTGCTGTGGATGGCTGCTGCGGCTTCTACCCCTCTCTCCTGTGCAGCGTGTCTTTAGGATACAGCCAGAAGTAATTTTTCAACAATGATCCGATTTCTTTCCCTCACTGGAAATGCTGGCCTCTTACAAAAATCCCTCCACCATCTCTTATCTGAGAATTCATATGAAGCCAAACCTTAAAAACATCCTTATATGTTCTTGCAGAGAGGCAACAGCCAGACAAAGCCAGCTGTATTGGAAGCAGCAGCTCTGCTGGTCTCACTGCCATCATCCTTCTCCACTGTTTTTCCGTGGAAAGATTTTATTATCCCAGCACCAGCCAATCCGCTAGCAGAAATCTCTGATGTCAAGAGCCTGAATAATTCATCCAGGGACCGTGACAACCCAACTACACTGCTGATATCCTAAAGCAAAAAGATGAGTGCAAAAATTGATGCAGCTTTCTCACCAGTGCTTTTTTAACAACATCGTGCTCAGTAGGTAAAAATGGTTGAATGGCACAGATCTTCTTCTCTAGGTTGCCACACATATAAAGGAAAACAGCTTTTAAAAACAACCACTTAGGTTCACTGCATGCTCCTGTGAGACAGAGATGTCCTTCAGCTTTGCAACTGGAAGTGGAAGAAATAGTAAGCAATGAATTTTAATAGATATGTAGGCCACTTAGCTTTGAATAATGTATTTGATTTGTTGTACAAGGGGCACGAAACATACATAAGGATGCTGAGAATTTTTGGAGTGTGCCTAGATCAGTCTGAAACATACTCAAATTTCTGATAATATGCAGTACTTTCCATTTCATTAAGTCAGAGCACTAGAGCACTTGAACAGATATTTTTTTCCTCTGGTAAAATGAAGGCAGATATGAAACATTCTTTGTGGAGATTCATATGTTATTCCCCTACAGGGGCCAACAGAGTAACACACGCTATTGAAATGAGAATAAAAAGGCTCACTTTTATTACGATATTATTGTAAATGTATCATTATAGAGGCCAAATTCAAATTTCTGTTTCTGTAAAACACAAGGACTCTGACAATATGATTCTGCATCTGAAAGAAATGTTGCAAGAAAGATACCTTTAATCAAATATCTTCATACTTTTACAAACCCTTTCTCTACTAAAGCGTCACCAACAGGCTTCTTTTCTACAAGAATTTTTTGGTTAGGCAAAAAAAGACAAATTGGATATGTTTACTTTAAAACATTTAGAACAAATTATTTGGATCAATGAACACAACCAACTATGGATCTTCAGATAGTCATGAAGATGCTGATGGAATGTTCACCATGCATACTTTTTCTAATGTGTGCTATCCTGCTGACAGGTGTGTACTGTGCAGCAGTGGATGGCACATCAAGCACCTGGTGGTGGTGCTTGGGGATGGGACAGCTTGGGGATGGGACAGTGCAGGGTGGCAAATGCTGGGTTCTGCTTCAAGGCAACACAGGAAGGAGGCTCATGCACAGAGCCACAACACAGTCACGTTCATACATGTCTAATAAAAGCATCTTGATTGATTCTCACAGACTGAAAAACATGAATATTTGTTTTGTTTCTTGTTTTAGTGAAATTCAAGTTCCTCACAGCTCCTCATTTTCAGTATTCTTTTTTTGCTTTCTTTGGTTTTGATATTTCTGCACTAAAAACATCAAAGAGCTTTTTGTCTTATTTTGTTTCCCAGGTTTATCTCATACTGCCAAATCAACCTGTAAGTACAGAAAAGTGTCCCAAATCAGCTGCCATGTTTCAATGTCACAGTAAAAAACACAGTACAGAAAGCAGTGGACAGCACCTCAGTGGAAAATTTTGTTTGATGAGCAGTATGGCATACATCCTCTAAAGCCTTCAATAAGTTATGTTATATAACAACTCCTATCTTCATTAAGGACAGTTTTAACTTAAAGCAGCTGTAGGAAAGCTTGCAGAGTGAAAGCAATATTGGGAGGACACTGCTTATGAAAAGGGGCAATATTTTAAGGTGCATCATTTAATCAACGCTTCCATTATAGGTAGATTACACCAATTAGGGGTACTGCACAGGGGCAATGCAAATTCATTTCTTTTCCTTTAAACTACCAGTTGACCTTTTTTATGGGACAATGCCAGGGAAGTGTTGGGTTTTTAAAAAAAAAACCCAACAAAAAAATTCAATTTGGTGGTAGCTCTAAAGCATAGATTTATTCTAGGTTTAACAGTAACTCTATAGACTCCAGCATAAAAGAAAAGAGGGAAAAATTGTTTTCAGCAGCCACTGCTACTCAGTTGACAACAAGAATGAGCAGCATTGATACAAAGATTGGGGATATATTTTTATAGTCCTCATGCACTTATCAAAGTTTTATATTTTAAGGTGAAAGACAGAATTTGTCAAAGTGCAGCTTTCAGATAGGTACTTCTGCTGAATGTGCTTTATCAGAGACGGTAAGATGGTCACAGTAACAGACCATTTATCTAAACTTCCAAGATTTGGGATCTAGGTCTAAACATCACTCCCAGCCTGCTCCACCTATGAGCACCAGTCTGCTTCCCATCAGTTTCTGCAGAAAGAAAATCCATGCACAAGAGTTAAAAAGAAACCAGTCATCCTTGGCCAAACCCCTGCTAGAGAAAACGATGGGGATCAGCTCTCGGGGGTTTGCACAGAGTACAGGAAACCTCGGTACAGTTCTTTGAGAGCCAAAGGTTTTATGTCATTTGGAAGAGTGGAAATAGAGAAAACCCACACACACACTGGTGGAATAATTTCAGGAAACTGAAGTATGGAGAAGCAGGCTCACACTGCCTGCTGTGTCACTTGCTGCTGCACAGCGACTGGCACACAGCTGAGGACTTTCTGCTCTTACTGTCTGAAATGTGTTTACAAAATATGTATTTCAAATTTAAGAAATTCTTTTTGATTTCCTGCACTTCTAAGAGAGTGTGCCTATCTAGCCACTATTTAGAAAGATACAGAGAATGATTCCATTTATCATCCAAAGAAGGTTGCATTTAAAAAAAAAAAAACAGGTTAGAATAAACTGAACAAATCAATGTGTCCTATTTTGTTCTTAGCAATTTATTGCAAGTACAATCAGCAAACAGACTCTCTGAATGCACATGTTGTGGACTGTACAAGCAGATGAAATTTCTGGAATCTGGGAAACCAAAAATTTAGCCAGCACCAGAGAGTGTGTGCGTTAACTCAGGCTGGTGGCTGTCCCTCACAGGAGCACTTTTGACTTTCACAGCATATGTTCATGGTATGGGACTTGGGAGACTTCCAGTCCTTAAATCCAAGCTAAGGCCCTGTTGTGGCCATATTCTCATGAGCATATCAGATGCTCCTGAGCCATCCAGACTCACATTATCCCCCAATTTCCTGTGCTGTGGTTTACACAGGAAGGAACAGAGCATGAGCAGAGCGCAGTGCAGTGATTTAATCTTGTTTCTTAGAAGAAAGGACGTGGTCTGGGCATAACTGCACTGCCCTTAACCACTCTTCCATTTGATCAAAAAAGCTTCCCCTGGGTGCTTGGAGAAATGAATGGGAACAACATGAGTTCTGCAGTGAATTGGAAGATATGTCCAAAATATTTTTTTTTTTGATGCTGTGCATCTTTCCCATTTCCAGCCCTTGCTGCATACTTGCTCCTATTTTGCGTATTGAGTGACTAAAAACAAAACCAACTGAAATTAAATTGCTGTGCACCATATTTTACCTGGATGGGCTGCATTTTGTTCTTCCACACGTGTAGAAGCCAAATGCATTCATAACTAATCAATGAATGCATTTGCATTTTATGTTTATTGTGTATTTGCCTGTGCTGCTGCACTGTTATTTTCATCTCCACTGACTGCTGTCTTAATCTCCATGTGATGTAAACATATTACTCACATATGACTCACTTGCACAGTATCCACACTCAAACGAATACAGTCAGAAATTAAAACACCACCATTTAGAAAACCATTGTAGGCACACTTAAGTCATTTTTAAAAGCAGCACCCTGGAGAAGATATTAGCTCAAATCAGGATACCCAACATTGGAGTTAATCATGTGTAATGGTTTCAGCTCAGACTGAAAGATCCAGGATTTGCTGCTCACAGGTGTCTGTTTATTCACCCATTTGGCACAGGGGACAGTGAAATTAAGTGTTCACACACACATCTTTTTCTGCACCAATAGATAAGGTGAAAACAGCTTGATATAACTGATCAGACTCAACTTGCCATTTTTCCTTATAATTACTTATTTTCCTAAATCATGTACTTAAAGGGATGGTATGGACACTGACAAATCAGATAGAAATCTAGAAAATCCAGTGAATTTCATCAACAAGAATAACTATCCAAGGTAGCACTCCTATTTCAATCATTCATGCTAATAAGTAGGCACACCTACTAGTTTAAAAATTCATTTTTCCTGAAGACTTTAGTATTTAAAGACAGTGACAAGAAATCACCCTCTTGTCTATAAACTACCCACTACAGTAGCATCTGCAATGACCATATTTAAAAAAAATAGTCTTAAATATTTGGGGGTTTTGTTACAGCCCATTGCAGTTCTGCAACTGGCATCATATTGGCATTTACAGGTTCTGCAGCCATTCTTTCTACTGACATGAAAACTTTTTGTGTAATAACCTTTTGTGTGTTGTTGACCCACTCCCTTAGAGCTTCTGACACAGTCAAATTTTAAAAAAATAACACATTGAAAAGAAGTCTAATTTTTAACAGAAGTCTTAAAGACAAGCAGTACTCACAACAAATCATTTAAAGAAAATAATTTAAAGAATATCTTTTAAAATGTTGATTATAGATCTATAGGTAATCTAGATCAGTACCAGTATGTCTACAGGTACCTTTATTAGTTAGAGCCTCAAGCATTTTGCAGTCAAGGAAAGTACTTAAAAAAGAAGTTATGCAAAAATAGCTATGAGATCAGTTTGAAGGTCTCTGAAAATGGAAAGCACAGGCTCTGATTCCATCTTTTACACATGCTATGGCACTTACATGAACTCCTAAAACAATGGAGAGTCTTGCTTTTCTGAAGCCAGCCTTGTCAGGCAGGCAAATTACTGTAACAGTCACCACTGATTTGCAGTAGATTTGCTAATTTTGTTTGACACTAATAGGACTGCTCATAACATTGTGCACTACAACCTTTGAAAGAGACTTAGTGCAAAAATGTCAGAACTGAATTGGAATTTGAATGTTTAATGTTTCTCTGTCATAAGACACAGACACGTAAATGCACTGCAGCAAATGCGTTGCTTGGAGCTAATTTCTACTACAAGTAGTAAAATTATCATTTTTCTATGCCTAAGTGAATTCATTAGCCTAAAAACAATGAGAAAAAAAACTTGATTTGGATATGGAAAAGCTCAGAATCTACTGAAATAAATCAAAACTAATGGGGATATACTGGGCACACACTGTCCAATGGATTAAATCAGGATATAAAGATCTTTTAACATAATGGCATTTTTAGTATGTTGCTCATGAATTCAGAATATTCACCAATAATTATAATAAGCATTTCTATTTGTTTATAGTAACAAATCTTGTAATAACTCTAATATGAATAAAAGAGACTAGAGCAAAACAACAGAATACCTCAAAATCAGTAAAAACATAGACATGGTAGAGAGGATTAAAGCAATACTAAATTTTGTGGCACCAAATAATGTATCCTGCTATGCTGCAACATGAAAAACAGCACACCACACAGAAAGGAAGCAAGCTGTCCAACAAACACCAGGCAGCATTTTGAGATGCTAACTATCCAAAAGTGAGGGATTCTCAAGGAAATCCAAGTGGGCAATGTCTTGAACAGAAACAGATTTTCCTGAAAATGATAGTTACTTTGAGATCCACACTCTTGCAGTCTCTGTGCTGTCTGTCCTACATGGCACATGAATATCTTGGAAAAATGCACAGTTTGATCACCATTTCTGGTAGAGTCCATTCACAACCAGTGAATTCTTCTGATGAAAGCTGCATGGGATCAAACATTTTGAAAGTCAGCCACTTTTATTCTCAAGTTAAATAACCAAATACCCCCCTGAGAACATCAAATGGCCTAAACATCCAATGAGCCCTCAAAGTGATCAGTTCAGCCAGCTAAAGGTAAAAAAGAGGCTGCTAAAACTGCAAGGCAGACTGGTGAGCTACAAAGTGCAATTCTATTAGGATTTGTTCAGTTAAAAACTTCATTCCTACAGACAATTCTACTATGGTAACTAAGTGCTATCTAGGCCTGGAAGACTGTGTAATTGCTCAAGAATGGAAAGATACACAAAGCTAGTAAAGAAACTACCTGATAAAGTGCTGCAGACAGCGAAGAACTACAAACAAGCTTACAACTTGGGGCAAACAATGCTTTGAAAAGTCAGTGGAAGTGAAATTAGTTTTTTTCAACCCATCTACAAGCTATTTGTGATGCAAAGAGTCTTAATTTTAGATTGGTTGCTCCTTTGCTTTTTTCTTAATACATGAAGGAGTAAGCAGGACCTTCGGAGTTACACATTTGGCAAGAAATGAGAAATGTCCCTGAAAAAAATCTATCTTAATTTGTCCAAATTACAAGCCTTTTCAAATTCTCACACACACTTGAATTTTAGCACTTAGACTCTCCAACAACCCACCTTTCTGGCCTTGATGAAAGACTAAGCAGACTGCACACAAACTGTTCCCACAAAGAGTGGCTGAATATGCTTCAGCTTGGGGAATACATGGAAAAAAAATCAAATTTTTACTGCTCATAACTGCTTCAGCTTCAAATAATATTATATAGAAGCTGCAAGCTCAACATCTATCCTCACTTTCCCTCTCACCCCCACAATGGCAGCTGCACACAGCTCTCTGTTTCTAGGCACAGAAGGGACAAAATCTGGGTTAAAGGGAGGAATCTAAGGAGGAAAGAACAAACATGTGAATTATCTAGATAGCATGCACCCAGGAGGTGGGAAAAACCTCTGACTAGCATCTGGAAAAGGGAAAGAAACAGGCAGAATCTGCTTGTGCTGTCCTGGGGTGCATGACACTATTGTCATTGCCAAGAAAACTCAGAAATTACATATTCCATTTGTAACCATGTCTGTACAAACTTTCATTTCTTCTCTTCTACACATGTGATAAGACCAGTCTTTAATTACATAACCAAACAGTTTTTAAATCCATGCTCCCTATCATTTTTTTGTGCATAAAGGGAAAATTGTCAATTAATAAATTGTGGGGTTTTATTCTTTATTGTTTACAATAATGTTGCTCTCTCTCAATCATTGTTGTTTAATGATTATTGTTTGTAACCATTAAGCATGAGACTTTGCAACTCTTGAACTATTTCTGTAACTATTTCTTCTTTTTGTTATGAAAATACTATGAAAAATAATGGGGAGGGGGCATAATTAAGTTCACAAAAACCAACCTTTAAAAAATACTTGAATTCCAATGTTTTGAGTAGAAAAATGTAAAAAAGAAAACATGTCTACAATTAGATTAAAGACAATTCAATCTCTGAAACCAAGTTTTAGGAATGATGGTCTTCATCATACACAGAAATCAGAATCTTTTCTCTGAATATCATTCCACCCCAAAGTCCTAGGATCTAGCTCATAATCAACAACCATGCATTTTCACTTAATAGTTTCAGCCATTCATGTACCACAGCAGTCTGCTCAATGGAATGGCATTGATCTGAAGAGAATGATCTTCTGACAAATGACTCTGTGACAAAAAATATATATGGGACATTATTCAAACTAAAATGTACATGTCTAGGCATTGATTAGTGTTTTTAAAAGTGATTTGACATTCTTCTGTAAAACACCCCAAAAAAGCAAGCAAGAGTAGAACAGAACAGTGTTGTCCCAAGTGTGTTTGCCTTCAGCAGTCCCTTCCACTGTTGCAAATCACAGACACCCCTCTGCAAGTAACAGAATTTTTGTAGTGATTGTATTACTTAAAAGAACAAAAAGCAAATCTGGGCCATTGTGTTAGAATAATGAAGTCCCTGAATTTGTTGAGGGGCAGCTAGAGAAGAGTCCATGCCCTGGGAGAGGGAAAGCTGCCTTCTGCTCACCTATGTCCTTGCCCACTCAACAGAAATTGAGTCAGTGGAAGAGCTGGAAAGAAGGGAGCTGCAATGAAGGGAAAGGCAGTGATAGTTTGCAAGCAAATACTTGTTCTCATCCCTAATAGCCAGGGGCAAGTGAGACTTAACTTCAAGCATTTATGATACTTTGTGCATGCCCTTTAGACAGAAATGAGATAACTTTGCTTTTGGACAATTGTTTTTTGAAAGCTCTGCTAGGCTCTTATACTCTTATATCTGTTTCTTTTTATTTTTTTTCTTGGTAGCAAAAATTATTTTCTTTATAATTTATTTAAACATAACCATGATATTATTCATCACTCCTGCCCTAATACTGCAACATGGAAATTAATGAGAATTTTGCCAGTGAAAGAAACAAGCATTAATCATTGAGATTATACTTCAGATGGCCATTATTTCTCATCTGAAATACAGAGGTACACTTTTTTTCATTTATTCTATAGCATATACAATTGTAAGGCGGAAATATTTCTTTGGCATACAAGATGGTTTGTTTTTACTGGATCCCGCTGCACTTAGCACCTCCTAGACAAAATTGTTTTCCAGAAGCAATATTTTTGCAAGAAACCTGAAAGTCACAAGATGCATTGAGTTCATCAAGTCTACAACTGGTCACAGGAAGAATTTATTTGTGTTCCCCTGTAGGAACACCATTCTAATCAAACTGACTGATCTTCATTTTGACAAATATATCCTTCTGTATAAGAAAAAGCAAAAAAAGGCATTTCCTCACAGGAAATTTTACATGTACTGGACATCCAAAAATATATTTAAATGGTATGAGAAAAAAGAGGTGACAAGTATATTCAGAGCAGGGTGTTCAGTAAACAAAAAAGAACCAAAACACCAACAACCATCAAAACAATAAAGAAACATTTGACTAAATTCATAAAGACAGTGATATCTCAAATTTCTCCAGAAACCATGCTGTGACTAAACACTGTTCACATTTAATATATTTCTTGTCAAACTCAGCAGTTCTTATTTATGTTTTTAATCAAAAAAGTTTTCAAGACTTCATCACAGCTTTTACATAAGTGGATGACTGCAGACCATCTCCAGGGACATCTGAAACACAGTGAAGGGAAACCCCACTCCAATGAAAGAACAAGCTAATGATAGTGCCAGAACTCACTTGGAGTTTTTATTAAAAATTCCAGCACTATGCCCCTGGTACACAGGTAGGTAGCAACGAGCAATATGAATATTTCACACAGAGGACCTTATGTGAGCAGAATCCATGGATCAGGTCACCTGTAATCTATGAATATGGAGATAAAATCCTGAAAACCTGCTCTCAGCTGGCCAACCTGGAAGTTGGAAAACAGACCACTTTTTAACTTGAATTTTCCTATCAGCCTATGAAACATATCCTCCTGACAAAGAGGTAATGAAAATCACACTTTGTAAATTACTAATTAGAGAAAAACCCAGAGAAGTTTATTCAGTAGATCAGATAACTGGAATAAATAAAAAAAATAACCACAATAACTGGAAAAAACACATATAAGCATGCTGCTTTTCAGGTAACTTACTCATCCCATACTGCTATAAGCAGTTAGGATGTTGCTCACTCATCCATACTGCAAAGCAGAGTACTCATAACTGCACACATTTAGAAAGTTTCTGTTAAGAGTGATATTTATTGAATCTCAGAAATTTGGAATTTCTCAGGTCCATCTAATTTTCTCATAGCATAAAGCTACAAAATAATCCTAATTAATACTTCCCACTGCCAAGAATTTCAGTGCCTGATCTCCAACCCTTGAACAGATAAACCTTATAGGAACATTCCAGAGTCCACACAATTTCACTGCCAGTAATTAAGGAAATAACAAGAATACTGGTCTCAAACAGCACCTGTAAGATAAACACATTTTGATTTGCCACAAATTGCTAGGAAAAACACCTTTGATTGTGAATTGGATTAAGACAATGGGAGAAAAACACAATATGAATATACTTTCAAATACCATAAACCTCACTTCCTTCAGCTCATTCACATCTTACACCAGAGACTGAACTTCAGGAGAAGCTCTGCAAGCCGGACATGTGTTTTAGAAGTTTTGTCCTGTATTTAGTCCAGTTGCCCTGACACATCTCCTCAGCAGGACTGGAAGGCATGGAAATTACAGTACTAAATAGAAATAAACTCCCAACACAACTTCTAGGCTCTAAATTCATTTTATTCTTCTAGAACAGTGTGAAAGTAGGTTCCCTTACACCTAGAGTCTAATCCAAAGCTGAAGTCAAATCAATGCTGATATAGTTTGTGCTTGTTCAGTTCTTTTTCCCAACACCTTTCTAACATTCATGCTGGGCAAGTATGTGCTGATTGCCATCATGGCAGTGACGAGGCAGCTCATTACAAGTGCAGCAGACATTGGAAATCGGTGTGGTAACATATTCCAATAGGCACAACATGCTGTTTGTATCCCAGACACAGAAACAGCAACCTCATGAACTCAGAGAATACTGTAGGCAGGAAGCCTTCATGTTGTAGGATTTCCATGGTTTCAGGATACCTTCGACTTAGATACAAGTTTTACTGTAGACTCCCAACTTTCTTCTCTTTACTTCACTCTCAGCAGAAGCAAAAAAAAGCATTTATTACTGTGTAATATCACATTTCACTTAGCAAGAAAAATATTAATACTGAATCACAAAAAATTCAATGTTTTTGTGAGAAGCATGAATCTTCTATGAAATAACCAGAAACATTCAATAAAGTAGAAGTGATGATAAATCACTTTATCTGAAAACTAACTTCCATGTTTACTTTATTAAAAAGTCATAATTTACTTTTAAATGAAAGGATTAAATACAAGCCCTCAGTTACCAGTATAAAACCTCCTATTTTATATATATTACAGAAACATAGGATAAAAACAACTAAGTAAAACTTTGTTAAAGCAGGTATTGAGAAAACATACTGGTTTCTGGTTAGTAGGCTCTTTTTCATTGTATCTAGGTATATGTTTCTTCCTTTTGTTTTGCTTTTAATTAATATTGTGCTAGTCTGGTACTATTGCTTTATTCACTACATTTAGCAGGTATATCTTCCTTTTCTGTATCCCTGTTTCATTACATACCTGAGACTACCTTTTAGAAAGCTGAAAAGCATGATTGTGATTTCATACTGACTCATTCCACTGACATCATCAGGGCTGCATAAGAATAAATCAGAGCATGATGAGAATCACAATGAGATGAGAACATTGGGGCCTACATTCAGCTGTAAAGTCAGTCTAAATGAAAGGAAAACCAGACCACATAGATTTAAACTTCCCCATTCTTAATCAAGCCTTCTCATTTTGATCCTCCCTAGGATGCTTCTATTGTATTCTCCAAAGAGCAAAAAAGAAATTATCATGAGAACCCACAAAGTATCTGCATTTCACAATTGTAAATAAAAACCTTGAGGACTCCTAAGAACACTTGTCAGTTTTCTCCAAAGGTAACCAAATATCAAACAGCCAAATGTGAGGACTGTGCTGTAGATCAGATTATGATGATAATGATGATGAACCTAGTGAAACGTTTTAACTGCAGTTCATCAAAAATCACACCCTAAAATATTTCCTTATTACAAGTTTCAAATTCACTTTTCAAAACACACCAAGATCTGGGGGTTTAGGCAAAGTATCTTAGCAGTTAGGGTATATTACAGTAAAGCTGCCTGCCCAACCTGAACTTCAGACCCTGTACAAAGTCAGAGCAGCAACTGGGTCTTCCAAAGATTCCCATCCCTTCTGCTCCTACAGCAGCAGCCACAATCCTGACTCCACAGGGGAAGTAGCAGCTCCAGCTTGGGTTTTCAGGGCTCTGGCACCGGCAAAGGCAGCAGCACAGTGGTGACCTTGTTCCTGCACAGCAACATGCTGCCTTTATTTTATGCATGCCAACCACACTCCTATTAAATGCACAACATTCTCAAGAGGTGTTAAAAAAGCACTGCTTGGATCTGCTAGTGCAGAAGGATGAAATGAAAACAGAAAGGGCAGTACAAGAGCTGAAATTCATATCCTGTTAGAAACAGAGCTACATGACCATATGCTGTAACTGAGAAGCAACTGTGGTGTTGGCTCATGAACACAACAAGTGACCCTAATTACAACAGCAATAGGTATTTCTCAGCAGGCTGCAGAAACTGATAAAATTCATTCTAAACTGAACCTTGCAATACAGGAACAACAGTTGCCTCTTACTCTCCTTGTGAAAAAAAAAAAAAAAAAGGAGAAATAGCTGGCACTTCTCTGTTAACATGTATTCAAACACAAGAAAAATTAATTTATCCAGCTCCTCTGCTGGTTTGGGTAAGAATGTGTACCTGGACTATCAGTCAACTCCAGTGAAGATGACAAATTGGTTTCTTTCAGGTAAAAAAGATCTGTGCCCTAAGAGGTCAGATGCCCATTCTTCCTTGTGTATGTTCACCAAAGAAGAGGCCTTAGGCCACCTAGAATTAATAAAGAAATATCTAAATGCATACATAAGGTAAAAAAAAAAATTTCCTTGTGCTAATTTATACTATGTAGCATTATCAGTAGTTCTGGTATTAATTTTTGCTAATTTCCATTTAACTATTGTTTTTGCCAAGAAAAACAAGATAAACAATTACTATAGCACTTAGATATTACTGACCAGCATGAAACCATGTCCCAGGAAAAAAGTCCCATTAACTAAGAAATGTATTACTGAGTGAATTTCCATCACCTTTAAATTTTGCTACTTGGTTTTTTATTATCACTGTTGTTTCTAGCTGGTGAAACAGATCCTTCATTCCTGAAGGGAAACCGCACTCCAGACAAATCCCACAGGTGAAGAAATTACCTTGAGTGACCTTCAGTAAATTCTCCTAGAAGCAATAAATTTGCAGCACAGGGGCTGAGCATGGGGTCAGGGTGCAGGCATAACCTCATAGGGAGTGCAACAAGGTGAGAGAGGCTGGACCTGGCAGCAGAGCTGGAAAAAGGAGCAGGCATTGGGGGAAGGTGGGAGCTGGCCGCAAGAGGGATTAAACGCTGTCAGCCTCTTCCAGGGACATCTGAAAATCAGCACCTGGATTCCTTCCCACCAGCTCAATGCTGTGTTTCACACCATGCTTGCACAAGCTCTTCCTGTATCAATTTGGGTACGATTTTCTCATTATGACAATGTTTGCATTTAAAGACTGCACCTCTTAATTTTGAATTATTCCCCTAGTCTGGCAAAGCAATACTTTGTATCTGTGATAGAGTAGAAAAACTAAATGCTGTCTGGTCAACAGACAAGCCCAAACAAGTCTGCCACAGCATACAGAGCTGAAATACTTCACTCAGCTGCTTAATGGGACATAATGTTCACTGCATTACAACAAATGGTTTAATGTTTTTCAGCTCACTTTGCTTTTATATCCTGGTATGATATTCTTTCTTACCAGGAAACTAGAAAAACTGTAAGGGAAATGCTTACGTGCTACAACCTACTATCTTGATCTATGCCTCAAAAACTGATAGCTGCATACCACATTATTTTCTAATTGTTTTTACAAAGGGGTTTTGCTTCCTGAAAGACACTGAAGGTTTGAGGTCCTTGATCAAAGTCCAAGAAGCCTTTATAAACTTCAGTGGGTACAGCTTGTGTCCTATCTGGAGAGAATAACAGTGAAATGCACTGAAAAACTCAGCTTCCCATTGCTATTCTAGGGTAGTCCAAACTTGCTGGTCAACTTTTCATACTAAGGAGAGTGATTCTGAAAGCAAGATCTGCAGTTACCCTGAACACCACTTGCCATTAGGGTTAAGAAAAAAAGAAGGCCCTTGAGGCTCCCAGCAGATGGAGGACAACTTTGTCATCTTCACAGTGTAAAATAAAACTACTACACTAGTACTTCTGTAGGTAACTACTCTTGAAGTATTAACACAATTAGTACAAAAATAATTAATGTAACTATTCAAGAAGTTTCAGAGAACATGTAAGCATAGTTTTCAGATCAGCCCCATTTACTCATTGTGAGGCCAGATGAGTATAACCACAAGCAGTCCCAAGCCAAAAGTGTGATAATCTCTGTCTGATAATCAACTCAAATTATAGCTTCTGCAGAAAACCTCACATTTGAGGCAAAGTGACTGAGATAAGTTTCTTAAATTCTCCCCTGCAGGATCCAAACTAGAGACTGTTGCATTCTCATGATAAACTGAGTTATCAGGATATGATATAAGCAACAACTCCCCCCAATGGTGATTTATAATTTTTTTAAAAATTATATTAGCATCTAGTTTCTAAACCTTCCTCTTCAACCATGAAAGCCAGAAGATGATTTAGTATTTTATTTCAGTATTTTGCTAATAATTGAATCCCAGAAGCATCAAATAAGCTGGCCATTCTGTAATTAAAGGTTGACAATGGTCTTTTAAGTACATGATGATGGTAGACATTCTAAACATTCTAGAGCTAAAAAAAAATGACATAAATATGGAGACCCTTAGCTGAACACTCTCCCAGCTGCACTAGCTCTTGCCTCAGTTGTAATTGCACTTTTCATTATAATTTGTCTTTCAGTGCTTTCAAACATCTTAGCCCAGTTCTCTTCAGTATCTTTATGAGAGACTTGGATGAAGGATTCAAAGGAATACTAAGCAAGTTTGTCAGGGATACTAAATTGGGAGGAGATGTTGCCTGCCCTTTGGAGAGAACTCAATAAATGAAAGGGCTGGGCAATCACCAACTGTATCTGGGACAGGGCAATCCTGAATGTAGGCAGACTGGGCAATGAGAGGCTGGAGTGCAGCACTATGGAAAGGGACCTGGGGGTCTTGGTCAATGGCAAGCTGAACAGGAGTCAGCAGTGCCCTGGCAGCCAGGAGAGCCACCCATGTCCTGGGGACATCAGGCTCAGCATGGCCAGCCAGGCAAGGGAGGGGATTGTCCTTCTCTGCTCTGCGCTGGGGTGGGCTCACCTCCAGTGCTGGGGGCAGTTCTGGGTGCCACGATGTAAGAAAGACACTGAGCTGTTGGAGAGCATCCAAAGGAGGGAAGCAAAGATGGTGAGGGTCTTGAGGGAAAGCTGTATGAGGAGTAGCTGAGGTCACTTGGTCTGTTCAGCCTGGAGGAGACTGAAGGGAGACCTCATGGCAGTAACAGCTTCTTCAAGGGGGAAGAGAAGGGGCAGACACTGATCTCTCTTCTCTGTGGTAACAGGGCCCAAGGGAATGGCCTGAAGCTGTGGCAGGGGAAGTTTAGTTTAGATTTAGGAAAAGACTCAACCCAGAGGATGGCTGAGCACTGGAACAGGCTTCCCAGGGAAGTGGTCACAGCACCAAGCCTGTCTGAATTCAGTAAGTATTTGAACAATGCTCTCAGGCACAGGGTGTGACTCTTGGGGCTGTCCTGTGCCAGACCAGAAGCCAGACTTCTGTGACCCTTCTGTGACCCACTTCTGTGGGTCCCTTCCAATTCAGGATATTCTATGAATTCTATCAGTGAAATTAGTAAAAAACAGATGTGATATTGAACATCCTCAAGCTATTTTGATAAAACTGAACTACCTGCTAAGTACTAAAGGCATAAAGTGGATTATTACAGAAAAATCTTCTTCATGCAGCTGCTCTCAAGACTTTTTTCATTATCACCCATGTATGTCACAGATAATGAACACCAGAGAGTAAGAATAAACATTCTGCAGAGTACAACGTTCTTCAAAATCTGACTCCTCTCACACTGTATAATTTGTTGTTGTATTCCTACTATATCCATACACATTCCATTGTACAGACAACTGGAAATGTTTGAGTTCCATTATCTGGTTTCATGTCAATCTATTTCTGGATTTTAGACAACTGATCTCCCTTTGGTTCAGGAAATGCAAGCAATCAAGCCACAGAGAAATAACATAAATCTATGGTATGTGTTTTTGGTAGGTGCCACTTTTTTATAAGATGTAAATATTGTCCAAAGTCCCCAGATTTGGTTTTCTCAACCTAGAGAATTAGGAGTAAATTCAAGGGTGTTTTGAATATCTCATATATTAAAAAATAAATACATAAAAGTACAGTTATGTCTATGGATTTACATGGTCATATGAAGTGTGCATGCCAATTTTTACTTGAGCATGTACAACAAAGATCATGATGATGCTATGAGACTTATGCTTCAAGGAATAAAAGCTTTTCAGAATCATTAAATTAGGCTTTCTGTACCAGCAGATCTGCAAAGAAGTGCTCTGCATGAAATGCAAAATCAGAAGTTAATCAGGTAACATCACTTTATTCTTTCCTCTGCCCCATGCAGCACCATAAAGTGGGGGATATGAAAAGGGATAGGGTAAGGGTAGGGACAGGGAGAGCAGTGTGGATAAGGAGTTCAGGGAGGAAGAGATTAATTCTGTAACTTGGCCTGAGTGCTTTGCTGAGGCTTTCCAGAGTGCAGGCACAGCCAGGCATCATTACAGCCTGATTCAAGCTGCAAGATAAGCCTGTGTGCAAAAGCAGCAGTCATTTCTAGGACACCAACCTACTGTAATATGCTCTTTAGTGGCCTTAATACAGCATGGTTAGCTTAGCTGAGTGCCTAGAGAAAACCCCCACTTCCAATTCACATTTATCATTTTAGGATGCTTGTTAGCATTACGCTCTAGCAACACAGAAATCTGGTTGGTGCCACAGGGGCACAGACAAAACCCAGAGTTTTGGCCAGCTCAGAGGGTTTGCCTCCATCTTTGACACAGGACTGAAATCATTTACTGCATGTGCAGAACAATACAGGACAGCTCCTCAGGGCTCCAGTCAGGTGAAATGGAGCAATGCCAATTTACCCTGACTGAGGCTGTTTCCTGGTGTCATCTCATTGCAGGGGCTCCATGCTGTTGTCTCCAATTACAAAAGTTTCATTCCTTCTTGGTGTTTTATCATGAGCACTGACTTTGTTCTTCATAAAGCAACGAACTGACTCCAGTTCCCTTCTCAACCAGCCAAGCCACTCTTTTATAGCACTTTTCTTCTCTTTGGTTACAGCTGTGGCCTGTTAAAGTCAGGCCTGTTCCTAATCTTTGATAATTAGCCCAGCTGCAACTCCTTAGGACTATGATTACTTTCTACACTATCTTTATTTTCTTATATTCTAGCTCCCTACAGTTTCCATCCTTATGTAAGTCCTTGCATTAGGTAAAGCATAATGCAATCAAATGTTGGAAAAACAGACAGAAAATGAGGAGAATAGAGAGCAAACACAGAAATGGATTAACACTTCTTTACCAGGAGTTGCACAAATAACAGCTTATTTTTTTAAAATTACACTAAAGCCCAAGCAATAAATACATAACTCAGCATTTTAAATAACCCACAATGTCTACATCATTATAAATACAGCCTTCAAAGTAAATTTTAACAAGAGGTTTTGCTAATGTTTGAAAACACATGGAGTTCTTTTTAGATGAAACAGATTCGGGCAAGGGGAAAGATAATGTGTTTGCCTTTATGTATTTTTTAAAATCTAATTCAAAATTTCTGGATATCTGTTATTCCCCAGGGCCAGAAAATAGCAGAGCTTCACAACTTAAAAATGTGTGAAAAAATTAATTCTGAACAGATTAACTGAGTAACATTAACTGAATATGAAAAATTGTCTATCTGGCGCAAAGTCTCAGCCAATTTGGATTATATCCACAGGTTTTGGGTGTGTGCACTTACAAAAACCAGCAAAAGAATAAACAGACAATTCCTGTGGCAATTAAAAGTACTTAAGCTTTCACATAGAAACAGGGAATTCAAAATGATGGAGTTTAGTACAGTTTTGGAAGCAAAAGCAAGCAGAATCTGAACATGCTGTCACATCCAATCAAGGTCAAAACCAGTCTACCTTCCTGATGAATCAATAAAATACTGCATGAAGACAATGAGAGGCAGAGGATGTTTAAAAACTTCAGTATTTTAATGCTAGTGGGGAGTGTATGATGGGACATGGTGTGTACCTTGATTTTTTACAATCAAAGAAGCAAAATAATCTCAGTCATGTCAAATGGGGCTGAAGGTGCTCCTAATTTCTGAAAATGAGGCCACTTTTATTTAGGTACAAAAATATGATTGTCTCTCTAGGGATCCAAGTTAAAAATGTAACCTTTAAAAAACAAATATTGAGGCATGTACAACTCAAAAGTGTTGCATCTGGGCTAAGCAACTTTGAAACCCCCCCCATATAAAATATAATTCTGGTATTATATGATTACCAGAATCATATAAATATAAATAAATAAATAAATAAATAAATAAATAAATAAATAAATATAATATTTATATGATTCTGGTAATCATATAAATATATGATTACCAGAATGGCATGTGTGGCTACAAAATGAACTGTGTGATTACAGTTCCTCTCCATCCCCAACAGCAAATAGCATTTTAGAGAAGAATAATAAAATATGACAGTGTCTCTGCCAGTGCTCCTGGATAATACCCTTCAGCTCACATGCACATGTTCATGCATGTATAGATGAATGCACAATCAATGCAAGTGTGCACATCACATGCCCACATTAATTTGTGGAACATATAACTATTTTAGTGACCATTTCAGTGCTAGCAATACTTAAGAGTTGGTGTTTCACTACTGGGAAAAAAAATAGATATATTAAAAAAAGAGCACCCTTAATCTCCATTTGAAAACACAGTTTTCTGCACAAAGAATAAAACCAGAACAGATAACTGTGTGTCAGCTTTTGTCAGACTCCACCTCAGCAGTCAGATTCTACCACCAAATGAGAACTGAGAGCCAGGATAAGCCTTGTAAGTCAGTGCCTGGCTGTGAGCCTGAATAGAGGGTTTCCCCAAACGCCATCTGAATCCTCCCACCAGCTGTTCCTAGATGTTCAGTTTGCCACTTGGCTGAAATGATCCTCCTTTTCCTCACTGATTGCTCTTACCAACTGAGATTTGGTCCCTGCACCAACTTACTCTGCCTGAGGTTGCTCCAGCTTGACCTGAATTCTCTTTAGGTTTGCGTCCTGTTGTGCATACTTCTTTTCTGATTCCCTGCATGGCTCAGAAACTCACCATCATCTCCTCAGCCACAGGGTATCTCCACATGTCCTTAATTCCTTACCACAAATCTGGGGCCACACTTTTGAATCCTTCTCACTGGAACCAAGTGCATACACCCTGGCTGTATTTCTCAGCTATCTGCTCTGTCACTGCTTTTTCATACAGGAGGAATTTCTCCACCAATCTTACCACAGGGCTTCCCTGAGACAGAGTTTCAATTACCATTATTTTAATACAGTTATTTTTCTATATGGTTTGCCTGTTGGAGCTTTTGTCACTGAATCTACAAGTTATAACCACTTTTCATCTATCATTTAATGTAGACACAATCAAATAACATTTTAAACTGAAACACGTTTTTGTCCTGATACAAATCATACTTTGAGTTCACTTATTGATTAACACAAATACCTCCTTGCACTGGTTTCTGGATGCTGATGTAGAGTGATGTACCTTCAACAGTGCTGAAGAAACATTTGGGGAAATTACAAACTTAAATATTGCTTTATATGAAAGAATCTTTCTCTTTGAAATCTACTGATGAGAATTAAATATATATATATATAATTTACTAATGAAAATGGATTTGATATTTTTAAAGATTTGGATTAATTAAGAACAGTTTGCTTCCTAGAGGAAATAACCCAGTTTTCAAATTCCCCTGAATAAACCACACAGTGTGTTGACAGTATTATAAAGAAAATCTGGAGAAACACATATGACTTGGTAATGAGTCCAAAAAACCAGAATATTAGAAAAGTGCTACAAAAGGACAGCACTGTACAAGTAGCAATCTACAGACTTGGAACCATAAATTACTGACCTTACCTTTTCCTGATGTTTGTACGACAGATTTTTTTGATAGACAGAATTTTTTAAAATGTAAACATGCAGAAACACTACAATTCACAGCTAATTCACTGTAAAGAGTGCTGCTTTACAGAGTGAGAGTCCCACCTCCTATTATCGTGTTACCACTTAAAATGAACCTCCTTTTGACATCTTGTAGGAGCAGACTTTATAACTTCTGAGATTCAATGACTGTTAAATCATCATCTGTGACTTGATCTGGGTAGTTGAAGCCTTGTGTAGGAGTTGTCAAACCACTCCTCCATCCTATCCTCCAGAAAAATTTTCAAGACATCAGAAGTGCTGTCCAAGAGCATCTCCTAAATTCTCATCTGGGCCAGGATTTCAAAGATTTTTAGAACAGCCTCAACAGTTTTTCCTATGAGTTTTCCCTTTGTCCACCAGGGTACCCATACACACATGGACATGTGGCCAAGAGCATCAGGGAAAGTGCTACCAGATCACAGGCATTGTTTTCTACTAATGTGTCACCGACATAGTTTATGAAAAATCCTTTACTTAGGATTTTTCCTCTCCTGAGAGCTGAGAAGCCTCAGGAACAAACTGTAAACAATTCTTATCTGCTGCTGTGGAATGCAACGGGAAGGTCTGTGATTGGCCCCGTCAAACTGTTTCCAATTAAGAGCCTATCACAGTTCACCTGTGCAGGGGTCTGAGTCTGAGAAGAGTTTAGTAGACAGATTCTTTTCTATTCTTAGGATAGCCTTGGTAGTGAAATCTCTAGCTTTATTCTTTTAGTATAGTTTTTATATCTTATATATCATATCATATTAAATCAAGCCTTCTGATGCATGGAGTCAACTGTCTCGTCTCTTCCCTCATCCTGGGACCCCAGAAAACGATGTAACACTAATGTACACTATTTAAAAAGGAAAAAAAAAAAACAAACCGCAAACAGCAAACAAACAAACAAAAAAAACCTAAAAGAAACAGTGATATTTAAATTTTCACTTTTCTAGGGAAACAGTGGGCTGGATTTTTCCAGATGAACAATGTGCATTGTTCTTCCTCCCAGCTGGACAACAGACACATGCACTCTGCAGGTAAAGGGAGCATCCTGAACGCTAAGCCAATCTTTCTATTTCAGGGCAGATCAGAACCATGGCAGGCTGATTTGGCAGGGCCATGCAGGTCAAGCAGGCACCCTTATAAATAACTGCTGATTAAGCAGAGACTGCTATAAGCAGTCTGGTAAACTCCAGCAAGGAAACTGCTGCACTAAAATAAGCTAAACTGAAGCACAAATGAGGTCAGAGGTGGAAAAGGTGACTATCATTCAAAATTGTGAAGGAAGTGTACATTCTACATTTTCAGTATTTCCAAAGCTTTCAAGGTGGAAGAAACAAAGTTTTTGAAGGAAGTTCTGCAATGTTCTAGGGGCAGTAAAATGAAGAGAACATATCAGTTCCTCATGGCTACAACTAAGCTTCTCAGAAGAGACATTTAACTCAAGTCATTTGGCTGCAGGATGGAATTATTTTTTAATAATTTGTTCTGCACTATCATCCTTATCTTTACATCATCCTTAAATGCTGAAGATATTCTTTCTTCTCCTACAAATAATCCATGCTTGGTCTATCCATTCACCTATACAAATCCACCTTCCCTTTTGCATTTTCTTCCTGCAGTTCAATGTGTTCTCTAATGGATGTAGAATGCAGCTAATAAAACTAATTTTCTTCAGCAATCTCCTCAACAATATGATTTCCTTAACTGATACTTTTTTGGTATTTTGCCACTTTTGAATAAAAATATTTTTAAAAACCCAAACAAACAAAAATCTTTTGAATTGTCAATGGATTCTGCCTTTTAAGATAATCTCTTTTTTTCATATAGTTTATTTAACGTGCTTTGCTTTGAGACTGCTCTCCTTATCTTAAATGGCTGACTCATCACACAGTATCAAGCAGTTGAGACTCTCAGCTTCAAAAACCCTTTTGCAATTACCTTTCCTTAGAGCTCACAAATATGGGGGAATCTATGCCTTTCATTCATTCAATAAAATTCTTGAAAGACAATTTCTTCTATATCTTCAAAGTCATCTGATGACTTTACATCAGTTTGCAAATTCAGATCAGATTCTTAGAGTGAACACTTATATCTACAGCTTCTAAATACCGAGCTGATTGCACAAATCATTTGATTAATATGTTTGCAGATCACCTTTGTTAGAGGTGCAAAGAGAAACACAAGCCTATATATGCAGACTTTGAAGTTTATTTAAAATTATCCTTTGAAAGTAAATATTGTCCACAGAAATTTAACTGGTCACTAAACCCAGTAGGAAACTGATGTTAGAGCTGTTGCCATTACATACTTAATTCCTCTGTGCTGGAATTTGTCTCTTTTTTTTTTTTTTTTTTTTTTTTTTTGCCAGTTGCCCCTCATCTGAAGAGCGTAACATCACCGCTAGAGGTGGCAGAATTTTTGTAATGCCCTAATAGTATTTTCTGCATTCTTCAGGCTTCAAAGAAAAATTTCATACTGAGAACTATACAGCAGCTATGAAGACTAAATAATATCAGGTTAGAATTAAAAAAAAAAATTAAAAATGCCATAAAAGATTTTTAAAGTACTGTCAGAACTCAGTATTAATTTACCTATTAAATTATCTTGAGGTTTATTTTTTTTCAATGTATATAGGAAGATAGGGTTGTATAACAGGACAGAATTTGGTATTTTTAAATAGAGGAAAAAAGGCAAAGTTACACTCAGTCACAGAAAACAGTAATTGATGATCTGCTGTAGAAAGACCAGACACCCACACCACAATATCCCAACAATAGAGATTTTTTTTTTTTTTTTTTTTTTTTTTTTTTTTTTTTTTTTTTTTTTTTAAGTAGCCAATATCCAGAATAGGTGGTACTTAGGACAAATGCAACTAAGTTATTCCTGTCTGCAAGTTTTCACCAATACTATATTTGCTCACAGCTTTCCCGGCTCCGTCCAGCATTCGTTGTCTTTCGGTTTCATAGGCACTAAAAATAACTGTAATCTGAAGAACAACCTCCTTCCAAGAAAACAAACAACAATCCAAACATAAATTCAACACAAACGTTATTTCCTTCTGATGCTTTTTGACGTGATTTCAAGTTCTTCATGAAAACAACGTATGGGTGGAGTACCACGGGGGCTGGAAAGGCCAGCTATGACCTCAGCCACAACTCTGGTTAAAGCAGGAGAAGGGTCAGTGCCTTTTCCACAGTCAAGTGTTTATGATCTGTGAGGCTCTTAGGCTCTTTATGGTGTGTTACTGCCCAGTATTTTTGTTTGGATGGGTTTTTTTTTATGATGTGCATGTTACTATATGCAGGGTGATATAGTAGAGAGTATAATATAGAGATGCAGGGTGAATATAGAAATCTGTTCATCCTGTTTATCAGTCCTAATTATTAATAACTACTAATCATAGTAATTACAGAAAACCATGGAAAACTTCAGTAACAGGTACTTAGCTTCTGCCTGTATCTCTTGTATTTGATATGCTTATTACCAGGTCTGGAATATCTTTACTCCACAAATGTAAGAAAAGGTGGTTTGCCACCTTTCCAAGCAGGGATGTTGTAAAGAAAAATACCTTAAAAATTTGGAGAAACTTAAATAAAGTGGTAATGGGGATCATACAATTGCAATAAACTACTGTGAATCTGATATGAATAGGTTTCAGTTTCTTGCCAGCAGAGCTCTACTTCCCAAAAAGGAATAAAAGATGTTTTCAATTGGTTTTAATAGTTACTTTAATCATATCACAGCACTTCTACATTTGTTGTGTCCAGGCTTTGCCAATTACATGACAATGACCTATGTATGTAGTCCATTAAGGACTATTATGTTTGGGATGTAGTAAGCATTTCTGGTTTAGATAGTAATTTGATCAACTGAGCCTGAAATATCTGTATATATTGCTTTACTATGTTTGTATTTGTATTTATACACATAGATTTGCACATTATCTCCAACTTTGCACTGCTAAAGAGATTAAATGCAGACTGAAGATCTGAAAGTGGCCACCAGCAGCTCAAGCCATATTGAAGTGTCCAAGGGCATAGTGTTCATATTGACAAGAGTCATATCCTATGCAAATTTCAATATTCAAGATTCTCTGAGCCCTGATTAGCAGAGGGTAAACATGCAAAGACATCTTTTTCTGATTCCCATCCATACAAACTCCTTCCAACAAGCAGGAATGCATGCAGCTCTTAAAACAGTGAGCTCCAAAACATGAAGTCATATTTTAAAATCCTTTCTCCTCCAGTATGGTTTCATTATATGTTGAGTCTAGTAAGTCTCGTGTTCTGAGGTGCTGCCTTTGAACAGAGAAGCTACAGTTACTTCTGTAAGCTTGCTTTACTGGTTAGGCAATCTTGACTTGCAAAATGCAAACTGCTTATCTGAGGAGGTAAGAGGAACTTATTCATTTGGACAACTTCCTTTTTTACATCCTCATGCGTTCCCTTTTCCACATACACATGCACACACAGTTCAGTGTAAAATTAATCAATGTGAGAATATTTGCAACTGGAGAAGAGGTTCCCTGTGCCTGTTTTTACTCCACTTCTCACTAATACAAGGTAACATGAGACACAGCATCAGTCAAGCCTGGATTCTTAAATTGTGTAGGTGATCAGCACAGAATCTCCTGGCTTCACAATCATGATTTCTTTCAGTTTAGGTCAGAGTCTTATCTGGTGCATCTTGTGCTAGGTTCTCCAAAAGTTTCTGTCTCGGTCTGCCCAACTCTTCCTCAAGGGCAACGCATTGGCTTCGAGGTCTGAGCATTTTCTTCAGAGCAAGAAAGATGCTTATGCTGAAGTCTGTAACTTCAACCTGTATTTGAGTCTCAGCTACAGAAAGAAGTACAGATGTATACCTTCTCCTAATCTGGATGGTAAAATGGGTGAAGAAAAGGGAAACTAGAGAAATTAGATTATTAGATTATATCACTACCCAACAACTTAATCTGATTTTGTCTTTACTGGTCACAGTCAGTC
The DNA here is from genome assembly GCF_022539315.1 of Serinus canaria. Classification (NCBI taxonomy): domain Eukaryota; kingdom Metazoa; phylum Chordata; class Aves; order Passeriformes; family Fringillidae; genus Serinus; species Serinus canaria. The sequence continues at coordinate 55,362,226 of NC_066316.1, read as the reverse complement.
CTCACTGTGACTACAAAAACTTAGCAAACTTAAAAATGTTAAGCTTAGGATTTCTTTGCCATAGTGACTTTTTAGCACTAGGTTTATCTCAGTCTTATTCTGAAGGTTTTTTTTTTTCCTTTGGTTTTGCTTTCTCCTGTATGGGGAAGGAGACAATTTCCCCTGCAAATAAAGCAGAGTTTTAAAAGGATAAATCTGCCAAAGCAGCTTATGTCCGGCATTGCTGGCAATCAGCCACCAATTCTGTCCAGTCACAGGCCAAAAAAACCTAAAAAAATCTGGAGAACAGATGATCAGCATCCTGTAGGACTGATTTGAGACAGAGTGAAAGAGGTCATTTAAATGAGCATATGGTTTAAAAGACAAGCTATTGAGTTGTATCTTTATTTCTCAGCATCTCAAGTTAAGTATTTATATGCAAGAATATAAATCTAGATGAAAGTGCCTATAAATTTCAAGGATAATTTCTATCCATAAATCTGAACCAATAGCCACTGCATATTCTTAACTATATGCAAATCAGCTACTAACAAGCTTTTAATTCTTTCTGGTTCTGCAGCAAAACCACAATAATGTTGAAACACAGATAACACTAAAATAATTGTTCTCACCTAAGACAGTTATTAGAAAAACATGTAATTAAATTGGAAGGTTTTAGAGTGTAAAGAAATTCAAGCAACAGATTTTAGTAAAAGAGGCCAGAGAACCAGAAGGTAACAACTGACTAGTAAGAAACGACTCTGATTACAAGTGCTCAAGGCTTTAAATTATTTGGAAACTGAAGTAATCACCTAAAAAATGAGATCCATTTATCAGGAAGAGAGAAGAAACCGAGGTAGTTCTTTATAATGGACTCAGGACAGCGCTTGCTGTTGCCAGGGCAAGTGTAAGAGAATGCTGCAGGACCAGGGAAGCACAGCTGAGCATCCACCTGTCATCTAGTAATTAGCAAACAGCCAATTCCTGCCAGGGAGCAAGCAAGTCATGGTGGTATAGACATTTTGGTTGTACCCTGAACTAAAATTACTTATTCAGAGGAAAGACATCTCTTTTTTGCATGTTGTATTTTGAAACGTGCTCTTTGATGTTAATTGAGACTGAGAACAAGCCACAAACAATAACACAATTGAAACTCTTGCCCTTTTTGCAATTTTTATGCCCAGAGATGTAAAGCAACTTCTCTCTTTTTTGTTTTCAAGGGAATGTTATTGCTATTCTCAATATCCATTCTCCTTTCTTCAGTTTTTTTTTTTACATTTCTACCTATCAGAAGTCTGTATGTGCTCCTTTCACTTTCACTTCCCTTTCTTTCACTTCTGTGTAAATTGCTGTTAGCTTGTTCTGTTTCCTTGAAAATACATTATTCAAAGCCTTCTAACTTTTAATTACAAATTTATCTTTCTCATAGCTGTAAGTAAAGCATTACAAGATATGTGTGTGTGAGTGTGTGTGTGTTCTGATTTCTGTGCTTTACAATCTCCTTTGGCAAAAAGAAGTAGCCAAGTGTTGAGAATTTTGATCTCTCAACTCCAATCTTTCCCTTCCTTACAAAGAGAATTCAGTGGAAATTTTCATGTAAGTCTTTATACACACACACACACACACACACACACATACATACATACATACATATATATATATATATATAATATATTATTTTTTGTGTTTCTTGTGACATTACAATAATTCAGCTTGATAGTTTTAAACTTAATCATAAACCTGGGAGAATAACATGAACATCTTAACTGCTGCCACTAATGTTATGTGAATAATTGATGTCACTGAACATAGATTCCAGGTTTGGCCTCATTTAAAATACATATCTGCTGGAAATTAGCATTCCAGTTGGAGAACCCTCATTGTATTGTCATACTTTAAATAGCTGCACATTTGCAGCCCTGAGGTTTGGCATTTTAACTGCAGTAAGAGTAATTTCTTTTAAAGTACTGCAGCCTGTAAAACTTTGAAGCTTGGTTACTAGCATATAATAATGTAGAATACATATAATAATAATACATATAATAATGTAGAAAATGTGAAGAAAATACACTGGTGAAACTTACAGTGTGACTTTTCAAACATGCTGCTGAAGATATAAGTCACAGATGTTAAGGCAAATTTTAAGGTACTTCCTATTCCTGATAACACTATTTCAGCCCTTCAACAGGAACAACCAGCTATTAATAATGAACAAAAATAACTACTTCTAACAACCAGTGGGCACATGTGGAGCTAATTTCTGTCAGGACATAGATGTGCACCTGATTTGTAGAAACATGCTGGTACTGAAGCAACTCAGTATTTTAAGAATTGATTTATTCTTCCTGACTGCAGTAAAGGCCATGTTGCATCCTACACTTTCACGGGAGTTGGTGGAAATGAGACTTTTCTGTTTCATTCCAACCCAGACAGTGACACTATCTTTACTTCCCTCACAGGTTGAAATATGCTACTTCACTACATATTTGTCATACCTGTTTCTAAAGCCAATCAAAAACCAAACCAAACCAAACAACCCCCCCCAAAATACCAGCAAAAAACCCCACCTTGATTAGTTAAGAATGAGCACAATGGCATACCATTATTTAATCTCATTCATAAATGGATGTGTTTTCCTATTCAAAACTGATGACGTCTTACTGATAAAGACAAAGTGTAATTTTTCTTTTTTTTTTTTGTTCAGACAAAAGTGTGCCCAGGGAATACAGGATTTAGATGTGCTCAAGGTCTCAAATACATACACAGAGAAACACTAAGTCTGGACTATTAGTCTCTTAGAAACCAGATGTAAACACAACCATGATTTCTCTCATTTGTTCAAATCACTTCTGGCAGCTGATCACACCTCCAGCTCTCTTACTAACCACACAAATGAAAAGGCAGGCTCAGGATTGTGAAAGAAGAAGAATTATGCAACAAGGCTTTGTACACGCTCACCAAAGTGACCAAACAAAAGGCCATTCTGGAAAGCAAGATCAGGAAAGCAGATTATACAACTAAACTCCTTTCCACGATACAGTGCAATGCAGAAGCAGCAGATTTTCTGCTCCTGAGAAAGCCAAAAAAAAAAAAAAAAAAATTCAAAATGAGCTCCTGTCATGAGCTTCTTTGGGAAGCAGAAAGCAAAATCTTCATAGCAGGATTTAAGGTTTTCTATTCAAGAAAGATTTCATTCATTTGAATGAAAAAGCAGCAATCAATACAAAGCTTTCAATACAGGTATAGTTTTTTAGTAGGATGAATTAGATTTTTAAAAATGCAAACAAGGTGGTCACATGGCTTCACTTTTACTTAATGGACTAAAGAACAAAATTAGTGGTTCCAAGATAGCCCAATCTGCTATAAACAACGGCTGATAAACAAGAATTTAGATTCAGAAATATTAACTATGTTTAGGGTATTAAATAAATTTGCAAATAATACATTTGTAATTTCTTAATACTAATTAGAATTTCAATACAATCTCATTGAAGATTTTTTAATTCACTTTATTTGGTTTTCCTTGGATTATAAAGAACTCAGGTCTTGGAAGCTGAAGTGAGGCATCTAAAGAGGTATTAAAAAAATACACATCATGCCTTTTTATGGCAATATCTATTTCCAGGTGCCCAAATGTCTTTTCAAATCTTATTCTTCTTGCAACACACAACTTCAGTAATGCAAACCAGCCAGAAATCCAGGTTAATTAGACTTATGTCCTGTCTAATAAGTCTCAAACCAGAGTGTTTTATTACTGCAACTCACACCTGCTAATAAACATTTAGCCTGGAGACCTCTGATAACACAGTGGCTTGGTCACCTTTTTTTCCCTTTTTTTTCACTGATTTGTGATTGATCATTGCCTAGTCCCACCTTTGTCTATCCTGTCCACAAATTTGAGTTTTGGTTGATTTAAGAATCATCTCACTACCACAGTCTGAGCTTCTGTGCCAATACACTCCAGTGGGGGAATGCCAGCTGGGCTACAAATATGAGTGAAGGGGGCATTCCCAATTCTTCTCTCCTCATCTGGATGGGAGCTGAAGCTTTGTGACTTCCATTGAAAGGTATTTCTTGTTCTCACTGTACCAAGACACATCAGGTTCACCTGTGACTGAATGGACTAGGAATGCCCAGGCTGCAAAACAGCACTCAGCTCCCAGCAGAGAATGACTGGGCTGGTACAACTGGCTCATAACTGCTGGAACTGGTGATGCTGACTCTTGATTCTCTCCTGAAAAACTACATGATGTTTCTGCATTACCCAGTGGATGTTTCTGAAGTCAAGTAAAAGAGAAAATTCATCTGGGTTATTTGTCTTGTATAAGCCAGGAGCAGTTTGCAGCCTCAGAACTGGGAATGGCTGCACCACACGGATTTAGAAAAGCTTAGAGATGTCTTGGCAAATGAGACAATAAAATAGAAACCCTGGCCAAAACAAACAGAATAAAGAGATAGGTCTTTACACAGGCTTAACTGTAATCATTTACTTTAATTTCCTTGGGAGAATGAAAGCACAGTCCAAAAGTGAATTTACTACAAATTACCATAAATTCTCATAAACAGAAAAGTCTGAGAACGAAGAGCTCCATTCCTAAGTAGGATTTTTAATTTTTTTTTTTTTTCTAATACATTAAGTCACTGTAAGCAAGTAAATATTCTCCTTTGCTACACTGGTTTGGTCACAAATCATCTTGAACACTGTGCTCTTGCATGTTGAGTAGGGGATTTTTTCCCCTCCAAGACCGGAAAACTAACAGTAATACTCTTCACGTACAATTGCTGTTGTAGTTCATTCTGTTCACCTTATGGAAAGAAGATTTTTTCCTCTGTTTTAATGAGCTTAAGATAAAGTCTTTACAGAACAGCTGCTGCATTGACAAGGTCTGTGGCTTTCTCGCAATAGCACCTTAAGTAAAGACTTACAGGAAGTCCACACTGTACAGTGAGGACACTGTGCCCACCCAGGCACACCGATGGTGACTCCCAAGCCAGCTGGTGGAGGTAGGACAGGCCATGCAGTTATGGCAAGATACATGAGCTGGCTTCTAAAAGTGAGGGACAGAAAGCAAGGGAACGTTTTACTACATTTGTGCAGGCCTTTGGCATCTCTGTAAGGGGATGATGAATTTTCCCAGAATTACACTGGCACAGCTAAAGCTCGGTGATTTGGATAAACTACATCTCAACTCTCGTTTAGCAGCAATGGCTATGTGGGTAAAAGGTGGCATTAAATATTCGAGATGCATCTCTTATCTGGGTGAATACAAGAGTCTTCAGCTTAGAGATTTACAGGTTTTGCAGGGTTGTGTCACAAGCCTAACAGTGTTACAACGAGATTACATACATTCTCCATAGTCACTTAAACCAATGGACATCAGGGAGGGAATAATCCTCTTAAAAGTATAAAAGACTATGTAACAAATACTGAAAAGTAATTACATAAAATCTAGTGAAAATACGGTGAAAGAACCTTCACAAATGACATCTCAAAATATGTTAATGTTTATGTTCCAAGTAATGAAGTTCCAAAAGGTATTTCACAGAATCTCTGTTAACAGCAATGACTCCTCAGCAGGGAAGGCATGAAAGGCAGATAAACAGAGAGAGAGGGAGAGAAGGTTAAGGTACAAGCTCTTGGTCCCCAGGCCAAGCTGTGCAGGGGCTGAGCTGGAGTCCAAGAACTGTCCTCGCTGTGCAGTAACTCAGCATTTCTCCTGCTTGCCTGGAGGCTGCTTACCCTGAAACATCAAGCTGCTGTTCTGCTACTTCCCTAACCGTTCTGATATTGAATTTCTGAGAACTTAAAATAATCAGGATCTCTTTCAAAGTACAGGATGCAGGCAAGTTTTTTAATGTTGGTCCCAGTTTCTTTACACCCCTTCTGCAAAGAACATTGTACATGGAGTGGCCCTAACCTAAAGTCTATAAAAACTTAGAATAATAAAACTTACACCCCAAAACGCTAGCAATCAAAATCTGAGTTTTAAATATAATTGCTGTGCAATTAGCAATCAGTTATAACTACTTGTAAAATGTAATAATATCTTTCAAACATCTCTTTTTAGTTTGCCATGAAGACATCAATTCCAAAGAGCTAGAGAGGGGGGTTGTGGTGGGTTTTCTTTCTTTCTTTCTTGACTTCTGGATTCTTAATAAGTCATTGACACTTCCCTCATAAAGCTCCTTCTCATATTGGATGAAAGACAGAACAAATAGCCTGTTTTCTTGCACCCAGTAATAGATGATTCCCCTGGATACGTACAACTGCCAACTAAAAACCTCAGTGTGAGTCTAAAATTAGAACTCAGTGATATGAGTCACAAGGAGAAGCTTTGTGATAGAAATGAGGATATTTTAAAGCAAATGCAGTCTAAAGTGCAAAATAAAAATGGCATTCCATAAAAAAGTCTGTGGAATAAATTACTAGTAACTGTTACGTGTTAATTTTCATCTATGAGTTTTTTCTGCCTGCAAGTATATTCTTTAAAGTATATTTTCATCCTGGTAAAGAAAGATGGTGAAGCTTTTAATTTTTACAAATGGGCAAAACATGATTACAGCAAAATTGTAAAAAGAAAAAAAAAGAGAACTTACTTTCTCATTGAAATATTTTGCCTTTATGTTACAGAAGTCTCTACATCCGTGTCAAAGCATGATCAGCAGTAGTTCATCTACAAAACTATTTTAATCCCTATTAATTAGTAACAAGAGGCATGTCCTCCTGCATTTTTCGGTTCTTCTAGTATGAAAAAAGAACAAATGTTGTTGTTCAAAAGGGAGCTATTGTCATCACCATTATTTATGGTGATGACAATAAGCTATGTTCAAATTTAATAACACACCAAAATATATTGTAGGGAGGTTTTACAGCACAGCTCTGAGGAAATAAAGTTTAATTTTTCGAGCCTGCAGTGTATATAATAGAAATAGGAAATCACAAACCAGAAAACTGATAAGTTGTCTAACCTGCATCAAAATATGTCATCAAAATATTTTGAATCTATTCTGCTTCTTGATGCCCCCAACCCAAAGCTATTACTAAAATAACTGTCTAGCAGCCTGTCAGAATAGAGGGGGCACTCTCAAAAATAAACACTGCAATATTTTCCTTCTCAAAATCTCTATCTTTACTAAGCCATCAAAACTGACACATAATTGTCCCTATTTAGACTTCCTGAAATATCTCTTTTCACACCAGTAGAAAATATGGCAGATGTTATTTTGAGACAAAATCTTAACTGAAAACAGTTTTTGAGCCTAAGATAACACTTTATCAAAACCAAAATTAAACAGCTGCAGTGTGGATGCCTACATACAAACTTGTCAAATCATAGTGAGCAGCACAGAGCTGCTGAAGACAGTTCATGTAAAACACAACTTGCCTGACATGTTTTGGATATCCACTATATTTAAGACACAGCATTTTAACCACTATCTATAAAATTGTCCCAGGAAGATTTTCCTCTTGCATTTTGCCTCCTACATTGTGTGCAACAAATCTTGTCACTGTTTTAATAATAGCATAGGAGAAGAATTTCAATTGTTGAATTGTGTTTCTTCACATCCAAATGAAAGCAATCTCAGTGAGACACCACCACATCAGCCATTTTCTGCCCTAAATATATACTTTATCCCAGATGAAAATTGGAAAAAAATGTTGTTTTTTCCTTAAAAAGCAACTCAAATGCAAATACATATACACACACACACACACACACACACACACACACACACACACACACACACACACACACATATATACGCAATTTATATCACCTGTGTGATTATTAGTGCTTTGTATTCTGGTTGACTAACCAAGTGGAAAGAGGAGAACAGATTGTTTTAACAACCTGGGGAAACTTTACTGTGATAATTAAAAGTGAAAACAAGAAAAAAAAAGTTAAGTAGGAATATGTTGATTTACATTGTTAGTTTTGTGGTCAAGCAGTAGAAAAAATGTAAGCAAAGTAATGGCGACATTAACTTTAAATAAATTTCTAAAAATTTACTTTAAATCACGAACTTGAAATTTATAATGATGAAAAATCATCTAAAAATAAGAATACAGGACCATGCCTCCCTAAAACACATTCTGCATTTCACATGCTGCCCCAGGACTGTGTTCTTATTGAAGAGAACACAAAGTGAAAGCTAACTGCAGTTTAAAAAAAAAAAAAAAAGCCAGCATATGTTTTTTTCCACTGAGATACTTATTGCACCATATGTCAAAACAGTCTAACTATATGACAAAATATTCTAATATAACATGATACCTAAATTCAGTTCATACTTCAGTCATTTGTACTACTCATGAAATGTTTTGATCATATCCTTTTCCCCATGTTTTTGCAATACCTACAGATAGTTCAGAACTTCTCTTTACCAGCAGTACATCAGATTATTGCCATCACATACCTGGGTCAGAAAAAACCCGAAGTGGATTCTAACTGAACTTGTTTGCATATGCATAAACCAAAATTAAATACTTCTAAAAATAATGATATTATCAAATATTAACTACTATTTTACTTGAATAACTCCAGGTGCAGACTATCCTTAGACATTTTTTTTCATGTAGTAGATGAAAACACTGTTTTTACCCTTTAATGATCTTCTTTTCAGAAGAAGATGGTAGGGGTTTTTTTTGGCTGTCTTAACCTTCACACAAAAACCTTGTATTTCAGATTTTGCTCTGAAATACCATTAACTTAAATTTTCTCACACTGAAAAAAATAATAAAAAAAGAGACTGAAATCCTGCTTGATTTTTATCTTGTTAAGCAACGTGTGGGCTGCAATGTTATTCAGATTCCCAATTCATCATTTAGATTTAGCTGACCTTCAGATCATAGAGTTCATACCAGTCAATAGAGTCAAAACACACTGCCAGTGAGTAATGGATTGCCTTAGATACAAGATTTTTTCACCCAACAGACTAATAATTTACATTTTCTGTAATTCAAGAAAAATCCAAGAAAGATGTAGGAAACAAACTGGGACAGTCTAGATAGTGAAAGACTGCAAGGAAAAAGCATCAGCACGACTACATGGAAACAGTATACACAAGGAAAGTGGATAGAAGGAAACCTTGACCAGAGCAGTGTTTGTAATATGGGGATAAAACCCAATTGTGCAAAGATGTGCAGCATGCCCTTCCAGATCAAGCACTCCTTTTCAATTTTGCTGACGTTTACAAATCTTGCACTTTGGTTTTGCCGACAATAAAATGGTAAACAGCACTGAAGGAGAGACACTGCCTGACAATAAAATGTGAAACAGCACTGAAGGAGAGACACTGCCTTTTTCCCAGGAGCTCACTTGGCTCTACAAACCGATTCTCAGCTGGTTCAGGTCTAAGGTAAGAAGAAGAAGAATACTGGTGAAAAGAAAGTTTGGAATGTTCATGCAGTGAAGCAAGGTATGTGTTAATCACCCTAGCTTAATGTTAAACTGTGGCTCTTGGCACTGTTGACTTAGAGAGAAAAACAGAGGAAAACACCAGCAAAGGTACACATTAACAAAGAGAGGGAAAGACCCATACTGTTTAGTTAATGGCTGCTGGTATAGAAAAGAAATGCTAGGCTGTAAAAAAGGAAGGAAAAGAAGAGGCAAACTTAAGGCGGAGGGGATGGGGGCAAGAAACGAAGGACAATCCAGGAGAAAAACAAACCCACAACATTCTGTGAACAGTGCTAATGTAAGGAAGCATAAAACTACAGAAGATGATAGCATTTGTATGTAATTTTACATTAAATAAGGATTGGTCTTGAAGCTAATTTGACCTGCCTGTATTGAAGCTTCTCTGGAGTGTATGAGCGGTACTAGAACGATATCTCCTGTCCATGGTTAGTCTTCATGCATGATCATGCTGCTTGCTTTACCACCTTAGTTTTTCCTACCTCATGAAGTGTCTCTAAGTGACTTTACAAAACCCCAAAATACCCACAAACTAAAGTGAGTTTTAGAGCCTAATAAGAACAGTGGTGCAATGTAGAAGAAATGAAGATTGAAAAGATTTTGGTACGCCTCTCTATCATTTGTAGAGGGTTTTCTAAGACAACAAAATTATTGCCTTGTAACATTATATTGTTTAAATTGTTGTACACTCTAGAACTGGTTTTACTGCGTGGAGTTAAAATGGATAAGAGTCTCAAAACACCAGTAATACCACAGCAACCTTATTTGGGTGGCATATATGTTTAGACTCTAATGCAGATGGAATTTTTGGTGATTCACTACAGAAAAAGGAAAAAGTGTCCTGTTTGACTAAATGGACCACCCAATAATGATACTCACAAAAGTCTTCATTCAGCACAGACTAAACAAGATATTGAAATAAAGAAAAACAGAGGGATGGAAATGTGGGAATTATAAAAGCCTGCAGTAATACTATGCTACAGTGACTGTTCAACATAACCTTACAAGCCAGTAAGAACAAGTCAGCATAATGGAATAACAAGGTCCTGAGGAATGGGACAAATGAGAAATTTCTTTTTTCAGGTTTTTTTTTTTTTTTCAGAACTGCATGAACATGACTGCAGTTTGCCTGTAGCAGTGCATACTAACAGAAAATATTTCATTACATCATGGCAGAGGTTGCAAATTCATAAGAGATTTACCAGCCTGTGCTCCAGCACTCTTTGGTTTGATATTTGTGGCTGTCAAAGATGCTTTAAGAATCTTTAGTGTACAGTTACAATGCCAATGAACTTGCACTTCCTGTAGGCTAAGAAGCAGTGCTTTTGTGCCAACTGGCTTTAATTCCCAGAGTAATCCAAAACCCAGTCCCAGGAATGTAACTCATATTGATGATGTACACCAGTCCTGCCCAGGTTTTATGGGTGCTTTTATAATATGAACAACTAGGAAGCATAAGGTACCGTACAAAACCTAGAACTAGCAAGTTTGTCTTGGCTGTTTGTCCCAGGTGAATTTCTGAGACAATGATACACAATGTCATTCAAAAACTCTCTATATGTACAGAGTGTATTGCAAGTATCATAATTACCAAAGGGAAGTGACTGGAAATATTTATATTTAAAAACCCAAATAAACAAACAAAAAACCCCAACCAACACAGACAGATTTTAGGAGATCATATATAGTTGTGTTCACTAAAAGTGTGCATAGCAGATATTTCAGAACTGGTGTTGAGAATCCCAGTGAAGAGTGGCATTTTTCTGGTATTTCCTACGCTCTCCCACCACAAGCACTCACTGGAAACCCGTGAGGCAAATTTAAGAACAATGTGGAGGAGGGAGCACAGCTTGCTTTACCTCTCAATTCTGATGAATTTCCACTGACATCTTGCAGCACTGTCTAAACAGTATCACACAAGAAGAACTCTCCTGCCTCAGCGTACAGCCAGGTACAAAAACAGGTGTAAAGCACAACTGCTGCTCTGCACTGACTGAGGATCCCCCAAACCAGTGCCATTCCTGTTACACCTGGAATGCTGTCAGTTCCTCTCTCACCTTGAGCTGTGCACCCGGCTTTGCACTGGCTCTGGGCTGCCACACAAACACACCAAGAAATATCTCTGTGCTCCTATGCTCATCTACTCCAATTTCAGCTGACTGTAATTTCTGAAAGGTGGAGCAACCTCAATACACAAGGGCTTAGGTAGTCGCAGTGCAGACTGCCTGCTCATCCATAATGCAGAACTACAGACTAAAAAAAGATTTAGGCTCCAAGCACTCTAGCTTTGGCACAGGTGATTTATTGAAATAGTGCATCTGCAGCAAAACTCAGATCCCATCAATATCAAGCTGAGCTGATTTCATCAGCTATTTGAGAAGCAAATAATCCAGTTACAGGTACAACTTGATATTAACACGCAATGCCAAATTTCCATTTCGTTCATATGTTTTCTTTACAAATGTCTTCACTTCAGAATTCATGTAACTGTTTTTTCTTAATTTCCAAAAATAAAATAATATAAAAACATTATAGCAGACTGAACTATGTATCAGATTTCAGCAGAGCCAAATATATAAAAATGAAGAAAAAGTATAAAAAAAACCCAAAATGCAAATTACCAGAACAGCCATTTTGTCAGCAACAGCTTTACAGATGTTCAGAAAGTTAGCACATAACAGTCTGATAATTAATGGCCCCCCTGCTCTGTAAATGCCTTCTGTAGCATCCTCCTTATACATTGCTTCAGAGTACCAGCCTGGATAATCCTCCCTGAACAGAGCTCAGCTCCCTGATGCTTTCCTTTGCAATATGTCTCCATAACCTTTGAGTACATTTCTCTCATGCATTTTTTCATATTCCTCAGAAGGTCTCACAGTTTCATAATTATTTCATTTCACAGTTTCATAATTATTTCATTGCTACAAGTCTCTCAGTATTTTTTTTTTCTGGAATACTTACTAAGAACATGAGTTAATACAAATGTATAGTATCCTGTGGTATATACATACTGTGCCCTAAGACCCCTGCCTGCTCTCTGGGCAAGGCTGCCTCACTGTGCCCTTGCAATCTCATTCAAATCTACCTGGAGTGTCTTAGTCTAATGCTTAAACCATAAATCCTCAGAGCATGAAATATTTCCTCACCCTATGTTTGTTGGCACTTTGAACAGCCATTATCCAACGTCATGGCTTAAGAATTAGCAGACATAAAAACAGAATGGGAATAGATAAATGTACAAAAGGCTGAAGAAAATCAAGCAGAACCATGTTGGAATCGATGAAGTGCTGTAGCAGGTCTAAATAGAACAAACACTTCCATTTATCTACTGAGGCTACATGGAAATCATTGGTACTAGCAGTAGCTGGTGGCTGGAAGGTAAGTTCAGATCTCCTGAACTGAAAAACAATAAATGGAATGAAAAGCCAGGAGGAGATTAGGCTTCCAGATTTGGAGGGTGCAGAAGGGGGTATCAAAGGTTCTGTGCATGCAAGCTTTTGTTGTAGTCTGTAGAGGGAAGAAGGCCAGGGATTTATGATCAAGTTTAAAACTTAATAGGAGTGAAATCTACAGCAGCACTGACAATTTGTTTTTAGTCAATATCATTATTTGAATAAAAAAAATACAAATTCAAGCTTTTAGCAGCAGCAGTTAGATGTATAACTTCTAAGAAAACACAACCAATTTATTTAGTAATGCTATATTACAGGAACATAAAACCATTATGAATACTCAAAGAATATTGCAAAGACCTTCTGTGATGTGATATGTTATCTAAAAGGTCATCAACTTGAGGACTCATAAGCTCACTGAGCTATGAACTCTTCAATGCTTAACGATATAATAAATCACAGTTCTCATTGCTAAACTAATAAATATTACTTTATCAGTATAAAATATCTACCAGATGACTTTGTAGGTGAGAAAAGGATGAATATCAGTTCTATTCTCTTTTCTATGAGAAAACTGATACCCACATCAGATAACCTGGGAGAAACAGAACCAAAACCAAAGTCTCATAAGCTTCAATTCAGTGTACTGTCCCATGGAGCCATGTTCATGTCAACTGCTTTGAAGCACCAGTGCTTATGCTATGCCAAAGGAGACATAGAATCACAGCCCTTTGGATATACTAGAAGCACGTTCCACTAGATAAATGTAGAAAAGTTACTAAACTTCAGAGATATTGTCCTGAGTGTTGGGTATAGCAGAAAATAGGAACTTCCATTTACAAGGGCGGGGCAGAGAGCACCAGCCCAAGTCAGTCCCTTACCTTGAAGGCGTTGCATGACATTGGCAATGTCTCTAGTTCTTGCCACCAGTCGGGATGAGGCCATGATCTCTTTGCAGCGAGTCCACTTCCCCTAGCAGAATTCTCCCTCCAAGCTGTGGAGCTGAGTGAGATGAGGATCTTGGAGAGTTTCCTTTTAGCGTTGAACCCTCAGCCGTGGCAGAGCATCCCTGGGCCAGTCAGACACCTCCAGTCCAACGCTGGCCCCCATAGGGCTGGGGCAAGGCAATGGTCAACAACCTCAACACCTGAGAAAGAAAGTACCAAAGTTTAGAGGAAAATTTTACCAGCTCTGATAAACTAAGGAGTCTGAGTTTTAATAGCTATCTTAACAGGTATAGGGTTTATGTTTTGGCAGTAGTGTACACCCCAACCAAAGACATAATTAATGCTGAAAGCTTGCTTGGCAATCATCAAGTAGAGTGAAGCTGCAAAAACAAATCATTAAACACAACTGGCAATGCACCAGACATCAATGCTTTCTGAAGATGCTTGTGGATATTGTTTTAGAAACAATAATAATGTTATACTTATTAAAAGTATTACAGTAATACTTTTTAATATAGAGGCTATTAAGCTTAAAAGAAACATAAAACCACTTTTAAAAATCCAAAAACTGTGCAACTCTCATTCTATTTCACCACTGTAGGAAGGAGCATGTAACAGAAACTCATTGATCAAGATAACTCCTAACTCCACTTGACAATGCTGTCTATTCTGAAATATTGAGATTAATATACTTCATTATTAAATAAAGTTGTATTTATATTTTTTTTTTTTTTGTATAATGATGCTATCTTTTGTGTCATTTAACATCAAAAGCTGTGAACTAGAATTGCTACATGAACACTGCTACACTTCTGCATCTATAATAAAAACCTATGTGGCTATAAATCTGGTCTAAAACTGATCTAATTAGATTCTTCAGATAATGCTATCACTAACCTCTTATCTTCTGAGGAACAAGAGCATGTTGTATATGTAGGCAGTGATTTCCCTGATAAGAAATGTATAGACACCAAGAAAAATTGGATTCATACCATATACTCTGTGTGCACCCCAAATTCAAGATGATATGCAGCTGATCAATATCACAAATGTGAGTGGGTTCATTTGTGTTATGCACTTTCCTCTCTCCCTGGCCCCAAGGTCTGGCAGAGAATAGAGTCCTCCATTATCAGACAAGCCTTTGAGCTGCACAGCTTCAGGCACGATGAACTGTCCCAAAGGAGCTGTGTCAACATGTAAGGGCAGCCAGAGGAAATGATATTTCAACATTTCCTTTCCTAACCTTCAAACCATGCCTGACCTAAGGCACATCCTGCTTTCCCTCTTATTGATGTTTTTTATTGTATGCTTACCTTGTATTTTAGATACCTAAATGCTGCTCAGATCAGCAGTCCCAAGCTGGCTTTAGATCAGTGGAGCTCAGGGAAGCACACTTCTGATGGGCCACAGGGCAGAGCAGATTGCAAAGTCCACCCCTGTCTCTGGGCCGTTCTCTTGCATGCCATGGCCCCCGTGGTACTAACACACACTGCTGCTATTTTCACATATGTCTAGACTTTACATGACACCTGGATGCTCATATATGTGCAGACACATGTGTATCTGCTCTTTCCTTTAAGAGCCTTCTCCCCTCCACAGCCTTTCCCACCTTCCAGGCTTTGCCCCACACACTTCTTGGGGTGCACAGGGGCTCTGCCTATCAGCCACCCAAGCGTGGAGAGGCACCCTGGCAGGAGCCTCATGCTTGTGTCAGCCAGGCATGAGAAGGTGCCACCAACGCGCCTTTCAGCCACAACACTGGCTGGGGCTGACGGTCCCCTGGCGTTGCTAAATCCCTGCAGGGAGCACCAGCAGCAGCACACCCAATAGCACCTGACTGAGTGGATGGGGAGCAGGAGGAGGAGGATTTCTGCTGCCTGTGCTCACACATGACAGCTTGGTGAACTTTGCTTCCTCTGCAATATTTAAATGAAACATCAGCTTTCCTAACCTCATCCAAACCAGAATATTTGTAACACAGTGGGTTACAAGTAGCCTTGTTTCCGCAGCAGTGGCGCTGCTAACATTTTGAGCAATACTGAAAGCTGGGTACAGCCACTTCTGGTAGCAAGCTGCTAGACTAATTTATGGGCAGGGATAAGGGTTATTAAAAATGCCTCATATGATTGGGCTTTTGGCTAACAGCAGTAACAATATCGAACACCAGTTTCACTCACACTGTGACAGAGCTGGCATAAATCAGCTGTACAAGAACAGATTTACAGAAGCTGTGGAACATGCTGATCCAAGTCCAAGTTAAAAGAGTCTGGAAAAGTGTTATGAAGATGTATGTTCAATATACTCATACAGCAGGCTGAGTCACTGTGCACAATAAATGGCAGACTTGCAATTAATAATTTATTTAGCTGATATTAAATTATATGCTGCATAAGAAGAACGTGAGCTTCTAAATATGGCTCCTCATTCAAAAGCTCCTTTGCAAGCAGTGGGAATGAACTCATTTAAAGGTGACACTAAGTTAGTACAGGTGGGAAGGAAAGATTCTTGTGTGCCTAGTCACCTCCACAGGCAGAAAACCACAGCTCAGAACACAGCAAAACACCAGCAGAACAGGAGAAACAAAGCTTCATGCACCCTTCTCACCTCTCTTCAGGCAATACCTAAAGTTTCACAGAACAAAAAATCCTATGTGGACAGTCACATATTCAATGTAATGTACAATGGGAATTTTTCATGGCTTTTACAAATACCTAAAGCCATTAACAAAATACTTTTCCTGCTGAAAGATTACCTTTTTCATATTTTAAGCATTAAAATCTTAATTATTTGCATATTTGCTAATAATTTTTAATAAATGGAATTACTTTTAAATTTGTGCGTTAGACACAAAGATGTGTCTTCAGATAGATATGTTTTCAAAATACACAGGTTTTTAATAAAGTGCATGGCTTAAATCTTATAAGCCTTCACCTGAAATAAACCTGAAGCTACCCCTGAATATGAGCTTGAGCTATTCCTATTTCAGCATTCAACAAGTGATTATTCAATATTATGAATTATTCTTTTTTTTTTTTTTTTTTGATCTGAACATACACGGAATCAACACACAGGGTTTGCATATAAATTAGGTAAATCTTTTATTACATTTGCCACTTTTCTGGATTTAATGGATTAAGTCACACTGACACCATTTTCTTATATTAATATCCCAGTATTCTGGATTTAGATGAAAAGAGTAAACTTGAACTTCTCTCATAAAAGAGCCATTAGGATTTATTAAATTGCAGTTTACAATTCTCTGGAATATTTTTTTCCTCTCTTAAAATGCCAGAAAAGTGAGATATCTGTGCTATGGAAGAAATAAGAAAAATGCCACATCTATTGTGGGTTAACTTTTCTGGGTCCCCTGTTTAATCCTCTTTTTCTCATTGTACTCAGGAGCACTTTGAATTAGAAAAGATATTTTCCTTTTATTGGAAAAACCAGAATACCATTGGCAAGACCCGATTGCAATTTATCTTTTAAAGTTTGCAAAACATATTAAAGGCAAGCAGACTTGCCTGTCAGCAGTGTGGCTCCAGAAAAACAAAGAGATATCCGCTAGGTGCAGATAACATATGCAACGAGCAACAAGGGCTGAAGATAAATCTGACCAAGAAGAGGTAAACAATTCTCTGACTGTATACTTCAAATTGCAGATTCCAGATGAACCCACCAGTGGTTCCTTCCAATCTTAACCATTCTGTGATTCCCAGCACACCAGGTTGATGCCACATATAGCAGCCAGGAGAAGAAGCTACTGATGTGAATATATGGCTGTACTTGGAAATACTGTTTTAAAATTCTATAAACTCCCATTATAGCACCAGAGTAGATAAAGAAACTCCAGATAAACAAGGATAAACAAATAATAAACAAAGATATTGAAGAGAGCAAGAAATAGACAGGGGCGGGCAGTGAAAGGATGTTTCTAATCTGGGACATTTCAAAAAGAGATATTTGAGAGGACAATAAACAGAGCAATAAATTCAAGGAAGTCCTGCAGCTAGAAGACATTTACAGATCAAATGTTACACAGATATAAGAAATCCAGTGGAGTAACTCAAATAACTATAGCATATGAACTGAACAGAATCTCAGGAGCAACTGAAATAAGGTGCTGGGGTGCCATTATATACTAACAAAGAGGCAGACTTCCCTGATAAGCAAGAGTTGCACAAAAGTGATAAAGAAAAAAAGATCCAGGAAAATAATTTCCAAGCCTGGTTTACTGCTGTAGTGCTAGAAGTCCACTTTGATCCACAGATTCTGTTTCTGAAACAGAAGAGGTCTTGGAAATGCTGCCAGGTTGATAGACACTGCTGGAACAGATGCTATTCTGTGAGACAGCAGTGAGCCAGTCAGGAATAAATGACTCACAGAAAGATAGGAACCAGAATTTTCTGGAGGTTATAACTGCATTTTTAAACAGCAAATTGTCAGAAAAACAGCTGGTTTAGGTTGGGTGTTAGTGGGAAGAAAATGCTAATCAATAGAAAATAGCTCCAACTAAGGAAATGATTGACATTGTCCAAAATATTACAAGAATAATCCAAAGCATTTGAGCAGGTCAGGAGATGATCTAGAAACACAGTGCCTAAAAAATAAATAAAAGGGAGATCAGCAGAGAGGTCAATTAGACTGAAAAGCACAGTGCCTCCCCTGTGAAGCAGGCTGGGGCTCTCTTTAAATCCAAAGTCTAGCAGCTTTACACCGGTTCAGAACAGAATAAAACTGCTCCAGATGTAATTGGGAAAGCCATCACTCAGAAATAAGTGGGCAGAAACAGAGCATGAAAAGTGAAGAGCACTGCCATAGTGTGTGCTGAACACAGGCTTGAAGAGAGACATGCTAAAAGACCATCTGAGAAATAAAGACAGCAAGCAAAAGATAAGTAAAAAGAAAATAGAAAATAAGATCAAGGCAAGATTAATTTGCTTCAATTAGTATTATACCGATTTTTCCACTGAAGATATTTCTGATGGACAAAGGCTAGACAACAAATGGAAGCAGCACCTCTTAAATAAACTCAAAGTTAAAAGTGGAAAAACTCAATAAAATTCATTCCAGGATATTGATAACCAGTAGATTACATATTGAGAATCCATTTGCAAATTTATTTGAATACATCTGTCAAGTTGCACTAGATGCCTACTGGATATATAAAATTCAGAGCTAGGATGAAGAAGTGGGTTAAAGTGATCCAATAGGGTTCTTATATTTTCCTCAGAGAAAATGCAGTATCTATTCACTGATCTTCCAAAATCCAGGCCAACAGAGGAGTCCCTTTGGTAATTTTTTCTGACAGCTGAACTGCAAGTTTGCAGTTGCTCGCTTAAACCCAGTGCAGCAGAAGTGTATCAGTGGATACTGGAACTTTCCCAAAGGCAATGGGACATAACTGTGCACCACATAAGATCATGGAAAATGCAATTTTGGCTCTGAAAGGTGTTTTTGATGGTTGAATACCAACATCGTCAATCTGTGCTTCCTTTCTCTACTGACAAAAAAAATGCATTGAAACAGGAACACTGAAACACAATGTTCTTTCTCACTGACCATCCAACCTCACACTGACTTAATGTGCAGCAACTACCTGGAGGCATTGAAATTTGTTTTTCTTGGGGAAGTGGGGCAGCAGAGAGAGAGATATTTAGATCCTTTCTGGAACTCCAGATTATTTTGCTTCATCTAGGTATCCTCAAGCATATTTTGGAGTTGAACAAAAGTTTTTCATTCCACAGAAGCGGGAAAGTCTTTCAACAGCAATTAATAATTTGCAAGTTAATAATTTGCACATCCGACATTTAAATCTATGGCATATATGGCACACAATCTTCTATGTTTTACCTACCACTGTACTCCAGTATTTAAAAAATATTTGTAGGATCCTACTCATGTACACAGCTCTGTATGTATTTACATTTCAGCAAGTGAGCATTTTGCTATCTACTTTTTATTAGTATTTTTGTAAGATGGATGAAAATCCAATGGTGTGATTCTTGTCTTGAAAGCTGTAATTCCATTTGAACAGAAAATGCAAACTGTTCTAGGAGAAAACAAAAGGCTGAGACTTGCTTTTTTTAGGAAAATTGGCAGAACACACATTTTTCAATGCAAAGAAAGGTCATTCAGACTTATTGAGACAAAAAGTTAAAGACAGCCTAAACTAAAATTTAGTAATCCTGTTATTGAAATTGTGCAGGAATATATTACAGTCATATAGCTGTTGGTAATAGCAGGAGACTGGGATCAGTAGCTCATTACCTTCTCAAACACAGGATATAATCCTTGCCTAAAAGAGCTTACTATCTGCGCAGACAAAGACAGGGTGAGATTAAGATCAGAGGTCACAATACACAAGCAAATAGGACAGAGTGAAGTTCACATCTGAAGTGTAAGCCAGTTAATGGTAGGAGAATTGTTCTGATTTTTCTGGTTTAACACTGATGGCACCTAGGAGTTCTGTGGCATAACATGACCTATAGCACAAGACTACTGCAGAGGAACATCTGTGGGAGGAAAAATAAAAAGGACCACTAAAATAGAAAACACTGAAGCATCTCAGGAAAGGGTGGGTCAAACCAAGTTTGAGATAAGCAAGTAAGCGTCAGTTCTTTGCTATTCCTGCACATCTCCCAAGCAAGAAACTTTGCTATATGTATAACTTATAAGCAAGTGGCAGACAACTGCCAAATGAATGCAAAAGCAGAAACCCCTCTGGTTTTCCCTTTAAATTGTGCCTTTGGGTGAAACAAAGCCAAAAGTCCGTTCACTTCACATGTACACCACTGCTGTTAGTTTTATGACCTCTAAGGAGACACAAGAACTCTAAAGCTTTGTCTCTAGCTATGGTAAGGACTAAGTATAAAAACAATTGTTTATGTTTGATATATGTACTTTCTCAATAACTACTGCCACTAGTTGATAAGAAAAAAATTGAGCCATAACTGACTTCCTCTAACACAGCATAACCGAGGTGGGTTAATGTGGTGTCTTGTCTGAAGGGTGAGTGTATGTACATTCCTCTTGGGACCAAACTCTGCAGACCCCCAGCAATCACTCTCACTGTGCTGGCCTTGAAAGGTTCATGCTTTGTCCAGTGCCTCACCCAGGAAGATCCTCTTCATTGCCAGGAACTCTCACTCTGTCCCCGGGTTTAGCAGAGTGCTGCTCTTCTTTCCCTGTGCACCTCTGCCCACTCTGATCCAGTATCAAAGTTAGTTTCTTTGAGCAGTGTGCTTGCTGACAGGCTGTGTAACTCTGCATGGCTCATGTGAAGTTCTTAAGGTCCCCAAAAAACATTATTGAGGACTCTCATATTTTATAAAGAGAAAGTAATAGTGCATGAAGGCATATAGTTATTACCAGTTTCTTGTGTCTGTAGTAATTACAGCAGTCCAAATCATTACTGAAACTAATTACAATAGCCTAAAGTAAAAATAAAATAAAATTTTAAAAATCTCAAACATATTTGAATTCACCTGTAAACTATGTCAGCACTGGTATTTTATACTCAGCAACATGGAATTTCCATTGACATATATTATTTCTGAAGGTAATATAAAACAAACAAACCAAAGCAGACACTATGAATAGGAATTAAAGGAACAGGTGGGAAGTGTAGGGATTATTCCTTCTGCATTCACATCTAACAGGGTTTGCAAAGATGAGAATTTAATCATTGCAACACGCAGCACCATGCTCATTCTGGAGAGCTCCTTTCTCAGAGCAAAACATCAGTGTGAAACATTGCAAATAACAATGCCTGACTCTCAGCAGAAAAGAAGGAACTCCAATATTTTAACACTGTACCTTAGAAATTATTTTTTTCATGTCATTCAGCACACAACAAACATTTACTATAACAAACAAAAAAGCCTTTCTGTTTACCAAACAAAATGACATAGCACCCACCGTGTTTTTTTCCTGTCTGGTGGCAACATATTAACATAGCCCATCAGCATTTACAGCTTGGGATCTGTTTAATGTTGGAGTGCACGCAAGAATCACAAAAGTATTTATCAGAGATCACGGGGAGCAGACAGTCCATCACTAGTACTACTACAGGAAAGCGTGTGCCTGTTAGGAGTAGTTCAACAGGCTCTGCACTAGAAGAGCTCTGGCAGTCAGCCAGAAACACCACATACTATTTCCCGACAAGCCACATAGGTATAAATCCCTCACAGCCAGACGCGCTGGAGTTTCTCTCACCATCACACAGATGATTTACATAAGTATTTCCTCATCAAATTCCAATCTATGGTCTTTTGTAGCAGGTTACTAATAGTCCTTACAAGCACTTCTCCTCAGCATGAATATGGTTGTCAAAATCCTAGTAACAACCTTGTCGGTGAGTATTTCAGTAGGTCTTACCTCCGAGGAGTTACCAGACAAGCCAGGGAACATATGAGCTCTACGCATCTCGGTCGTGGTGCACTTGTCCTTTTTGCACCATCACTGCGTGCAGCCCAGGCTAAAACTGGCTTCCCGGGAGCGCCCATCAATGGTCACATTTCCTTTGGTTAACTACGTTTTGGCCTGCAGTGTGTGACTGAGCATAAAACTGGCTATCTCTGCAACACACACGTACGTGCACTTCAGGAGGAGAACCACCACAGCCCTCCGCCGGGTTCGTCCGCTCCGAAAGGGCAAAACCTCAAACCCACCCCGGACCACGGCCAAACTCCGGCAACCACGGCAAGGAGTTTCGGATTCACCCCAAGTTCTGCATAGGGGGGCAGGAGGCGGCCGGGGGGCAGCCAGCAGAGGCTGCCCCGTAGGGACCCCCTTCTTCCCGGCCGCGCTCCAGCCACTCGCGGGCTCACCGAAGCGGCGGCCCCGCCGAACCCCCCCAGCCCGGGGAGCCCCCGGCCCCGCGCCGCCGCTCCTTACCTCAGCCCTGCGCACCGCGCTGCTCCGCGCCTCGGAGCGCCCGGCGCAGCTGCCTGGTTACCGAGCACAACACGCCGCGCCGCCCCGCCCCGCCGGCCCGCGGCGAGGAAGCAGGTGCGGGGGTGGGGAGAGGGCGGGAGCGCGGTGCGTGTGCCGCGGTGCGTGTGCCGGGGGTGCCGGGCTGCGTGTGCCGGGCTGCGTGTGCCGTACCTTCGCGGCGCTTGTCGGTGCGCGGCCCCGCCGCCCGCGGGCTGCAGCCCGTGCCCCGGTGCCCGCTGTCCTTGCGCGCATCGCGGGGGGGCCGCGCCCCGCCCCGCCCCGCCGCGGCTGCAGCAGCAGCGGCAAAGCCGGGGCAGCTTGTCCGGGGGCGGCTGCGTTGACTGCTGTGCCGGGGAGCCGTAGGACAAGACACCGTGCTCACCCCCGAAGTGCGTTCTGGCGAGTAGCCGAAATACTCCTGAGAACGACTGTATCGAGCTGTCGCTGCTAATTACTATACTAGTTATATTACTATTATTATTATTATTATTATTATCGCTGCAATGTAGAGCGTGCTGTAGGGCATTACCTTTGGCGTAGGCTCCAGAGCATCATCACGCATAAGGCAGAGAGCTGCACAAGCAAACTGGGACAGCAGCTCTTACATAACAGCAGCAGGACAGAAAT
Organism: Serinus canaria; assembly: GCF_022539315.1. Classification (NCBI taxonomy): domain Eukaryota; kingdom Metazoa; phylum Chordata; class Aves; order Passeriformes; family Fringillidae; genus Serinus; species Serinus canaria. The sequence goes on along the minus strand of NC_066316.1, from coordinate 55,338,928 downwards.
ATTCAAAGGAGCTGGCAAGACGGTCTGCCACTTTCTAGCTCAGACCACGCTAACCATGCAACAGTGCTTGTGCCCCCAGCATAAAACACGATTCTGCCTCTTCCAAAGACATTGCACAATCCCTATTACTTAATTTTGCTTTTTCCCTGCTTCATTTTAATTGATGCCATTAAGGCTAGCTTCATGCGAGAGACAGAAGGATATTTTTCTGCTTAAGAGATGGATCATCTCTGGTCTGTGTCATTGGGAAAAAAACCCCACTCATTTGGAGCTGAAATGGAGAAGTTGGGAGAAGCAGTGCCAATAAACCTCTTAGTTTTCATCGTTTCTGGCAGTGCTGCAGTGATTCTACAACATTAGCATGCAGGGTGTTTACTGAGTGGATGGATAAAATCTGAGTTAGGCAGCAGAGATTACTCAGCATCACCCTGTCCTTTAGCACCAGTCATAGTAACATTGGTGCTACCCTCGTGATAGGAACACTTACAATTATGGCACCTATCCCAACACTTTGCAGTTATGGATTGCACACTTGGAGCCAGGGTCCTGTGTGGAAGAAGCAGACATAGCAGGAGCTACAGCAAGAATTCACATGAAACTGGGATATACATATCTAGGTCACCTCCAGCCATCCACAAAAATTACCTCTTTCTGACAATGGGTGTAACCAGGCATATTGGGCCTGAAATTTTTCTCCTTTTGTAGGGTTGTGGGATTTTTTGTTTGGTTGGTTGGGGGGAGCGGGGGGTTGTTCTGGGGTGGTGGGAGGGTGTGCAGGAGGGGAACTGATTTCTCATCCAGTTTTTCTTACCTCTTTGTCCTTCTTCTCTGCCTTACCCTATGCCAGTTGCATCACCAAAAATGGCAGAGGGTGCTAACCTGTTTCTGAATTCCACCTTTCTACATATAGTTTTGCTTTAAAAATTCCTCACTTTGCTGCCTCTTTCAGAAAATGCTATCTTATTTTTTCTAGGTTTAAGAATTTGAGTGTTAACCTGAGTGAGAGCATCTTCACTGCAAAAGCTCAGTCTTCATATAGTAATATTACAATTGTTTGAAGCAGTTCAGCAAAGTACTTGCTAGTGTAAGCTTCAATTTCAGCACTAAATGCTCCACTGTATATTTTATAATAGAAAAAAATTGTCTGTGCTAACCTAAGAACAATGTATTTGTCATTATTACTTTTTCTATTTTGCTTTTAATAGGATCTGAAAAAAATAGGATCTGAAACTGTTGCCTCTTGGATATGTGTAAATATCTTTTCTGAAAGGACGGGCAATTAGATTTGATAATATATAGTGCTGCTGCTTTTAGCTGAGACATGAAGAAGTCTTTCACACTGAAGAATTTGGGGCACTTTTCCTCAAAGGAGAAATTCTACCTATGAAAGAAGTAGAGTAACATTTTGGTTTGCCTCAATATTGTATCACTCTCTGCTAGGTCCAGTTTGGGTTGCCAGACTTCAAAAAATATCTAAATCAGGTAGAGAAAAATATCTAAATCTGGTAGAGAAAATCCATGGCCCAGAGGATGGCCATGGGAATGGTGGAAAGTTTAGAACACTTAATCCAAAAGAAAAGTCTGAAATTGTCATTCAATCTAGAGATTAAAAGCTGACATGAGGTATAAAAACATTCTAAAGGAGCACTAAAAAGAAGGGAACCATCACTTCTAAGTGTCCACAGTACAGAGAACAAGAAGTAATCTGCTTACCTTGTACATGGTATTGTCATATCAGAACCAAAAATTTTAAGAGGAAATAAAGCTTTGCACCACATACCATAAGAAAGAAGTGAAACTGGCATAGTGGAAGGTATTTAAGCTCACACTAGACAAGTGTCTTCCTGGAAGGCATTTTTAATTTTTTAATACTTTTTCAGGGTGCAGAACAGGATATCTCTGTAAGTGTCTTGATTTCTTTTGAGTCCATTTGTTGTAACTATGAATGCTGAGCCTGGTTTGAGTAAAAGAGCATACCCTTCCTCCTGCAGGTTTTGCAGAGAGCAATAGTTGCCACTTCCTTCCTGTCCTAAACTGCCGCACAGTATCTATGTACAACCTGGTAGCATTGCCACACTACATCTGGTTTCCATGTACTGTATCAAGCATAAAAACACAAACATTTAATCAAAGAATCATACAGTTTGAACAAAGACTTGTGAAATCATCAAGCCCAACTGTTAACCCAGTCCAAGTCCACCACTTCATCTTGTCTCTAAGCATCACATCTACATCTCTTTTAAATACCTCCAGGGACAGGGAATCTATGACTTGGCTGGGCAGCATGTTCCAGTGAAAGACAACCTTTCCCACAAAGAAATTTTCCTAATATCCAACCTAAACCTCCTCTGATGCAACTTGAGGCTGTTTGTTCTTGTACTATCACTTATTAATAGGGAGAAGAGACTGACATCCATCTTGCTACAGTATCCTTTCAGACAGCTGTGGAGAACAGAAAGGTCTCCCCTGAGCATCCTTTTCTCTAGGAGAAAAACAACCCCAGCTCCCTCAGCCACTCCTCACAAGACTTGTGCTCCAGACCCTTCACCAGCTCTGTTGAACTTCCCTGGACATGTTCCAGCACCTCAATGTCTTTCTTGTGGTGAGGGACCCAAAACTGGATTCAAGGTGTGGCCTCAGCAGTGCAGCAGTGCAGAGTACAAAGGAACAATCACATCCCTGGTCCTGCTGGATATGGTTTTTTTCTGTTTGCCATTGGCCTTCTTGGCCACCTGGGCACAGCTGGCTCAGATTCAGTGGTTCTTGACCAGCACCCCAGGTCCTCTTCCCCCAGACCACTTTCCAGCTCCTCTTCTCCAAGCCTCTGGTACTGCCTGGGGTTGTTGTGCCCCAGAGGCAGGACCTGGCACTTGGCTTTGTTGAACATCATACAACTGGCCTCAGCCCATTGATCCAGCCTGTCCAGATCCCTCTGCAGAGCTCTCCAGCAGATCCACACTCCCTCCCAGCCTGGTGTCTCAACTGCAAACTGACTGAGGTTGCACTTGATGCCCTCACCCAAATCATTGATAAAGATATAAAATGAAGGAAAGGAACTGACCCCAGTACTGACACCAGGGGAACACCACTTGTGGAGCTCCACTTTTATCCCTGGGCCAAACTCTCTGTTCAGCCAGGGCAGGCTTTCCTGCTGGCTCATCTTTCAGTGCACTGGGACAGCCTGCTCCTGCACATTTCAGATTTCCTTCCTGAAGAATGACTAGCCTTCCTGGACTCCTTTGCCTTTCAGGACTGCCTCCCAAGGGACTGTCAGTATCCTAAACAGGCCAAAGTGTGCCCTCCAGAAGTCCAAGGTAGCTGAAATCTCTCCTTACTTCTCCAAGAATCTATAAGCTGTAACTGTGTGATTTTTTTTTTAACATAGTTTTGTATGTTGTACTTAAGTGCTTATGTTTTATATTTGAGTGCTACAAAACCTGGGTGAACAAACTTTGAAAATAAAATAAAGATACAGCTAGAAGCCAGAGAGTATATTCCCTCTAACATGAAATTACATGTAATACACACTGAATTACACTGAGTTGCATGAAATACAGCAACACACCATTTCACTTCCCTTGCATTGTGATGAAATAAATAAATATAGTGGGATGAGATTACACAAAATTATCTGGTAGTGGGGAAAAAAAATCAGGAAAAAATCATCTGCTAAACTAGTTTATTATACTTTGATATGGGATACATTCTTTTAAGTGAAGTTATCAAATTATAACAGCTTAGAGATAATTAGTATTTATATGTACTGAATGAGCTCAGTCTAGCATATGGCAAGAGTCGAACTAAAACAAATGACATTTATTTCTAGCTTTAGTCACCCCATTTTTTGTCAAGAAAGTCATTATATCCTTTCAAAATGTATTGTTTTGACAATTTCCTCTTGTTTATGCTTCACAAGTTACAAGTTAAATTGGAAAAAAAACCAAACTGAAATCTCAAACTTCTATACAAGAATGAAAAGTGGATATCCCAGTATTGTCTAAAATAGGACTCAAAGGTTATTACTTGAAGGTCTTAATGAAGCAGAAGAACTTCCAGCCTAAAACTTCCACTAGAAGCTGCCCAATCCAGCTCCTTCCAGTTGAGTACAGCAAGGCTGCCACGGGTTCCTGTCCTGGCATGCAGCCAGCAGCAAAGCCGAGTGTGCTCACACCCCCCAGAGGTGTGTGTGCTCATGGCATCATTGTGCATGCACAGGAGTGTGTGGCTGCATGCACAGCCCAGCAGGGACCAGAACCACAGCACTGATGCTGGCACCTGGCACAGGACCAGCCGGATCCTGCCCCATCAGGGCGAAAGCCTGAGAGCAGAAAATACCTGCAAATACACATACAGCCGTAGAGGGTGAACCCCTCTCGTAGGTGATGTCAAACACTCCATTGTGCCAGCACCTGGCCCCTGGATCCCAGTCTGCCCAGCTCCTGAAGCCTGAGCCCTGCTCCACTGGCAGCTAGAGACCCACTGACCCATCAACAAACACTACTCCTTTTTACAGGACATGTTTTATCCCCTTAGCCTTCCATTTCCCACACTCCTCTACCCACTCTTGTGCCTCCAGCCCTTTGTGTGTTGAGGAGATGAGTCTTTAAACATATAACCTAACATTTTTTTAGCAATGCTTTGGCATAGAAAAATTTAAAAAAAAGATCAGTTTAAAAATTTATATGAGCATAGTGGGAGTAAATTCATTGTAATGAACCACTAGTCCGAAGCAATCATGATCAGATTGTGCCACCCTGTGGACCATATCAAAACGATGCTTCCTTTAGTGCTGGGCTAAAAATATGCTGCAGGAACGGGCCAAGAAATTCTCAGCCACTAAAGCAAAAGTCATTTTGGGTTTCCTTACATTCTAATAGAGACAAAATGTCTTTTTGAGCTGTTCCTTTGAGCTGTTCCTTTGCCAGATTTTCAGCTGGCACCAATCTCAAACAAACGTAGACAAATATCTTATCAGAAAAGTCATAATAACTTGGTGAATTATCTTCCTGTTATGTAACACTAGGCAGAATAATTGCATTTCTTTGCTTGCTTGGAGATATGTGTGTGAACAGAAAAACCAGTCTATCCTAAATTATAAAGAAATCAAAATAATTACCTCTCTGAGATGAAATATTACAGTCAAACAACAAATCCTCGTGGTAAAAACAATAAACAAGATGGAAACCATGGCATATGTCAGTGGCCACAGTAAAATGATGATTTGGAGACTAAAATAAAAGACTAACCTGGTAGGAAGAGAGGGCTCATGGGAAAGTTTGGATTATTAGACAATGTGGAGCTGTCTTTTAAGATCTGAAAGGAGATCTGAACAGAAACTGAGAGCAGGGTATTTAATAAGGGGTGAGAAGCTTGGTGTGCCACATGAGACAGCTACAACATCTTACAAGAACAAACTGATGTTGCCAAAACATGAGAAGGCAGGTAGTATCAGTCAGAGGTTGGAGAAAGCATTATTTTCCTAATAAGAAATGGATTTTGAACCTCTTTGCTTTACTTCAGTTGCTACAAGCAGCATATGGGTCTAGAATGAGGTTGGTCTCCCAGATAATACAATATTTACCTGGAGGAAACCCCAGCCCCATGATTTTTCATAATCTGTAATCAATATATTTAAGATTCTCATGATCACTATCATTACTCAGCTACTGGCTGAGTGGCACTCAGTGGCTTTTCTCTGTCACTGTCATTATGCTTGAAGTTTCAAAGTTGTATTTTCTGACTTCTGTAGTGGTCTGAATAGAAAACATATGAAAAAAACCCAATTGAAATTAGATATCTAAATATGTCTAATGTGGTAAATATTTTAAATTACAAGGCATATATATCTGAGCCACTGAACACTACTGTGTGAATGAAAGAATTTATTCAAAATCTTTCCTGACCTTATTTTAAATATATACCTTAAACTCATTAGATGAAAGAACCATCTTGGTATTCATGTGAACTTCCAAAGGCAGAAATCTGCCACCTCTGAAATTAATGTAATCAGATATTATTTTCTGTCCTTTGATATTGACAAGTAGTTCTTCTGAACAACGTCAGGATTCTTTTATGAGACATCCATGTTTTTTATCTTGTTCATTTTCATTCAGGACTTTGAAGCTCTGTTTCTTGTCTAATAGCATATAATGAGAAGGAAGCATGTTGTTTTCTGTGAAAACAGATGGTGTTGTTTAAAACAACGCAATTGCAATTTCTGTTAAAAAAATGCTTATTTAGTTTTAAGAATAATATAACGTAATAAAGAGACACCGGAAATTTCATTAAGAGCAAAAATTTTCTGAATTGGTAGATCAAACCTAAGAATGAAATGGTAATGAATGAAATGCTTGGCCTTTCTTCTAAATGGCCAGAAGAAAGGCCAAGCAATGTTGAAAGAAGGTGTTATCATGCCTACAAAATGTCTTTTGTTTTTCCCCCAAAAATTATGTGCTACCCTTCTCTTGTCTTGAACTGTGTCCACTGTTTCAGTGCTATGCTTTATCCTGAAGGTGGCTGCAATTTCATGTGAGTCATTCATTCCTACAATTTTCACTGGATGTTTTCAATATTTAGCTGTGACTACAAGGAAATTAGGTAGTTTCAAGACTAGACTGCAACATTTATTTCAGGAAAATACTGTGGCACAATACAAAAATACAGGATGTAGTTTAAATTCATCAGAATAATTATTCAGTAAATAAGCTCTTCCAGGAGGCAAAAAGTCCCCAAGGGAACTCTTTCTTTCTACCTTAATGCTTTGGGTGAATATCTTTTCATATATAGACCAAATCATTGTTAAATAACATTCTCGGGAGAACAACCAATCTTTTGGAAGAGTTTTTTCTGTTGTGTAAAAAATCTCTCATAACTGTGTCTCTTTGACCTCCAAAAATTAAGTTTTATAGCTGAATAGAAGCTCAGGCAGCCCACTGGTGATTTATATCCTTACAGGGTTTTGCTTTAAGTTTCCATTATCACCTTTAATAAAACTGCTCCTCTGTGTTATGGGGACCATTATGCAATGCCATTCCCAGGTGCCTCTGAGAGTCAGAGTTATGGTATTGAGGCCCAGATGCTTCTAGCTCCTCCCTGCTTATTTCTGGAGATTTCATAAATGTTCCCTGTTCTCCAGAGACAGATTTTGTTGTTGTTTACACAGATTTTGTAAGATAATGTCAGAAATACTGGGTTTGTATTCACGTTACATTCGTAGGGAGGACTGCACCAGCCCCTGTTCTGACTCTGACCTCTGACTCTGAAGTGCAGCACCCCAGAACTAAAAGGACAACCTGCCACAGAAGTGCCTGGACCACCAACACTCTACAGCTCAGACTTGCCACAGACTCATGTGCTCTGGACACAGAAGAGAGCAATAGGGTCAGTAGTGGATCCAGCACTGATAGCCTCGAGATCCTTTGATTTCTTTTGGTTTCTGTTGTCTTCTGAGGCAAACCATATTAGATGCTCCCCATTCTGCTTCTCTTCTCTCATCTCAAAATTCCCATCCCAGCTCCAGTCAGCTCAACCCATCCCAGGAAAAATCCAAACAGATTTCATTCTGAGGTCAGCCTGCTCATTTTATTGACTGTCCTTCAAAATAAGGGAACAGCAAGAAATTAATCACACAGTCAGAGGGTATTTTCTCTGATTTTATCTGAAGATCAGATTTAGGTTGCCATCACCATACAAGAACCTTTCATAATATATTCCTGGGAACTGGCAACACCCATCGTTTCAGAAGACATGAGACTTTGTCTTCAAAACTGCAAAGTGGAAGCATTCTTGCTGACATTGATTCCCCTACTCCTGCTTCCCCTCACCATTTGTGATGGTTTTCTGGGTAATTAAATCTCCACTTGTTTCTTATTTATTTTTTAAATCTCGTTGCATGCATTGTCCTGACAGTCTTCGGACTGTTCCCTCGTCAGGCCAGAGATCTTCAGTAAAGATCAAGTGATCTGAATTCAAAGGGTTAGCAGTCATTCTTGATGTATGTCCTTTAATTCTACATTTTATTCTTGTTGAGCTAGAAAGCTTCTTACAGTGCTTTCTTTCTTAAGTTAAGTTTGACTGGCCCATGTCAAGTGGTCATGTTGTTGAATGTTTTGCCTTTATCTTAAGTTTCATTTCCATAACATTTTCCTCATCTCTCACAATTTTATTTCCTGATATTTTCAGTCTTTCAGAATACGATTGTGAGTACATGTGATTCAATTTACCCATGCAGACTTCTGTTTGCTAAATATCTGTTTCAGAATTCCTACATCTTAGATGTGCATGTCTCCCAGGACCTTTACAGAATAAATCAGGAGCTGTTCTACTGAAAGTTTCACCACTGTAAAATTGAAAGCATGCATGAAATGAATGCACATGCATTCTTTCAAGGAATACCAAGCTCCTTGTACTTACTGGTAAATTATTTTCTACATCTGGAGTTTCTGCAGTCACCTCATGGTTGGATGCCTGCGTCCACAACCTCTCACCCTTACAGCACTTGATTTATTAAGCTTACTCTCCTTAACAGCAAGCTATCTGAGAGCAGTAAAAACTAATGACCTGCAGTACAAAATGATTAAATTAATTATTCACCAATTTCCAAAGGACCATAATTGCATTTCCATTCTCGGTGGAGCTCTCCAGTTATCTTGCTGAGGGACCAGGGTGCTCAGCGGTGTGGAGGTTACAAGTACAGAGGTTTGTGTGGGTGCTCAGGAGAGAGGAAGTAGGGATTGTCAGAGGTGGCCAGGATGGGTGAAGGCAAAGGTTTGGAGGTTTTGACTCTGGAAAGTTCTGGAATGACTAGAACAAAAGTATATGTGGGAAGAATGACTACTGCAGTCCTTCATCAGAGCACAATTCTGTAATTAGTTTGGGGCATAACTTCTCTGGGACTCATAGGTATGCTGAGGGAAGAACAGATTTCATTACATGACCTCTCTCTTTTTCCCACTTAAGCAGGATCAAGTACCTTCTTTTGCTTTTGACTACTTCTCTACTTCAGACCAGGTCAGACAAACGCGCTGCTGCCAGGGTCTTCTTGTTACAGCAGTAAGTAATGGTCCTGCTCTAATGAACTGCAGCTCACCAAGCAAGGCAAGCACGACAAACCTGGCAAACAAGCTCCCTGTGAAATCTCTTTAACCCTCACATGCTGCTCACAGGGGAAGGGCAAAGAAAATGAACAAAAATTAAAAAAAAAAAAAAAAGATTGGAAGCTTGCACTCTTGTTTTGCATTGTGATAGTTTCCTGCAGAGTGCAGGAAAAAATAATTTACACAAAAAAGAAGAAATGCAAATATCTAGACTCTTGTAATTTGTCTGTACAGAACTTAAGTACAACAGATTTGGGATTGATGGATGGGAAGCCTTGGGAAAACAATAATAATAATTAATTACAGAACCAAGCAAGATAAATTGGCATACAAAGCACTGCCCATGGACTTTATAGTCCTCAAGACTTCTGCTTTCAATGCTATGAGGTATTGTTGCGCTCTTTGTACTTTTCTGAATGGTTGATCTTGACTTCATGTACTTAGAACATTTTGACATCATATAAATTTGAATTGTCCATCAGTAAATCAAAGTACTGTAACAGAGGAATACAAGTCCAGCTAAATTCACAAGTGGCATTTCAAGCTTGTTGGATTTATAGAAATAAATGGATACACCATGACTATGGTGTGATCATGTCAATCAGAGGATGGGAAATTAAATATTCATGAATACTGAAAAGCAACTTCCTTCAATTGTTCATCATGCCTCCATTCTTAACCTTCCCCATAGGATTTCCTTCTTGTTCTAAACTTGAGAAAAGCAAATTTCTTTACTAGACTTTTTATAGTAGTAGTAATCTGGTGAAGGGGGCTATAATTGTCAAACATTTGTTGTTGTTTTGCTTCACATTACTCATTTACCTATGGTATGACTCAGAAAGCAGATTTTGACTCCAACAAGCCATTTGGCTGGAAAAATGAAGGAAGAATTTTCAATCTGTTCATCTATCAAACAAATAGACTCATGAAAATTAAGCAGTATGCCTACAGTAAACCTAACTAAATCAAACCGAAATGATATCTGTGGTGGCGTATGGTTACTGAAAGACTATTTTTCGTGACTAGCCTGGTAGACCAGATATAGGTCTGGAAAGAAATAATTAAGTAATCCAGATACAATACCTTAGACTGGGAAATTTTTTTTTAAAAATGACTCTGATTTTTTTGTTTTAGCGTTGGAATCAGTAGAAGAATTAGCTTTGGAAACTGCCCTAATATAAACATATGAACAGTAAAGATTTTGTTCTTACCATCATTCTATTCTCTTTTTAGGAAAATATTTCAGATATTCAGGAGTTATAAATACCCTCTAGAAGCTCTCTTTCCCATTTCACACCTACTAGGCTATCTCATTATGTTTAGGGATATTTCTATTAGCAATGATGTGCTTGGATTAGGCTCTAACCTAACACTTGTCATGAAATAACTGCGGGCAACCCTTCCCACCAAAATGACTATAAAAATGGGTCCCAGAAACTTACCTTGAATCCAGTATGCTGTTTCTTGGCTTGACTAACTGTGTAATGAGATGAAGACCATGTCAGTCCTAAATCCTAGTTTACATCTCAGCAGAAGGATTGCAGATGACAGCCTCTGCCCGCCCGTGGGCAGCAGCTCTGCAGAGGTACTGACCATGCACAGAGCCTCACTGGTGCACAACTCCACACACAAATGGTAGTGCACAGGATTTTTTTTTTTTCTCTTGTAATAAGGGAAAGCTGCATGATAAATCCATTAAATTCCATGTAGCCACTTGGGAAAAATACAATTCTGCTTCTAAACAGTTAGTGAAATGTAAAGCTAAGTGAGGCTTGCTGCTCAGAAGACCGATGTCTGTGAAAGAGAAGTATCTCTCAGCATGAGCAAATGCAGCTACATCTGTGATATTATTTCAATTAAATGATAAATTTCAGACCATTCTAGGGAGTGGAGAAATGGATTCCATTTTGTTCCATCTTTTTTACAGCAGATTGGACAGAATACAACAGCAAGAGATGATTTTGTTATCCAGTACTGGTGGAAGTAAAATTTTCAGTTCAACTGTAGAACTCTATCAGTTGCCATCAAAGTGTTAAAATAAAGTGTTTTTGTCATGCTGAATTGCTTTTCAGTGCTGTTGCTTTCTGTCCCCTTACTTGGTTCCCGTCTTAGGGGATAGAAGAAAGAAGAAAAGAGCAATCTGAATTAAGGCAATATCTTTACTAAATGTCATGCTTCAGGACTGCATGTCTCAGGCCTTTTAGGAGAGCAGAAATGAATAGAAAGACTCCCATGTTTATTGCTCTGTCCCCTGCCCTCCCACATTTTAACTGAAGACAATGAAATATTTTACTCTAAGAACATAATGGCAAACCTCTTTCCTTGTTCATAAGTTTATGCAAAACTAACAAATTTGTCCATTAGATAAACATTTTCCACATTTTGGAAAGCATTTTGGTGGATTTCATTTTCATCTGCTGTGTGGGAAGTGGGTTCACAGGATGCATTTGTAGGAGAACTAACAATGAAGGTGGATTTTTTTTTGCTTGCTGGCTTCAGTTTTCCTGCTCCTATAAGCAATCATGTAATATAATCCTCTGTAGTTATTTGTGAAAATTGAAGGCTGAAACTAGATTAATTTCTGCCTCCATTTTAATTCCCTGTGAGGAAAGAAATCTTAGCTAATGACAGTCCCTTGTTTTCTTCTCTTCTGGAATGGTTACTTCCAATTTAGTTTCCCAATAACAGTTTGAGTTTGGGTCTTTCAGCTTTCCAAATTGCTAGTGTCATGTAGGCCCCCACAAAATATCAAGCAATCTGCTGGATAGGAAGCAGGGAGAGAAGAAATCCCTGACTTTCTGTTAGCTGCAAATAGCTTGTCTCTGCCCCCTCCCTCTTTCACCTCCTTGTGTCCCTGAGGATGACACCCATTACTGAGGTGTGCAGATGGACTCCCACAAGCCCCATAATGCCAACTCTCAGCACCATATTCCCTAGATATCACTGGCCTGTGGGAATTCAGTCCCAAGATTGTAAAACTGTCTTTTTCCCACATGACTTACCACTATTGCTTCCAGCAGGACCCACTGCCCTGGAGTGATTTTGAGATTTTATTTTAAATATTTAAACTTGAATCAAAAATACTTCCTTATTTTTTTTCTCCTACCTTAAATTTATCCAGTGCTGAAATGCAGTAAAATAAAGTATATTTTGCTTTTAATTCTCTCCTTTCTTTTCCACCCACAGTCATTCTTCAACATCACAAATATCATGAAAAAAACAGGAATCAGAAAGTGCCCAGTTGGCAGAAAGGGAGTGCTCTCCTCAGCCTCTTTTTAAGTCTCTCAGTCATCTTTTGCTGAGCAATATAAGACTTCCACTTTAGGGAAAAAATATGGTTTCAGATTTTTGAGTTGAATATTTTATCTAATAATATGGTTTCAGAGTTTTGAGTTGAATATTGTATCTAAAAATGTTACACATGTTCCAGTAAACAAAAAGAGTATTCATATACTGCACAGTGACACTGTCTTCTCAATCACATCATGGTGCATAATTAGCAATGAAGGATCTTCTTTTTATATTGTGTCATTAGGATTTCATAGCTCCCAAAAAATAGTGAACAGGAATTCTCATGAAACTCCTACCCACGATTCTTTCCCTGAAAAATTTGGAGGAAAATTAGTGGCAACTAACACACTCCCAGAAACCGGTGTGTTTTCAAAGAGGGTGATGTTACTGCAGCCATGATTCTTTTCATTCCTAACATCCATTTAATATTGGAAGGTGCATTCTATTAGAGCCACCATGAGGCAGTAAGACATTTAACCTGTGGCTGGTACGCTGAAAAACTTTGCTGTCTGAACTTGAAGCCATTGAAGCCAGTAAATTCAAAATGTAGCTTTTCAGCCCTTTGTCACATTATGAGCAGCACTTAACATTGGTAGTTTGATGGTAGACAGGAACATTTTTCATCACTGGTCAAATAAAAAAAAAAATCCCGAGTTTTTTCTTCATGCATCCGGAGAGCTGCAAAGCTAACCAAGGACAAATATGAGACTGCTGAAATATGAAACAATTAAAGGAAATCCCAGTTTAAATCATAATCTCCAGATGGAAAGTGTAAAAAAAAAAAAAAAAAAGAAAAAATAAAGAAGAAAAAGTTTCACTGGATGCTCATTCTATTCTTTTTTTTTTTCAGTGAACTCTGCTTACATTTGAAATAAGAAGATTTTGTGGGTTTGTGCAGGAGGATTCAATATATTTACCTGGGTTTCAGGATTGGGGCTGGTGCTGCAGTAAATTCAAAGCACCTCCCCTAATTTAAACAGTGACTTCAAAACTTTAAAGGGAAGGATTAAATTAGTCTTTTCAAAGAGTAAAAGACTGCTCATTTTGTTGTAATTGAACTCACATTAGTAATTATTTGACATCTCATCATCTACATACCCCCATATCCCATCAGTCAGAAGTGACAGGTTTATGCTTGTCAGTATAATGAAAGATGATGAGCATTTTTACCCATGAGGGCACCTTGAGCTATTATGATTTTATTTTCAGGAAAAGATACTTCTCAATAAAGAAAAATGAAAGAATCTGTGGGTTTACCAGTAAAATATATTTTTGCAATACTCAGAAAAAAGAAAACAGAAATAAAATTAGTCTAACACTTAAAATAATAAATTAAGAAGAGTCTATGACTTACCAATCTGCTTTAGCTTTTTGGTGAAGATTTCACAGGTTGCCCAGAGAAGTTGTGGGTGCCCCATCCCAGGAAGTGTTCCAGGCCAGGTTGGATGTGGCTTTGAGGAACATGGTCTAGTGGAAGGTTCCAACCTTGTCAAGGCAAAAGGGTTGGAACTAGATGACCTTGAAGGTTTCTTCCAACCCAAACCATTCTGTGATTCTGTCTCAGGATATGTTATGCTGTACCCCTTTTAGATAAAATCTCTTGCCCAAATTAACAATTCTTCCTTTTTCTTTGCAAGAGTAAATCAAGGAAAGACAGTTTGAAAATGACCTGAGAGAGCCTCCTGCTTACCAAGTCAGTTTAAACCCACATCACCTTTATTCATTTAAAACTTTATTTGCTGCAAGTTGCTGATAGGCATTATGGGTGTGTGTCACAGGTAAGACTTTTGGTTGTGCAGCTTTTCTGATCTGCTGCTGGTAATTGTCCAGATCAGTTGTTTGTTTCTGAGGAAAGCAAGAAAACTCCCATCTTGGAACACATTGTCAAGGCAGACACTGTGCTATGTCTCAGAGTTGTCAACTTTTTCCCAAAGAATTAAGGTTTTTATTTCATACACTTGATTATGCGTAACATGCAATTATTTGTACACATATTCGTGCCTGAACTCAGATGCTTTTCAACTAGATTGTGTTCAGTTCTTTTTTACAATGATAATCTAAATAGATGCAGTCAGTAAACTAAAATGATTTAATTTCCTCATTTTAGAATTTACAATAATTCAGTTTTGGTTTATTTCCCTATGCTCTTAGAGAACAAATCTAACTCTAGTTGATAACTATTTATTTTGTATATTTATAACATCTATTCTCGTATAATGTCCCAGCTGAAACTAAATAATCCCAGAATTTCTCATGAAGTTGTATCTCATTCACAGTCATCTGAAAACCAGATCTTTTTCATTTAAGTTCTTAAATCAGTATTTGGATATGCCATTTTAAGCACAAGCTTTGAAAACTATCAGTGTCCATTAACCATTAGGGTGTCTTAATTCAGTATTTTTAAAAAATGTTCTTCATAAAAAAAAAACCCAACAAACTGAAGCATAACAGAAAAGGTTCAATCTTAAAATTATGCCACATCGAAATCTTAATATTGAAATAGTCCTAAATTTAGGGGATTCTAGATATTTATTATGAAAAATAAATATAGCTACTTCTGGGTGTGGGTTTGTTTGGGGGTTTTATAGTATAAGGGCAAGGAAACTCTCATACACCTCTTCAGAGAACAGAGGATTCCATTCACAGCAGAATGTTTATCACAGCAGAATCCATTATCTAAATAATATTTAAGAAGAAAATAGTTAAAAACTTAGTTCTACGGAACTTATCACACAAATACAAAAGAATATATTTTCTCAATGTCCATTCATTCTCCATTAATTCTAGGTCTATGTCATTCAATGTCTTGGCTATTTTCTCTGGTAGCTATGTTGTTATTGCTATATGTTATATATAGCAGCAGTACCTACAATTCCATTGGGGAATTAACACTGCATTCTATTAAACGTGTCCAAGCAATTAGCTCAAACCTGTTTGTGTTCCAGGGCACTCATATTTCAGAATGGGGTGTGGAAAGGAAAAAATTTACAGTTACACTGTCAGGCCCTGCTAGTTCCTCAAACCAGCCAAGGAACCATGGTGAATACTAAACCATCCTCATACCCTAAATTAATATCCTAAAGAATTGGTGACCATTAAAAACTTCTTGATGCATTTCTTTCTTACTGAAAATTCCTACCCAAGTGCTTTTGGATGTGGAAGGAATGTCTTCAACATAGAAAATCCTTAAAGGTAGGAGAAAGGAATTTTCATCTCTCTATCTCTGGACTTTTGGAGTCCAAAAGTTTCAGAGAAAGAGGTGATTTGGTATTGTTCTTAGCCAATTTGCTCTGACTGAGGAAATGACGAGAAGGAAACTACTTCCCTGTCTCGGGAACCATGTGGTGTTCCAAGATAAGGCAAGCACTTACTAATTCGAGTCCAGAAGCAGGAAATGTGATACATCCATTTCCTTTCAGGCAAACAACACAGTTCCGTGGCAGCACAAAAGCTTTGCTTCTAGTGCAAAAATCTCCAAATTCAGAAAGCTATTGCTCCTCTGTGGACGTACCATTCTGTATTTGCTATTTGGATGTTATGGATAGGAACAGTACTTTTCCTCCAGTCACATGGCCACCAAGGTTTTGGGGTAAGGATATTGATTTCTTTTTCCAGAATGTTCCTAATGTAGATGCAGGTATTTGTTGTGGATTGCCTTAAAATATACCTCTATATACTTTCAAGCTTCATCTTGGATGCAAAAAGTAATGACTAGGTTTTGTATTTCCTGCAGTGATAAGACTGTTTTCCAAATGTTTCTTTGACAAAGTTTTATCATGTTTTTAAATGAATGAAGACAGCAGAAGCTGCAAGGGCAAAATTGATTGTTTAAGAAAGTTCATTATTGCAGTCAGCTGAAAAGGTGTCCATTGACTTCAGTCAATAGTCAGACCAGGTAGACATTTTCAACTGCTTAATGGATGTACCTACACAGCAGACATGATCTGTTTCACCTCCTGATGAAAATGTGATAGCAAAGGCTAAATGTGTTTCAACATTTGGAATAAACTCTTCTTCCTCCAGAATGAAAAGTTATTTGTAATTTGTTGTGCTGCCTCATGGTGAGATTTTCCTTATTTTTCCCCAATGTGTATTTTGTTTTTTTATCTATCATGGCTATTTTCTTTCACCCAAATCTGGGAGGAGTTCATAAACTGAAATGTACAGTGTGAGGTGAAAGTGTATGTTATACTGAGATTCATTCAGGGTAATTAGATTAATTGATTTTATCTTAAAGGATTCTGTGCAATTGCTGTGGAAAATCTTTCCCTCCAAAGATTCCTTCTGTTGCTTGCTATGTTTAATATTAACATTTATTTGCAATTAACTTAATTACATATCTGTTTTTCTCTATTGTATTATTGCTATTGAGCAATGATCCCTCCAGGAATCTGAACACTATTTAAAACTAAAAAATAATATGCATCAGCAAAATACAACTTCAGTTGCACAGAAGTGCCACTGGAAAAGAGTGGGAAAAAACCCAAACATACAAGTGGATGGAAAGAAGTCCCTTTTCTTTCTTGTCATAAGGAACAAGAACCTGTTGAATGCTATCTAGGCTTCCTGCAGTGACACATATATTTTCCTACTGAGAGACTGGGAAAGAATCACTTAATTTTTGTGTCTTGGGCTAAAGAGTAGACTTCTGATATTGTTAGAGTACTGATATTTATCACTACTCTAAGAGTATCTAAAGAGTAGAGTACTGATATTTATCTTTGATAAACACTTAGAGATTAACTGTGGAAAAATTAGAGTTATTACTGTTTCAGAGTCTTTTGTCTGGAGGGTGTCTGCTGGACTCTGAAGAACAACAATCTTTTTTTTACAGAGAAGATGGATGTAATTCTAAAATGGCTGTTTCAGAAAAAAAAATTGCTGCATTTGACAACACAGAGCAGGACACACCTTATCAGACTAATTACTGAAAGGGCCAGCACCTCCTTTCATCCTCACTGCTTACCTGGCTGGTCTGACACTGTACCCAGCCCTGATCACATGCCATTTGCTTAGGCTCTGACAGAAGATAACCTCAGAAATTGGAGTTTTGTGAAGAGGTTTCATGGTCCTTGAAAGGAAAGATGCCTCTCAGATTTTTCTTACTTTTCTGATAGATTTGAGAGGAGTGAAAATAATTTTCTCTTTGTTTCCTGTAGGTACATCATGTATGGTAGACTAGGAAGGGTGACTAGATAATATATGTCAGAAGAGGATGACTGACATGAGCTCACTGTGTGGAAACATCACTTAAAACAATAGAAGTGTGTTTCCTGACATCCTGGAGATACATGACTTGAGGAAAAAAAAATCAAACCAAAAAAAAAAAAAAAAAAAAAAAAAAAACCCAAAAAAACCACCAAACCCTACACATAATAGATATAAATAAAATTTATTTCTTTATTAAATAAGAATGCAGTACTTGGAACTGCTTTTGTAGGACATGGCTTAAAGGCTGTTTTCTAAGCCACCCACCATGTAGTACTGTGAATGTTGCTACATTACCATGATACATTTCTTCTCTCTGCATGTGTGGCTTCTCAGCATCTTCCATGGACTCAGCCAAAGTGTAAACTTTAGTAAATGCACAAAGGTTTGCTGAGAGGGACTAAGTCTGTGAGGGAATAATCAGTGCTGTAAAAACAGTCAAAGCAACCGTTCATAATGATATTTAATCTCTTATGATTTTATAAACCATGTATTGTCTAGCAACTGGTTCCCTATACTGGAGAATATACAGGCATCCTGTTTTCTATAGTTGCCCAGTTTCCAGTGATAACTTCACACAATAGCTTCTTAAAAGTGACTCTAGAAATTTTAGAACAATGAACAAATGAAGCTGTCCTCTGCTTACTTATGTGTGAGCACAAATAAATCATTTTACAGTGGCTCCAGGCCAGTGCAAGTGTGCCTTAAGCAAGCTGTGTGTAGAAAAACAAGAGATAAACACCTCAATATAAGTAATTCTGTGTGAGTTGTCTAAGTAGTCTAAACCCTTTTTCTCATGCAAAGATCTTAAAAAATGATAATATTTAAAAAAATCAGTACAAGCTGATTTTGCTGTGCAAACAAGCTCTGTTTACAGTCAGTGAAAGACTGGAGAGTTAATAACTGTAGTGCTTAGCTGTAGACCTTGCAGGAATTCTTCTTTGAATTCAGATGCCACCATCATCAATCTGCAGTATTTTTGGAATGGTAAATTATGCAGTGGAGGAAAACAAAGGAAGCAAAAAAGTTGTTTTGCTGGCCTAAAATTACTTCTGCTAGGAAAAGAAAAATATTAAACTCTTCTTCTGTTTTAAATTAATGAGTTTATGATAGAACTCCTGGCCCTGTCAACAAATGCCCTCTGTGTAATGTGTCATAAGCAAAAAATTTAGATCCTGACTCTCACTTGGCTTGAGTTTTTCCTACTACAGATGTTTTGCAAAGTCTTTGTAGATATCCATGTCTGTTTCAGATAAGTTGTCTGAGCTACTGCCAGGATGCAGGAGCTCGTTTCCATCAGTTTCCAGCTTCTGTGAAGCTTTGTAGCTGCTGCCCAGCCTCCTTTGCAGTGGGAATCCATGGTATGGTACTCTGGGAGAGGTAGGAAGAGGAGCATTTAAAGGCAGTCCCTGCTGAACTTCAGCACTGCTGATATCACATTGTAACTGTAGACAGAGAGCCTGGATTATATTTTTTATTACTAGTTTCAAAAGGAGGCTTAATAATAGCTGAGTGAGAAATTCAAGGTTTGATACTCATTCATCAACAAATAATCTCATTTTTGCTGTTTTAATATTGACCTTATTGAGTTCATTTTGATTTCTAAGATAACAGTGGGAGCAAAGATGTTTCCACTCAAACCAGGAGTGCATTTCTTGTAATTCCTAAAAGCATTTTCAGTTGCACACAAGTAGATACAATAAATGTCTTCAAGACAATCAGCATAGATAGCAATATAATTTCAGATCAGGAAATTTAATTTAAATAGAACATTTGATCCATGTGACAGTAGCAGAGAGAGGAAAAGTGCAAGCAGATTTTAATCAACATTAACTTAGATCCCTAGACTACCCTTCAGTCTAGTTTTACTCAAGTGTCTATTTAAAAATGCAACCTTAAAATTTAATAACTAAAACATTAAGGACAATTTTTCTTTTCTTGAATCAGAATCCAGGGTGTTATTTGTTTGGTGTGTGGAAATAATGCCATGTATCAGCTGGCTTCCAGCTTTTTGAGATTGCAAACTGCTTGGCAGACACTATAAGCATTATTGCTTGGCCTCATAAGCTACAAATGGACCCATGTTTTAAAATATATCCAGTTTTGCCTAGTCTCTCCCTCAACCCATTGGTCTTCTCCTCATTAAAATGTGTCTGTTTGTTTGAAAGAAGTCAGACCATGTGCTCTTGTGCTCTGCTGAAGAAAATGGCAGTAGGGATGAGCATATTCTAATGCCTCATGCTGTGTTTATCGTGTTACCAGTGTAGCAATAATCCTGGTTAAGGGCTCTTTGTGCACTGGAGTAATACTTGTGAAGGCCAGCACTGACACAATCAGCAACACAGCTGCTGGGCACTGCAAAGTCCAGCTTAGGCAGCCATGGGAGATGATTCCTCTTCTGGGATCCTTCATGAGTGGCATTCATGGCAGAGTCGAAGCATAAGCAAGAGATCCAGCCCTGCTCTTTGCAGGTGGGAGAAAAGCAGCGTTTGTGGTGGCCCCTGTGGGGCTGCAGGTTAAACCTCTTGGCTTACACTCGGATGTCTGTGTCTGCCCATTTCCAGCAGAGCCACTGGCTGGTCTGCCCTCATTCCCTTTGCTCCTGTTCACATGCTGGGTACACTTTCCACTCACATTTTAGCAGCAAAAAAAAGGCTCTGGGACCTGCCCTAGCTGTCCTGCTGGAGATGTGGACACAGAAAGACTGCAGGTTGGAGCCAGCTGTGGAGCACTTGACAGCAGGTGTGGCAGTGGGATCTTCTTACAGGCCACTACTGTTCCCAGTCTGATGACTGGAAAAGACCAGTGCCTTTGAACCAGAGTCACCCAGAGGGCTTTTACCCTGGCATTGCTGATAGGGCAGAGGATTTCAATAAGCTGACCATGCAACTCCCTTCCTGGCAGAAAGGAGGAAGTAAAGTTGTGACAGAGAAACACTTACAGATGATTTACACCACTGAAGATTTGTTCCTTGTAGAGAAAACCTTCAGGGTTGAAGTGCAAAAAAGAGGGAGGAAAACACAAGAAAATTAGAGCTTTGTTCAGGTGATCTATCTACCTCAAGGCTGTATTTCCTGAATTGTTGTTTTTCTTCTCTTCAATTCTCTTTTCTCCCTTTTCAAAATCACCCCAGTGTGTGCATTCATTCTTCCTGGTATTTTAATTCATAGCAATGAGCCAAAATAGAGCAAGGTGATTGCAGATGCTGCATCATCTGAAGTCTTTCCTTACAGTTTGTCTCTTTTGTTTTGTCAATTCTCTGGGATTTGGGAAAAAACCCAGCAATTTAAAAAGTACAATATTTGGCAGCACATCACACTTAATAAGGAATTCATAGAACAAGGAATAAATTTTTTCCCAGGAAATATAATCTCTTTCTGCAGAGTCTTTGGGTTAGATCACTAATGCCTACAAAAGTTTGGAAATGGGATGTGAAAAAATGAGCTTCTTCCTTTTGAAATTATCATGCTGGAGTCAGACAACTTCAGACTTTACAGGCTCCTGTGTTGGAAGCAGCCCCAGTAGGAGAACAGAGACAGAGAGAGACAAAATGCTTTCTTTCAACCTCATCACGCAGCCCTGCTGTAGTGTTTTAGGGAATAATTCCTTACAGTGCTTATCCAAAATAATGGGACTCTCCAAAATAATAGGTACTCTTAGAAAGCAGAGACCTAAAGGAAGGATAGAGCCTTACAACTGGGGACAATAAATGAAAATTGAATTCCAGTGATAGCTGATATTGCCAATTTTTGATTTCTTTACCATCATTGCATTTTAGCATTTAGTGAAAATTTTATACAAAAACCAGTTTTGATTACCCAATGAGAATAAAAATTAGAAGGAAATCAAATTCATTAACACATGGTGAATGAGAGGGAAAGGAGCAGAACGATCTAAGGAAATGTTATCACAGGAAGGAATGAACCATATTGATCTGGTGAAGTCAGACATATCTGAAGGAACATATCTGAGGTCTTTGGTCAGGAGCCTGTACTAAAACCTTTCCTGTGTCACAGCCAGCCATATAAATATGTAAGATGCAGTCTGCACACTGAATCTGCAGCTCCCCATCTGGCGTACACTGACAATATCTACAGCAACCACTCTCCTGCTCACATTTCCCAGAGTGCTTTAGCAAGCACTGCTTTAGCAAGTCTGCTTGACACTTGAATCTCAGAGTTTGAATTCTGCCTCATCAGGGTTACTGATCCACAGCTCAGGACTTACTTGCACCTTGGGATTGCAGCTCGTGGTCTATGATATTAAGGGGCTCAAATCACTGAGCAGACATTGAGCAGTGTCCATAATGATGGAGTTGGTATGAGAGTTAGTTCTGTGCAAACAAACCTTTCTTCTGACTCCTCACCTATCTTTTACAATCAAATAAGTAGCTCATACTTCCAGATTTGCTATTATAAATTTCCTACAGTTATAGTTCTTTATTGCTTGCCTAACAATTCATCTTCTCACTAAGACATTTCTCCTTTACTTATCCAAGATGAAGCCTTTAAAAAGGCAAAAATTTTACATGACTCAAACTACCTTTCTATACTCTTATGTCTTTTAGTAACAAATAGCAGTTCATCTCGCACTCCTATTTCAAAGCCAAGTATATCTGCTGATGGTAGAATAAGGCCTTGTTTTGAAGAGTGTATAATCCAAATGCCTTCCTCATTGTTTTATTCTAGTATCAGTCAGTGGCATGTGAATTTGGGCAACCCCATGGAGAAGTAGTCTAACATAAAATAGTAAATAATAAGGAGGGATAAATTTCCTAGTTTAGTCAGAAAACTGTGAGAATTCACTACATAAAATGGCCAGGAAAACTGGCTGAAAAATACAGCCTTGTTTCTTAGCCCAGAAGATATTGGTCAGATGGACCAATTAGAGCACAATTTCCTTAAAGTATGTGCAAAATGTGTGAATGGTGTGAGTGCATATTACAAGGTAATGTGCAGACAGAAGCAGGGAATGCCTGTACACCTTTGTGTCAGTCTTGTGACAGACCATGTCCTTGGGGCTGCAGATTCCAATTCTGTCAAATAAGACACCTGCAAGCATACCTGGCTTAGTGGATGTGTTGAGTAAAGGCAATGGTGACATAAAGCCTTTCACACTCCTCCTATGAGAAATTTTTATCAACTTCAAAATGTATTCAGGCTCCTGAGCCAGGGCTCTTAACATGGAGTAAAATACCTTTATTCTTCCCAAATTCACTGAGAAATTGAATTGCCTTATTTTCCTACAGGCAACTTGAACTTAGAACAAGCTGGATTTCCTTAAAGATGTTTTTGGAAATAGGCATACTGGAAGGTAGATTTTTGGCTGGGTTCCTGGTGGAGAAGATAGATGGTATTAGATAGAATGGATAGAATGTTTCAGGTCCCTATTTGAAAATCAGAGATCATTTCCCTGTGCTTCCTCATAAGAATGTTCTCAGGAGAAAAATTATGAGGTAAAATATGACATATGATGGGATAGAAAGGCATCTCTGGCTTTGCAAAGGTTTCCTGTAAACACACTGATTATTTCAAGTAGATTTAGCTGAGAAGCAGATGTACAACACAGGTATAAAATATGGTGCATTTAAACAACACTATGAAAGACAGTGAGATCTTTATTTAAATTTTTCATCCTTGAAATGTATCCATTCTTATTACCAAATTTAAATCTAGAGTACCTACATGTTCTCCTTCCTGCTCCTCAGTGAAATGCCACATGATGCCACAAATTTAATGGTGAAGTTCCAGATTGCTTCATCAAATATTTACCTTAAATGAGTAACCTTGTTCATATAGATGAAGAACAATGGCAATGTCCCTGCACACTGAATTTGCAGAAATCAGGACTATGAAAATCCCATACACCCCAGCAGAGTTTTTAGGATAGGGGCCTGTTTTGCTTTTGTTACAAATGCCACACGCTGGGATGTCAGACAGACCCTGAGAACACAGGTCAACACCAGTAAAACTCAGTTTCACCTATATAAGAACTGAAACAGCCTTTTTTTCCCCTCTTGGAAAGGTGTGTAAGATTGTGCATTCTCACAGGCACAGCAGCATCAGAGTAACTTTTGCTGCATGGCTCCCAGAGCTACAGATATTTCAGTTGCTTTCTTTTCCACTTCAGATGATAGACTAATCTGCATGACAATCCTGTGATAGAGATACAGAAAATATCACATAAGTAAATAATTTATCAAGTGATCAAGTAGTCTGAAGCTGATTTAAGTATGCCACATTATTAGGACAAAAAACATGGTAGCCAGAAAACTTCTAGGGCAAGTGGGACCTGCACACACCACCTTTCCTCTGCTTGAATCTGTTAAGATCTCTACAAGGTGAATTTTATTGTCCTATCTATCAGGTCAAAATCACCAGAAGATCTTCCCCTTTCCACTTCCCCTGAGCTGACTTGGGATGTGTCACAAGGCAGCAGCAGAGCAGCCTGGGCCAGTGACTCAAAGAGGACACAGCAGTCATATAAATAGTGGTGATACTGAGAGCAATGGCAACAAGGGTGTGGAAGAGAAAAGACAGCATGTGATGGTGAGGCATTAGCAATGGCAGCAACTGCATTTGAGCATCGGCTCTGTAGTGCCAGCATGGCAGAATTGAATCTTATTCTTTTGTAACACTCAAAGTGGACTTCAGATGAGGCTCCTCATCTGAAGTCCTCCAGAAATATTTTCATAGTAAAAAAGAAATAAATCCATCATCCATTATTTAATTAAAAATGAAGGCATTGCTGATCTTCCCCTTCTCAGCTTCAAGACATCCCATGTTTCTGTTCCCTCTCAGCTGTGTTTGGGAAGAGCTGATCTGTTGGCAACTTTTCAGTTTAACTTCTCCTTCACATGGCAGTACTGTTTGTTGGAGTGGCCGTGTCCTTTTGCTTCAAAAGTCATATACTGCCTTCTGAAGGGGAAGAATTATCTAAACTATCCCAAATTTAATAACACTATGTGTATTTTTTTATCATGAAAAGGTTTTGATGAGTACGTGAAAGTTGTCGCTTCTATTACTGAAGCGAAGGGGACCGTAACAATAGTCAGGGATTGAGAAAGTCTGACTGAGAGAGCCTTAGACTGAAAAAGTTAATATGTAAATGCATTCCAAGATCTTATGTGCAAGCCTGTCAGAGAGATGAAAGTAGATACTAATGAGGAACTTGTTTCTTTCTTTGCCCTTATTCTGGCAACCCAAAGAAAAGAATATTTTACTGTAGCTGGATGAAAGCAACAAACTATGTCACAAAGAGAAGAGACCAGTCTTGTTCTTGCATTCTGTCTATTTGGAGCACGATTTCTTTCTGGTATAAAAGATATTCTTTTAAAGTGAGTCTGTCATCCTCAGGCTGTGTTTTGTGGCATCCTAATTACTGCTTTTCTGCTTTACCCACCCCGCTATACAGCCATTGATTTATCAAATGATTTGCCATCTTTAGCAGGAAGGACACAAACCTGAGGTAGCACAAAGAAAAGGTTTTTCAAGGTATTACTTAAATAATAATCAAGCAAACAGCATGCACACATTTTAGCAATTACACCTACATTATTGACTGATTATATGGTGCTGCTTGTTGTTACATGAGCTGCCAGAAGCATCATTCTTTCTCCACCAAATGCAGAAATCTGGTCTGTAGGAAACAAAGTCTATTTCTTCTTTCATGCACTACTCCAGGGAACGTTTTGGAATGTGAAAGTGTCACATAAACAAAGAGACTTAATGCTCTGTGCTCTCCCAGGACAAATGCCCTGTGGCTGTATGGTCACCTGCTAGAGCCTGAGAGTGCTCATACTCACAATTGCTGGTCAGCACACTGTGGGTGCCATGGCTCTGCCTCAGCTCTTCTTGCAGAACTTATTGAAGGAAAATGCTCTGTATTTATACACAATTTCCCATTTTGCCATTGTAATTTATTTTAAACAGGAGTTAAATGAGTTTATAATATTTGTTAAAATCTTTGTGAGCCATATGACTAGTTGTGTGTGGTACCACCTTCCTTATACAGAAGATTAATCTGAAGCACGGAGGAGAAATGAAATGTCCAAAATCAAAAAACAGGAGCACAAGGCAAAATCAAAGCTCAAGACTAAATATTTTTCTAACTAAGATTGTTTTCATTTAATAGCCATATTCATTTGTCTGAAAAAAAATTAAAGAAAATTTTTAAATAGTCAGAAAATCAACATTTATCAACGATGTAATTTTCCCCTGCTTCTCACATAGGAGGTTTCACTTATACAAAAATGTACTTATTCTGATTTTGAAACATATTGTACTTATTGTATTGAAGTTTGCACCAAGCAATCTGAAATTATTCTTCTAACACAATTTATTCCCTTCTACTTGAAGAGGCAGGAAATACAATAATTTGATTTTCAAACGTTGAAAATGAGACAATCGTATTTTAAGATTTATCTGTTAAAGGGAAATTGAAATTCCAGTTGAAATTCCACCAACGATACAAATATGTACAGCATTGTTATGAAATAACATCTGGGAATTTTCAGCAAAATAAATGGGGGAGAGAAAAAAATAGTCAGTTTAATATATTATATAAACTTCTTTGGGCTCTGACAAATGCTGGCTGAAGGAAAGAGCCATGGCAGTTTCTGTTTCTCAACAGAGGACTCTGCCTTGTTTCTCTGGCATCATATTTGCAGAAGAAAATTAATTCCCTGTTTTGGACATTTGCTTTCACAATCCAGCCTCCTAACACACACTTATGACATGTTTTACCATTTGAGTGACATCTGTAAATTTTAAAACTTTTGCTTTTAAAAACTATGTTACATCAATACCATCTTTGTTATCTAGGATAACGGAAGATGAATTAACTGAGCAAACGTGTGGCTTTTGTGGGAAGTGCATAAGTAATGCAGGCACAAAATAAACAAAGAAGGAAGCCATTGAATGCTCTGTTAATTGAAAAGTGTGGGAATCTCTGGGCAAGCAGGACCTGGGCCAGCCTGGTGCAAAAACAGCCTCCAGACACCACTGGCTCTTGTGAGACAAGCACAACATCCCACTTCATTCTGAATCTCCAGCCTGGATCATTTGTCCTGGGTCGAGAAGAGTTGACCAATACTCCCGATCAGTGATCGATTCATTTAGAAATTATGTCAGCATTTCTTAGCTTGTGGTTGCAGAGATTTTTTGTGAGTGTTACCTGATTGGATCTCCTAACCCACACTGATATAGATGTTCATAGAAATATTTGGTGCACTCTCCCAAACAGATTGATGTTCACCCAGAAAGTACAAAGAAAGATTAGGTTTTGAACCTCAGGTAAGTAACTGAAGAGTAGAGTACTATCACATATAAACATACCTCTGTGTTCTCAAAATGCTCACTATTACACCTGTTTCCAGAGGAAGACATGCAGCAGGAGAGTTTGGATTTTTTTTTTTTTTGCATTACTGGATGTAGGTCGGGTATTACTGTAGTGATAAAAAAATACAGATCACTATTCCTGTTCCTTGAATACTTGTTTATTGAATACTTGTTTATTGAATACTTGTTTATTGAATACTTTAGAAAAGTATTCAGCAAAGTTCACGAACAGCTTATCCTTCCATTCTTTTTGTACATTTTTTTAAATTTTTACCTGAAGAAAATTTAAAATTTCTACCTGAAGAAGGTCCTTGTTTTAGCAATCTCAAAAAAATAATGAGATTGTAAATAGAGCAGTAAGCAGTAAGCATTGTAAATAGAGCAGTAAGCAGTATTTTCAATGACATCTATTTTTGAACAAGTAATGCAGAAGTTAGCTGTCAGCAGAACACACTGTGGAAGTATTTCAAAAGCATTATGTTATGAGTGAGAAAGGACTCTGTTGGAGAAACTTCACAGTTTTGAGCCTCAGTAGGTTTCCTTCAACTTCTGCCAAGACCATGCTGCACATGTTTCATTAATTTTATTTATGTTAATCATAAAATGGTTTGGATTGGAAGGGAATTTCAAGATCATCTAGTTCCAATTTGTCTGCCATAGGAAGGGTTACCTTCCAATACCTTGCTAAATACATGGTGTGCATTCAAAAGGGAGAGTACGAGCTATGGAACTGTAAAGGGGAGATTGCTCCTCTCCTGGGAAAAAGGAGGTTGAGCAGGTTGCAGGGGGAGAGGGAGAGAGATTGCACTGCCAAAAGCAAGGAGCAGAAACAAGGTCTTGTCTCTCAGGTGACAGAAAGGGACTCTTGAGCCTCAGAGGGACTTGAGCAGAGCTTTCAGCACTACTGCAAGCACTGCCTTGGGAGCCACTCTGTATAGGATGCACTGGGAAGGCTGAAATGTCACCTTTCTTTTCTAGGGTAGCTAATGTCTCAAGGCACTCAGGGTGTGCTTTCTCACTCTGAATCTCTTGAAATATTCTTCTCTATATTCTTATGAGACTTGGGCTTCCAGTATACTTCCTGACTTTTGTGGGTTCTTAAAGTAAGATCAAGCTCCACCTGAAGCTGTATCTGGGTAAGGCAATGACAATAGAATTACTGTGGTGGGACTGAGAATGTTTTCCATATATTCCTCACCCCACATTCTTCCCAATAACCCCTTCAAATCCCTGTGCTGTGTTCTACATCTGGATGTCTTCTGTTTTCTTAAATCTAGGGTACGTATTTCAGTATTTCATCCTTAATTTTAGGAGTGTTAGAAAATTCTGATTGATTTTAAGGGCTGTTCATATCTGAGATTACTTATTCTCAGGTGTAAATTATTTTACTCAATTAAGTAATAAGTATAATGTCATACTGTTCTGTGTCAGATAGTGATTTAGTGTTATGCAGAGGCCACATAGCTTAGCTGTGCTTTTGTGAGGTGGGTAAGAATGTCTGGCAGAGGATTGCTTGCTGCATATGCAGAAATGATCAAATTCTATTACTGCTTTTGTTAAGCATTAGGAATCACAATGAAACCCCATAGTAACAAAGGATGCCTGAAGGAATCTTTGCTTTGTTTTACATAGCTGTGCCAAGGGCATTAAATTAAACATGCTGACATCTCTATCTTAGATGTTTCCTTCTGATTTTTGCAATTACTCTTTATTTGTCATTCCAGTAAAAATCAACTGCCAGTAATATCAAGGGAACATCATTAATTCTGAGTTGGTTTATGGGATTTGAGATGGCATATTCCACTCCTCTGACTTTTTATCACAGTGAATTATATTAGTAATCAAAGCAAATGTACTCTGGTCCATGAAGATCATTCTGGATATCACTGTGGATGTCAAGAAATATGAATTTAAGAATAGCTTTAGCCTTAGCCTTATGCTCCTCCACGATCACAGATATTTGCATCAAGGTACAAAACTGTGCAAGCTTTACATCTTTAAACTTCTGAACAGTTTTGCTGTGCCTTGGTTTATTTCACTTTCAAAGCCTCTGCAAAATGCTAGTCCTAAGTGTTTATGGTGACGCAATCCAGAATTTTCCTGTTTTTTGAGGTACTAAGAACATCTCTGTTATCTTCCTTTGGAAGTTTTTTCTGATTCCCCGTTTTACTAGAACGAAGGTGTTTTATGTATAGTTTCGATTTCCAGCATCAGTTTCCAGCAGAGGGCAATCTTGTTCCTACATAGGTTCCTCATTTGTGAAGTTAACCCTCTGCTGAACAACCAGCCGCAGCCCCTCTGCGTTCAAAAGGAGCATTAATCCAAAAGCACGGACTACTTTTTTTTTTTTCCCTTACTTGTCATTTAATTAATAATTTTTCTGATGCTTCTGTAGCCCATTTGCTTACCTGATTGAAGAAAATCTTACAAACTGCACAAAGTTATGTCAGTGTGGACCTTAAGCTGTCATTCGTTCTGCCTTCTGTTTTCAAGATAGGATTAACAGGATTGACTGATGCTGTTTTTTAAAATCCTTACTGGGGGTGGATGCACTACATGTCTGGATTATCTGTGTTAGTTCTTACCTGTTCTCATAGTTAGAAACAGATTTTTAATTTCCTTTGCTTTATTTTAAACTCAGCACTTCTTATTTTATCTGCTGCGGACATAAAAAAAGCCTGTTATTAGGTGAAGTGGGAGAATTACTCTCTGTTGCTGTAGAAAAGAATCTTGCAGTAGCACAGACTGAATAAAACATCCCTTTAGCAAGTTTGTGTCTGAATGCAGAGCTCTGATATTTCTGGCAGCAACTCTATCTCACTTATTAGCTCTTATGTCCTGCACAGTGTGCTTTTCTTTCAGCTAATTTTCCCCTGCAGATTCTGTTTTCTGGACATCACAACTACCTGAACCAATTTGTGCTGCAGCCTGTCCCTCAGTCATCTTACAAGAGTGATGTGTGAAGTTTCTTGAAGTTTTGCCATGACTAAGATCACAGCTGGCTGATATTACGCAGCAACTGATTCATCCGCCCAACTGAATCATGGACTGCCTACAAATGATTAATGAGAGGCTGTTTTGGTAACACAATTAGTGGCAATTGGGAAGATAGTAATATCAACACTTGTCAGATAGAAAGAAACTGCTTTTTTGAGCTCAGCATGACAACAGTAGCACAGGAGTTGGCTACTGATACTAGCCCCAGCTTTAAAATGATTTCTTGGAGCTGGTAGAACCAGCATAAAATTTCCAGTATTGCTAATTGCTTCAAGCCTTCTGTGGTGGGAAGAAGTGGTGGCTCTTTGGGCTCCAGGTGCACTTCATTTCCAAACCTGCTGCCTGGGATACGTGAGGATGAGTAGCTGTAGCCTGTCCAGATTAGAGATGTACATTTGCCATTGTTGAGGAACCCATTCAGTGCAGGTAGCTTGGGGTGCAGCTGCAGGCTGTGTTCAGGGGGGCAGGAGACTGAGCCCAAGGCAAGAGCCCATGACCTGCTGACCCTTTCCATGAAAAAGGGCCCAGGGACCTGCCACGGGGCCCGATACTTGGACTCTTGGAGACAGCAGGAGCCAAGCACCCCAGATTTTCCCACACTTAGACTGTAAGGGAATTAAAGCCTAGAAGTTCCTTTGTCCTAGGTCCCTTCTTGGAGGCTCAAGCTGTTATTTTGTTATTGCACCATGATTAAATGATTTTTAGGATCTAGAGTTCTGAAACTCAGCTGTGGGACACCAGGGGTTGAGCTGGTAAGGAAACCTGGTCTGACTGTGTGGGTTGGGGGTGTAGCTGTGAAAGGACTTCTGTCCCAGCTCTGGTGGTGTGAGTGTGACTGCCAGAGTGGCTCCTGGTTGCTCAGACAGGGAGGTGTCCTTAACACTGGAGCTGTGAGGAAGTTGCTGTGAGTTTTCTCAAGCTCTGATGAACCCTGGCTGCTCCAGTCTGGTTTTGCACAGAAAAGACTGTTTTATGATCTCTGCTAATACAGCTGAACCTCACTTGAAAAATAGTGAGGTTCAGCTCACTGAGATTCCTGAAAAATAGTGTCTGAACCATAGATACTATCAAGTTGATAGCTTTGTAATGTGTAGAATGCAATTCGTGCTTTTGCACACTAGCTGGTGCTCAATGCTAAGCTGTGCAATGGATGAGTGAGGTGTGAATTCCCCTACTGGTTTGCATGCATTCTCTTCCTGCTTTTGTCACCGAGCTTTCATTTTGGGAAAAGATCATCTTGGTAAAAAAAGGCTGAGCTGATTTTTTCTCGTTTGAAATCAAACCCTCTACTAGTTTCTAAAGACTTTTCAGCTTTGGGGAAAGGCAAGCTGAAGTTGATGGTGCAAATGTGTGTGCTTGTAGGGAGACGAATGCTTACCAATTTAAACAAGTCTTCAGTAACTGGCTATAGCATCATATAAAGGAGAGATAGCTAGCAAAAAATGTGAGAAGGAAGGAAATAGAATGGAAATAAATTTAAAATTCTAGAATTTCATTTTAAAGCACAAAAATAACTCTCTTCCACTATATGTCACAGTATGCACTGATACTTCTTGTTGCTAACACAACTGAAATAAGGAACCTTATATGTTTTACCCCTGAGCTAGCTGGAGTCCCCATGGAATAAAAGCTGCATGTCAGATGCACAATGTCTCATGCTAGTTTGGGGCAGGTGGAAAAAAAGAAAAATAGAAAAATTACTCTCAGACATTTAAGTAAATGAACAGAGTCTTGCTCTGATGTAGTATAAGTAAAATGTCTCTATAGAATGTTGAGTTTAAATGCTGAAAAATGCCATTTTGGAGTGACAAGCTACCTCACCACTTCTATTAACTTTAAAATAAAACTTCTGTTGTGGTCTAGGGATGACACTCCTCACTTTAGTGATGCCGCCCACCCCACCCCTCTCCAAGGCTCTCCCAAAACAGCCTCCATTAGCTCACTCTCCAGAGCCTTCCCCTTCCCAGAGGGGGAACTGAGAATTGGATGTACAAAATGGAGAAAATTATGGGTTGAGATAAGAACAATTTACTGGAACCAGCAATGACTTAGGAAACCAGCAACACCAGCAATAGTAATAACAAAAGTATACAAAAAGTAGGTGATTTACATGTAAAAAAACCAAAAGTTCAGTGTGACATGGCATGATCTGCAGACAATGAACCAACAGGTTCCCTATCCTGCCACGCTTTTGGTCCCACCTGAAGTCACACCCTTCTTACTGGAAGTGAGAGTTCCTTATTTCCACCCCATGAGGGGGCATGGAATACCACCCTAGAGTGCCCACACAGCTCCAGGCTTTGCCCACTCATGGCTGTTCTGTGCTGGCCAAAACCAAGACAACTGCCTAATTATTACTCTTTGAATAAAACAAGAACAACTCAATAACAATAACAACAACAACAACAAAAAATTAACAGCTCTAAAACATAAAGATTGCAAAACTTGGAGGTCACCCACTAGAAACCAAATTAGGTGTGTAGGTATCATCTCAACCAGTGGTGTTTTCTGACCTGTGTTTAGCAATAACATGAGCAGGACAGATGCATGGAAAGCTGAGTGGTTCTTTATTAGCTAATATTGGCAAAGATGCAGTTTAAATTAGTCATGTGTCCACATCTTGACTAAAAGACTCTTTTCCATTTCTCTTTCCCTTGCATTCAGTACTTTCTCCTGTCTTCCTCCACCCCACCCTGCTTCATGCTCTGAGATGCTCTCATTGAGGGTGCTGCTTACATGATTTTGAAAGGTACCACTCTCCCATCATGGCCAGATGTAAAGTTTTCCAAAGTATATATTTGTGAGCATGGGGGAAGGAAGATCCTGTGCCCACCTTTATTTTACACCTTGGGGAACTTACCATAAGGTTATAGGAAATATACAACTCCCAAGGATTTCCTGAGGTCAAGGAACAAAGTCCTATTGCTGCTCATTGCAACCAGAGCTGAGGGCAAGAGAGAGATTCTGTGGGAAAATGAATCCCCAACACAAATGTGTTTTGAATTCAAAAACACAATTCAAATGAAAATGAAAATGAATCCCCAACACAAATGTGTTTTGAATTCAAAGGGATGGCTGATGTGGTCCATAAAATGAAAGAAAATGAAATCCGCAGAAGTAAAAGGTTGTCCTTGTAAGTCTGCAAGCATCCTGCAAGCCTACATGATAGAAGCAGGATACTCTATCACAAAAATCAAATCTATTTTTATGAAGATTTTGGGTATTTCAGAGACTGATGCATCTAGGTAGGGATTGTGTTGCTGCCTTTCGGTGAGGTAAACCCAAAGGGAGGAAGAAGAGAACATTCACTTCTGACAAGGCTTTCTGATTGGTATGAGCCACCTTTGGTTGACCCTGCTTCAGATGTCCAGGCCAGATGGGAAAAAATTTTTCAGGGCCCCGTACTAGGAAAGAAATATTATCAGCCAGTCTATCATCACATGTTACTAATGTGATGTCTAAATTGTGTCTAAATTTCTCCAGTGTGGATTCTGTCAAGCTATAAGCACTTGCCAGAGGTTATCAATTTGATAGGATATATGCTATCCCTTAATATATATAGTTCATAGAAAGTTATGAAATATTTAAAGAAAGCTTCAATGGGCAAGAAAATGTTTTGCACAGCAGATGCAATAATCCCCTGCACAAACCTGTAGCACCACATTTCCATAACACTGTGTGCAGAAGCTAGAGAGGAAGAAAAAGAGAGACTTCAAAAGAAATTGTCTGATCTGGATAGACATTGAGCTGACAAATGTGCTACTGGATGTTCAGATCTGGGGGTGACATTAGGAAGTTATGGGTGCTACTGTGGGTTCTGAAATGCCAACGTTTTTGTATGGTCACGTTGGAAGCCCCACAGATAGAAAAGTAAAGTGGCTAAGATATCCAGTTGCTTTTTTACCTTAGCTTTTCATTTCTGGCTTTGAGGACAGACCTCAAAGTCTGTCCTGCATTGTTGATAAAAGCCTTTGTTCTTCACCTGAGCTGGTGTTACAGGTGAGAGTGGAGAATTGACTGAGGCGAGGTACCAAATCTTTTCTGTTATGGCAGAACCAAATAAAGCAGGCAGTGTGAGCAGCCTGAGAAATATACAGACCAAAAACATATTTAGGGGACTGGCCCCTGGGTAGTTGTTATTAGCAGCATCCAAAACTTATCCCCAGATCTTTCTTTTTACTGTTTTCCTTAAAAGCAGAGGACGGAATGACAGGCGCAGCTCTCAGGAAACCGTAAGTTATTACAATGTCCCCTTGGGAGACACTTTGTATCAGTGTCATTCTGACGCCCCCGAAGGCTAGCTCTGCTCTGGCACTGCCCAGATTAAGGAAGAGAAAAACAATTTGGTGAAGGCCAGCTGTTCCACTCAAAATCCCAGGTGCAGCAAGTCCCATTCCGCCTTTGATCTTTTTCTCTGTTTGATAATATTTTCTCCAATGTACCTCAGGGCTGTGATTGTTGGACATTCTAAAGAGGAAATCAATGGGTATAGATTTGCAATCCTACAATATAAGGTTTTAGAACAGAATTACATTTCTGTGAAATTCATCCTCTGCAGGGAGTAAGCAAAGAACAAGTTTCACCCAGTAGTGACCCGCAGTTCCCACTGAAGTCAGTGAGATTTTGGGAAGAGAAAAAATGAAACTTCTGTAACCAATGGGTCTAGTGATATTCCTGTAATAAGAGCCAAGGGGATTAAATGTAGGTCCAAATGGAAAAGAGAACATCTGGAGTCCTGGCAACTGAAATAGTCAGTGTAAACCCAGCTGTGCTTCATCAGGGAATAATTTGACCCTCGATTTTTCCATCATATATGGAGATAGAGAAATAAAAGAACTAAACAAGTTAAAGAAAATGACGCCATTATCCAAAGGGATAATTGTCTGTGCTGTACCTCCAGCACAGGGGAACAGCACGTGGGAAGGACTGAAGAGCTGCACTCAATACTTTTGTCAATTCCCTTATCTGCTTTTAACAGTGTGAAACTCTGCTTAGATTGTGCAGGTGGTGAAAATCATGACTCAAGGGATACAGGAACAAATCCTCACCATGGTGCAACCCCAGAGCCAGGTGCACTTGTGCTGCTGGCTGTGCTTCTGCTTACACTGGAGGCTGCTGAGCCCTGCGGAGATCCCCTTTGCCAGCTGAGAGCCCAAAGAGTTGCAGGGGTATCCAGTGGCAGCACAGAGCCCTGTACCTGGGGGATTCCTTGGGAGCCTCAAATATAACCCAACTAGCCTTTGAGCTGAAGTGCAGAAGAAATGAGCACAAGAAAGGATTATTTCTTGCTCCACTTTCCCGTAGCCACACAGGGACAGCAGTAGTGTGTGGGAAGTGCTGTCTTCAGGACTCCCCCTGGGATTTATTCAACTGGAGGTCACCAAGTCCTGGCTCTCCCTTCCCACCTTTGGGAGTATGAGTAGGAACTTGCAGTAACAGAATGTATTCAATCTATTAAAATGGCATAATAAGCTATTCCTGACCAAAAGGGGCACAGTAAGTCCTGCTATGTCTCTAAAGTTGTTTTATAAAGGGCAGAAGAAGGCTGCTGATAAGTGATCTGATCTGAAGCCAAGAGTTGCAGTGCAGGATGCTGCCTCTGGGTTCTTGCAGAAAGCAGATGGGGCAGTCACCCTTTGTCTTTAGTATGTCCAGTCAAAAGTTTTTGAGTTGTAGAAATGAGAGCTTAAAGAAAATTTATCTTTTAGGCTCAAGTCTGATCTGTCTCGGAATGAAAGGACACCAAAGTGCTCCTAAGAGGGAGCAGTCCCCTGCAACAATACCCAATGCATTATCCTTGCCAGTCTTTATTTGAAAAGAATAATGTTATAAGCCTACCTGAAAGCAGAGGTTACAGGCCAGGAACAGTAGGATTGTGAGCCTTCCAAGTATGAATCACATCACGAGCAATTTTTTCCCTGAAGGGAGAAGAGTAAGAAGGTAGATAAGAAAGATGATAATGACTGCTTCTTAAAGTGCAATTAACCAATAAACGTGTACATTGCTTCTACTGGAAGCAAAGATAATATTTCTTTCCCCTTTGCTGAAGTCTTTTGTCCTATGTTAAAGGCTGACTTAAAACAAAACAATCTGTTCCTGGTACTGAGGTGCCTCTGTCTGCAAGTCAGTCTTGCCTGGCACCTCTCCTCCCTCTTCATGGTGTGCTGGCTGCTCTCCATAGCCATCACTCAGGCTGCTCACTCTCCTTGCATCTTCAGCACCTGCTTTGGCCAAGTCCCACAACTCAGATGTGCTGTCATTATTATAGGGCTTGGGAATGACTGTACAGCACCATAAATTCAAGGGAAACTCTTTAGTGTCTGCTAGAAAATATTCTGAGCCTAGTCTCAGCTTGCATTTTCTGGCCTCTAATGTGTGCATCCCAGCCCTGGAGTTAATACCTTCTGTCTGGCACAGTGTTATTGGGCCTGCTGTTCAGTATGCTCTAAGAGTTACTCACCTTCCTCTATCTAATGAATACATTTTGCTTTTTCACAAAAATGCTTCACAAATATGAGAGAACAGTACAGACAGAACAAACATGCTTCAAGGTGTCCCATGGATATTTTTTTGCTTATTCCCTCTTTGCTCCATCAGCTGTCAACATAGTGTTCCTTCTTGTTTTAGATCCAAGCCCTTCCTGAATTTTGAGAGGATCTATAAAGGTTTTGCATTTATTTCATGCCTTATCCAGGATTGCAAGTATATCTCTGGACTTTTTACAGCAGCAATAATGCTGGTGCTCAGTTGCAAACCAAGTGAAGTTTTCTGAAGTAACTGTCCTTTTCTTAGAAATATACAAAGAAAAATCACATCTCTCCATCCTGTGAGACCATGTGCAAGAGAAAACAATCCTAGCCATCGGTTTGGTTTTTCTGCTTGTTTTTTTTTCAGATCCGGTAGGCATTTGATCTTGAAAACATTTCTAAAAGAGCTAGAAATTTACTTTTCTTAATCGCAGATTAATCCATTTTTAAATTGGTTATTGGGAATAGGAAATATTCAAGAGACTTAGTATTACAAATGGTTATCTCTGACCAAAATGATTTAGGATGTAGTCATTTACATTAATTACTGTGAGGATTTAAACTATCTGTAACTCAGCAGTAAAAGGCTGGGAAGTGTTCTCATGCTGCAATAAATACAGAGCTTACTCCACTAAGAACGTGGCAGAGGGTACATCGCTGTTTTAATAGGTAAGTTTGCAAGCATGCACACACAGAAGGTGAAGGTCTATAACCAGAGGGACAAGTCTGCATAAATCCATACCTCCAACTGCCCAGAGAAGGAAATACTTGGCAGTTTTATAACACTTGGAGCTAGTGAGTGGCTGATTCTGGGAAAGACTAAAGACTTTCCTTGCCTTGGTGCAGAAACTGATATTAAATATACATTATTTTCTGGATGTTGTTGAATTATGCAAATTAAATAACCAAAAAAAAAACCAAAAAAACAAAAAAACCCCAAAAACCCCAAAACAACCCCCAAAAACAAAACAAAACCCCCAAAACACCAAAGTATCCCCCAAAACCCCACAAAACACCAATATACTGTGTAGTAGGAGCACCCTCAACTGTTGTGCTTGGTTGTGAAGTTCATGTGTTACAAAGAGCTAAGAGCCATTTCATCTTTTAAGGAGGTTGGCATTTTAAATTAATTTTCTTGCAGGAATATTGTTCAGAGTTACTTCATTAACTTTGAGATCAATTTTTGCTGTATTTCAGAGCAGATAACAATAGCCTTCACAGTGTCCATGGTGATTGGACTGGTGATTGGAGGGATCATCTGGGCGTTTTTCACCTGCTTGTCCCGTCGCAGAGCTAGTGCCCACATCTCCCAGGGAAGCCCCTCATCCTTCAGCCGTCGGTCCAGACCCTCCTCCCACGGCCACGCTGCCGGCAGGACTGGATTTTACCGCAACAGCAGCTGTGAACGTCGGAGCAACCTCAGCCTGGCCAGCCTCACCTTCCAGCGGCAAGCCTCCTTGGAGCAGGCCAACTCCTTCCCCAGGAAGTCCAGCTTCCGTGCATCCACCTTCCACCCTTTTCTGCAGTGTCCTCCCCTGCCCGTGGAGACGAACAGTCAGCTGATCACCCTCACTCCCACCAACACCACCGCAACCCTTGTGGCAAGCACCACCAACAGCTTGAGTCGACCTGAGTTCCACTGGTCTAACAACAACCTCCGCATCTGCCACTCCACCCAAACCCCACCTCCCGCCTATGAAACCATCATAAAAGCTTTTCCAGAATCCTGAGCTTCATCCTCACTGCAAACGCACATGGGCATCTTAGGAGGAACCTCAATTATCTCAACAATTTTCTGTGCGTGATGAAGGTCTCTGAGAAGTCCCTATCTGCAGCTGCAGAGGGGACATACTTTGCCAAGAGGCATGTAGAAGTGATTTCATGGAGCCCAACATCCCACTGTCTGAGAGATTGCTTGTCCTTGCAATGCTGGCTTTTATTTACTGCTCTGCTGTATGCTTGCATATTTATAGTGTTGTATCTTTAATTGCAGCTATTGTCTCTTTATTTCAGAGGGAAAAATGCTGCCACATAGAAACTAAATCATTTCTTGAAGAAACAGATAATACTAGAGATTATGGACATACACAGCACATCAATGCAAATGTCACTGTTCCTTTTTTTTTTAAGAAGTTTTGATTTCACATGTTTTTGTTACATTTTCAGAGAGCACCTCCTCTTACCCACTTTCTTGCTAAAACCCCAGAAGAGCTTCAGTCTGAGGAACCTTAGATGCAGACCTCATAGAGGATGCAGTCCTGGCTGCTGTAGAAATCCTGTTCTGTTGATTGCAAAGATCTGCTCTGAAAAGACTCCATGTTAGGGATGCTTGTTTCAAATTCCCCACAGTCTAGGAAAAAAAATTGTGGGGTATATATAGCTTCATGGACAAAGTTTTGGACTACATACTAAATGCATGATAACAATTATACAGACTTTTCTGTCAGCAGCCAGCAGAACAGGTAGTCCTGTTTTAATACCCAGTGAGGCTGTATGGGCAGAGCTCCTCATGTTTCATTTTTCTAGCTCTGGCTATCCAGATAAGCAGTATGAATGACAACTATTTTTTAATTAAGTTTCCTGATTTCCTATGGGATTAGTCATTTCCTTATTTCAAATGTTTTTTCTCAAATTGTACCAACGTTTAATTCTTTTTTTTATTCACTGAAATCTTGTCTTTCACTGAAAGGAGATTTCAGACATCTCTGGCTGAATACAGGGATTGTATAATGAATTGGGATATGAAGATAAAGATGAAGTATTTAGTTGAGGCTTACATGAATTCTTGACTATTATATGTGTGTCATGCCAAGCTAACCCCTGGCTTAGTGGAGACTAATTGCAGTGATATGACAAATGTTCAGGATTTGGAAATAACAGAGACAAATTAAGTCTTATTGTATCAGTTTCCTGTTGAATTTTTCATGTTCAAATTAAGGGTAAAGAATTTCCACAAGCAGAGGAGCTGTCCACACTCCACACTGCAAATATGCCTGTTGTTTCTAAAAGGCTTGGGCAATACCAGTCTCAGGACTCCTGATTCTGAGGGGGCTTCTGTGGGGAGAACAAGTTCTTGTCTCTCTTCTGGGAGACACAAAGATTCAGCAGCTTTTGAGAATGGACAAAATGCTTAACATCTCCCAGATTTTCCAGTCTTTTGGAGACTGGCAGCATGCATCCCTCTGCCGAGGTCAACATTCCTTGGTAAACACTGGCATTGATCTCTGATCCGCAGTATTCCAGCCCAATATCCACCCATTCTCAAATAATGCTAAAACCATTGAGCTTGCAATCAATACTTACTGTAAACAACAAGTACTCCTTATTGTAAAGGCAAATTATTTTTGCATACTATTTACTGACTGGGTTTCATTGTTTTATTTTTAGTGTGCAGCACATCTGGAGAGATGTATGTCATTGCTAGAAGAACAACCATTTACAGAGTTTACAGAGCATTTCACTGTGGACACTATGGGTTCTAGCACACCCAGAACTTCCTGATAAGATTGTAACAGTGCATTCGGCTGATCACAGGCTACAGACTTAAAATAGCAATCCTCGAAAGAAAGAAAGAAAGAAAGAAAGAAAGAAAGAAAGAAAGAAAGTTATGCTTTTTCAGTCATTAATAATTTTTTTTGTATTTAGAGATTTTCTGAGTCTGGTGAATTTCATTGCATGCAAAAATATGTTCAAAGTGTCCTTCCTATAGAATAGGTGATGCAGCCTATTCTAACCTGCCTACAAAAAGTAGAATTCAAGCCTGCTCCCTTTGTTTAGTGGGTTTGGTGGACTGTGGAAGAGACAACTTACACTATCAGCTGTGTACCCAGTGTGCACTAGCTGGCCAAAACTGCTTCTTCCTTGAGAGTGAAATCATTTTAGATGAGTAAATTTTTACTTCTGGATTGTAAGTGCATGTTACATTACAGTATAACTTTCCACAGCGCAATTATTACACAATTATTACTTGTATTACACTGTATTTAGTAAACGTTGTAAAGAGGGAAGCTTAAATGCACTGTATTTTTTTTTCCTCCTGAAATCTGCACTGGATATCGAAACATTTCTTATGCGCCCTGGATTAGGGAGACTAAAAAAACACGTTTGATGCATAGCCAATATGACTGTCAGAAGCCTAAAACTTGTTTTCATATCTGAAAGAAATGTTTTGCAAGCATTCAGGAAGCTTTGGAATGTGAAATAAAGTTAGATGCTATAATCTCAAGCTCATGTTTTTTCTTAATGATGAATACGATGATTTGCATAAAAGATCCTTTACAGGGAAGAGTATTATCTTTACTGATGCAAGCTGATACAGTCAGAAATGTGAATGAGGACTACCTCCTCCCCTGGCTTTTGTAGGGAAACACCCCAAAACTGAAGATGTTATTTGAAGTCAGGGTCAGAATTTGCCCTATGAGAACAGCTTCAAAGGATTACAAGTGAGAAGGTCTCTCACAAATAACAGTGCTTACAGGTTTTAAATCCACTGCTTTTTAAGTGCTTCAGCTTCAATTCACCTTGTGTTTGAGCAAATGCTTGCTTTGAGCAAAATGGCAATCACGATAAGGATCATGCTTAAATGGACTCATGCACATTTTATTGCATTAAGACCAAAGCACACTGCACAGGACCAACCCCCAGAATAACACTGGGATTCAGGAATCATTGTGTGTTTGGTATGCAAAAAATATTGTATTTGCTTGATGAAATCACCTTTTATTTCAATTCAAAATACTAGAAAGAAGAGATGAATTAAAACAGTGTGTTACTGCAGATTTCAAGATTTTAGAGAATTCACAAGCATAAATTGAACTTGATAATCATTTTGCATGTAATACAATTAAAATGGTGCTACCAGAATCACATAGGGACTGATAGGTAGAACTTTGATCAACATCCAGCTATCCTGACACCTTGTTCCGAGTAAGCAGAACTACTTCTTCTCTTCATGAAGAGAAACACTTTCCTATTATTGTCCATGACCACAAAAAGTCACTCCAGTTTCGGGTTCATACAGAAGGCAGAACTTGAGAGCTCTTTGTCAGAGAATATTTATGTTCCATCTTATTTACAAAAGTAGCTCATGCTCTATTCCTTGATCTTTCCCCACTGAAGAGCTGCTGATCACCTCTTCAGACAGCTACTGATCACCATACTGTAACACACTGAACATGCAGTATTTTTGCCAAATCACATTTTAAAGTTCACTTGTAATTTATCATGAACCTTTTGAATCATCTCAAAATCCATTCTTAAGTATAAATTGTAAACTATGCTCACTGGAAATGTCCTCTCAGAGGTGAAGTGACACATGCCAGATCCCTGACCTATAAGCATTTGATAAAATTAGGTGATGTCTATGATGCAGTACGGCTTCTGGAACAAAAAAAAAGAGAAAGAAAATACTAATTGGAAATTTACCTCTGCCAAGCCCAGAGCAGACTAAAGAAAAAAGCATTGATATAACTTCAAAATACTGAGAACAGTATTTTAGAAACCACACTTTCAAAGTCTTAAAACACAAGGAAAATACCTGTACCTTTTTGTATTCATTTGGGTCTCTTAATAAAAGTGAGTTTTTAAAGGGATTGAGTATTTGGAGTTTCTGTATGACTTCGTTTGGATATTTAGCTTCCCAAATGCCGAAAAGGATGACAAGATCCTAGTCTCTTTTTCAATCTAATATTAATATTGGCCACAATTGACTCAGTATTTTTCAACCAGCTGGACTAGAGAGTTTTGAGAAATCTACTGCGGCACTCAATAGCTGAACTACTGCTGGCAACAGCTCTTTTTGAAGCACACAAAGCAACAAACTGTCTCACACTCTAGCAGCAGCAACACCAGTGATTCCACTAAGGATCTCTGCCCTCACTGTGCCAGGTGAGGTCTGTGCATTATTCCACGCTTTTGACCTCAAACAGTTTGCAGGTTAAGGAAACAACTCTGGAGGAGTCTGGTTTGTGAGTCTTCTTTCTGCTTTTGACTTCTGTGAAAGCTTTTGGCTTCCATCAGGTTTCTGACGACACTGGTGCATGACTGTGGCAACGCCTGATGGGCATGGACGGGATTGAGGAGCTATTTCAGTGAACATGTTTCCTGTCTGCATTCCCGGAGACGTTCTGCATCAGAGACATGTTTTCATCTATTTAGCAGCAGAATCAAGTGATTGTGTGCTGAGGGCTGTGAAGGAGCAGTTGCCCTATTTTAGACCAAGGAGTTCTTTTAAACAAGAGTAGCTTAATCATGAAAGGGATTACGCACAGTGATGGGACTGAGATAGCAGGAAATTGGATTTGCTGATTTAGGACATAACCGTCTGATGTGCCTATGACTAGGAACCGCATGGAAAGGCACTGGAATGCAAAATTCTTCCTGTCTGGTTCATGTGGGACCTGCATCCATATCAATCCACTTCATTTTATAGCAGCATGTTGATGTGCACGAAGGAAGGATGATGCTGCTCTCTTGCTCCAACTTAAGAGGAGCACAAACCACAGCTGGCAGTGATATGCATTTCTTTGACATGTATGGAGAAGTTGCTGATGATTAATTGCACACTGAAATGGGATGAATCTCCTAGACTGATCAGTCTAGTGCTTGAGTTCATGGAGAGGCAAGCAGGAGTCCCATTTTATGCCTGTGCTCTGCTCCTGTACTGTATATCCTGGTGAGCTTCTAAATTTGTTGGGTTTTTTTAAGAAAAGGGAAGAATTCCCTTTAAACCTTTTCTAGACAGATTTTAGATTTTCTTTTCTCCTTTAGTGCTTCTCCATTTAGTTCCAGAGTATCTATCGGTGGATAAGTATGATGATAAAAATACACAAATCTTCACTCTATCTCATTCTTTTGTTGTTCTGCCAGAACTTTCTTATATAGAAAATCACTTTGAGGAATTGATTGGTTTGTGTGTGATAAGCTCTCTAGCACTAGTTTGCCAGCATCAAAGCACTGATCTTTTTTTCTTTTTTTTTTTTCCTCCTAATCCCTTGGGCAAATGTCATGGAAAGATACAGTCACCTTTTTGTCAGTACTGAGTGGCAGACAACATTTAGAAAAATTTTGAATTGCCTTGCAAAATTCTCATAACTCCACAATGCACTAAGTCATGATGAAGATATTTTTGGATCATTTTGGGTAATATAAAACTTTCTTCTATAAAAATTCCTGCATGCACAAGAACACATTTTTGGGTACTTGTATATACACTAAATTAAATCTTTCAAAGCTTCTAAATGCTTCTAGGCATTGAATCACTTCTGACAAGGAAACTGAACATTAAATACATCTCCACATCATGTAATCATGTTTGAAATGTATTAGCTTAAAAAAAATTAAACTGTTTCTGAGACACCAAAGTTAAGCATTTTCCAATTTTTATCTCTTTCACCAATACATGGAACCTGCTCTAGGGCAGAGATATTCCCAATAAAACCAAAAATATATAGGAGAGAATAAGAACACTGTGAAAGCTCGGTGTAGATTGACAGGATCCAGCTAATCCAAACGCGTTGCAGAATGGCAGATTTACCATGACTTCACAAAAAAGGGAAGTGTGAGTGTGTTTGATGTCCTGACAATGTTCCTGAAAGATGCCTGAAACGATCATTTCCTGATCCAAAACAAAGCATATACATCTGCATGCTTTCTGACAGACATTTTATAGGTACTGAAGGCTAGATGTCATCACATACCTTGGGGTGCATTTTCCCAGTTCACAGAGGTATAAGTAGATATTCCTGCTTCATTCAAAGCACCTGTAAGACATTAAATGGCTGGGTGATTTAAAAGCTGCTTCCAGTGCTGGGCATTACAAAGATTTAAAAATAAACCAGGAATGTTTCAGACAGTCTTGTTGTGCTTATCCTCAAAATCTGAGTCACTAGCAATCAAAAAGTTTCAAGGTTGTTTATTTAACAGAACAACAAAACAGTTTTGGTTGGGGTTGGTTAATTGTCTTCACAGTACTAGCACAGGAGCACAGGGATATTTTTTTGATTTGTGCTGAGCACAGGGTTG
Source organism: Serinus canaria (assembly GCF_022539315.1). Classification (NCBI taxonomy): domain Eukaryota; kingdom Metazoa; phylum Chordata; class Aves; order Passeriformes; family Fringillidae; genus Serinus; species Serinus canaria. The sequence continues at coordinate 55,294,450 of NC_066316.1, read as the reverse complement.
ATAAAACAGAGATGTTTTTGTTATGGCTGACCAGGACTTACTGCAGAGCCAAGGCCTTTTCTGCTTTTCCTACTGCCACATGGCAAGGGAAGTTGGGGGTGCAAGGGAAGCTGGGAGGAGAGACATCAGGGACAGGTGACCCAAACTGACCACAGGGATATTCCAGACCACATTATGCCATGCTCAGAATGGATAAAGTCGGGGGAAGAAGAAGGAAAGGAGGACATGTGGAGTGAGGATCCGTCTTTCCAAGTAATGATGGGGCCCTGCTCCCCTGGACACCTGCCTGCCCATTGGAAGCAGTGGATCGATTCCCTGTTTTGCTTTGCTTGTGTGCACAGTTTCCGCTTCCCCTATTAAACTGTTTTTGTCTCAGCCCATAAGTTTTCTACGTTGAATCCTTCAGATTTTCTCCCTGATCCTGCTGCTGCAGGAGTGAGTGAGGGGATGAGAGGGCCTTGGTTGCTGGCTAGGTTAAACCACAATAGTGAATCAAAAGAAAATAAGAAATATACTGTATTGTATATTGCTGTACTTAAGGGGTAGTTTTGCAATTTGACATGCTGGACACACAACTGAGGGCCTTGCTGCACAAGCCCATCCAGAAAAAATTTGTTCACAATCTACCCTTAACCTTTTAAATGCTCTGGCTGACTGCTGGTAGTTTAATATACATTGCTCTATTATTGGCTGCAGTGAGATTACTCATATGTTTAATAACTCTGTTGAATCAGAATATAATTTCATAAAGCACATCATTCCAGTTTAGGAACTAGTTGGATGACAATTTAGGAACAGAATTTTTATCTGTCAAATGACTTCTCATTCTTGAAAGTTTCTTCCCTGTGAAAACACATGACTACTCTGCCCATGTCACCTACCCAGTCTCTCTCTGAGCACGTAAAAATTTCTGTAGGGATCTAAGGGTGATCCTTCCATCCTTATGCAGACACATGAGAGGCTGACAATGAAGGACATGGTGAATCAACGCTGGGCCATTCCTTTCTATTATTTGATGTGAGAGGTTCCAGGGTTAGGAACCTCTGGTTACAGCCTTGTTTGAGTCTTGGTACTTCTGTTGTTCAACAGAGGTTTTTGCATCATCTCATCTCATCTCATCTCCCTGGATTATGTGCCTATGAAATTGGATGACAGCAAGAAAGACTAAAAATAAGTTTTTCTAGGTTCTCTAGAAAAGAGATCACTTCTGGAGGCACATTTTAGGGGTGGGTTTGGAAAACAATAGGAGCAAAGACAGTTCTAGCATCAGACAGCCAGTTTCTCCTCTGACTGTTGAGGCAAACATTACAATGATCCTGCTTGTAATCAAGATTGTCTGTAGACAAACTGTCCCCAGCAGGACAGTCTCTTAAAAGCTTGTGAAAAGATTGTTTTTAATCTTTACTACCTCTAGACATCATGAGGAATTGACAAAATGCATTATTCTGATAGATCCTGGGAGATGACCCTTTGGAGCTTTCTGGAGGACAAGGCAAAAAGGAGTCAGGAATTTTTTTAATGACGCCAGTTTCTGTCTTACTTTCATGCTCTTAAATTTGCACATGATATGCATTTCTGAGTGACCCTGTAACCTTTTATCTATTAGGACAATTCTGTTCAGCTACCTTTTACTGTGTGCACAAATTCTGCATGAAGAATTGTGTGCAACCTTATTAGTAAGCACAGTTATTTACTGGGCAGAGTACATAGCAGGTAGCTAAAATATGGCTACACTGCACATTACTATGCTCTTCAGCTTCCAAGCTGACAATCATTAAATTTTTCCCAGCCTGCCAGTGGTAGTCAGGTTGGGAGATGCAGCCCTTGTTTCTGCTTGGGAGAAGCTGATCCTTGACCTTGTGTAGTCACAGACACCTGAACCACAAGCTGTGCTGAGGATGAGCTTTCTGAGCCATAAAATTCTGGATGGAGCAATGTGCATAAGGGAATAGAGGCCAAGACAGGACTGTGGATTCAGCTTCAGTCTTGTCCAAAAAAGCAAGCTATACTATTCAACATATTTGTTTGAAGATCTGAGGAAAGCATAAACCTCTTTGAGCCAATTGTTCTGCTACCATTTCACTCTGAAAGTCTTTGAACCCAGTGTTCAACATTACGACAGTTATTGAGTAATGTCAATGGACAAAGAAGCCCTGTCTGGATAAACTTCTGACCATTCTGGAAGATCCTCCCTGCTCTTTCCAAGCTGAAGCTACTAGAAGCAACCTGAGAGCATCTCTGAAAATAAACCAGGAAGAATACCTGCAACAGACGACCATTTCTTTCCTTTACACACCTAGTATTGTGTGGGTCTGTGATATAATTTTCTACTGTGACATTGTGAGATTTCATATCTACAGAAAATTTTTTTATTAAACCAGATAATATCTCAGGCCAGACAAAAAAATTACCTGTGACTTTGACTGCTGGAAGTGTACAGAATAATTAACTACTATGTGAAATAATACTTTAAAATCCTGTAGTTATATGCTGGAAGAGAGCTACAAGTTATTTTTACTGTGCAGCTATCAATGTAGCCACATGATTGACACAGAGTCACCAGGAGCAAGATTCAAATCTAGATTAATAATTTATGAATTCATGATTTAGTACAATTTGAACAGAAAGCTTAGCAAATTTTAGGCTGCTATGGTCCATGGCTTAAGCCCAACAATTAGCAACATTTTAATATTGATATTCAATAGTGCTGATTCTGGTGCTGAATGTTTCACCTATTTCTGCAGAAATCACTTTAATTTGTTTGTCACATTCAAAAATGCAAACAAACTGCAGAATATAATTATATACATGCACAATGACAGCACACAGGATGACTATCAAAGGTGTTGCTGTGCCTATTAATACCTTTTATCTTTGTGATGAGTGTCATTTCCTAAAATCTCTTAGGAACTTATTAGTATTGCATCTACGCACATGAACTTAATAAAGGGGAATATATTGACTGTGGAGCTATGTTTACTGGAACACTCTCAATGCTTCATGCAAGATGGAAAGGGTAATTAGCCATTGATGTATTGGCCAAGAAGCCAATTAAACAAGACGTAGGAAGTTATGGCTCGTTCGAGTGACCTGTGGAGTTGAACTAAATGATAAACTAAGGTGGAACTGTATCTCTCTTGTCCATGAAGACTACAGAAACTCTTTCAAAAACAGTCAAGTTCACATGATGTCATTTATTAAGGATGACAAACTAACAAGTTGATACTTTCTTCTATATGGCTTCTTTGTGGCAACTGAATGTGAATATAGATTTCCACAGCCACAATAACGTACATTAGGCTTAGAGCAGAGCTAAGAGACAGCACGTTACACTATGCTCTTTATACACATGGACAGTTTTAGAAAACCTCTCTCAGCTCTTTTTCCATGAAGACAATAGTGGTAATTGCTTGAGACTGAAGCATTTTTAGCTTGTTTCTGCTCTAGCTTTTAGATGGTTTCCTTTTTCAGCTTGGTAAATAAAGAACTTGTGATGATTAGGTCAGTTCAAGGGATAAAGTTATCTTGGCATAATTAGCATCTTAAGATGAGCCTTCCAGCCCGACTGACGTGGGTTTTTTATATCCTGAGCTGGTATGTCTGCTCTCACAAGCTTCCAGACAGTGCAATAGTAGCAGTATTCACTGAGGAAGACAAAAAGAATTTGTCCACACAGCCAACCTAGAACCAGATCTTGTATTATACAAAGGAAAAAGGATGTTTGCAAATTTGAGGAAGTATACCAGTGTTTTAAGCACAGATGTTACAATAACTATATGAAAGATTCCTATCATATGGTTACACATGTGGAAATGGACTAAAATCTCCCATACCTCATGCATTCTTTTGCAAAACTGATGCCTTGAGAAGGCTGACCTAGAAGAGAGACTAGACAGAGTTAAAGAATAAAGTAGGTATTTATTAAAAGACCTCAGTGAATACACCTTGGGCAGTACAAGAGCCCAGCCAGGGCTACACCTAAGATAAACACAAAATGGTCCCAAATTGGATGACCAGTCATGAGGTCTCTCACTTTTATAAGTTCTGGTTCATTAGCATATTTGAGTTAATTGTCCAATGGCAGCTTTAGCCCATGAAGTCCTGTCCTTCTTGTTTTTCTCTCTTCAGTCCTTCATCGTTTATGCTCTTGGGCCTGAAATTTGGATCGGTTGTCCTTGAGTCCCCAGCTAGAGAAGGAATTGTTTTGTCTACTTCCTTACTCTGTGAAGAGAGCTTGCTGTCCCCTAATATGAAGCTCAGAACTACACACTAAAGCAGCACAGAATCTGAAAAATATAAAAGCTAAAACCTAAGGCATCTGTTTAGGAATTAGTTAAGGAGGCAAAGAGACTTCTAACAGCTTGTCTGCATCTGCAAATACACTCCTTGTCATCAGCATCATGTTTCCCAAGGAAGTTTGGATTCCCCAAGATCCTAATAAACTTGCAGACTACATAAGGTGAGTGTCAATAGTGAGAATCACAGTGAGATAAGGCACCCTAGGCAGGTTTGGTCTCAGATTTCTAAATTTTGAACTCCACTATGGTGCTGTTTATGGGGTTTATTTTTAACAGATAATCCAAATGGATATTGGAGGTTATTTCTATTCTGCATTCCTTTTGTGCAGGTAGAGGCAAAAGGACTTCCAAAAGGTCCCATCCTGTAGGACAGGAGACAGGCCTTAGAGTGGGGGGAAAATGTAGGGACATGGGTTTGAATCATTGTTCTTAGTATCTGTTTAGATAACTATTAGCTTGGAGATATTTACGCACGTAAGAACATCATAAAAAAATAAAGTGATTTTTCAAAGGTTCACCACAAAAAATCCAGCCTTGTATATCCAAAACCATGAAGAAAAGAGCTGGGTAAAAATGAATGGGAAATTCAGACAATGTTATGACATCTAAAATACACATTCTTGTCACATACAGAGGTTATTTTAGATTTGCCAAGAAGAGGGATTGGAGTAGCTGAAGGAGGAGGGAAACATACCTGGTGATGAAAGAATCATCTGATCCATAGCTGAAATTTGAAGATTATAACTGTGCTGATAAAAATAGGGCATATTTCAGAGAGCTTGTTTAAAACAAAGAATACAACATGACCAAACCAGAAATTACTTTTCTTCCTGACAAACTTTGGATTACCATGTGGTTTTCTGGGCTTTAAGGTAAATGGAATCCTTTAAACAAGTCAGGTGAAACAGAAGGAAATTGCTTTGAAAGAAAACCAGATATGTTAAAGCTCCTGTTAAAGCTTGTGTAGTCACAGATCCTCCTGTGGTATGAGTGCAGAATACATGTGTCTGATGGTGAGAGGGGGATGGCAAAAACATCACATCCAGGCTAAAGAATGAGAAGGAGCTCAGACCAACACTTCTAGGACAGCTGCACATCATGAACCACATGGATGTGAAGCAGTGGTCCACACACATACCAGACAAAATAAGCATATGGAGAACAAAATATCTTCCCAAACTGCTTTGCAGTCTTTGAGAGAAGCTGAGATTGCATTCTGGGGTGAAGGAGCAGGGATATGAAAACACAGAACTATACTAGAAGCATTAGGAGTTTTCCCAGATAACATCCCAGGCAAGGGGGAAAGAACCCTGTAAGTATCACAGGAGTCAGCAGCTCTTTTGCATGACTTTTGCTCATCACTAGCTATTCAGAAGTTTTAATCAAGCAGGTCTCTGACATGGATGCTGGTGACATACCCAGACATACAAATGCAAGCAGTGGAAGTCCGCTTGGGAGTCATGGGCACAAACCAAATGCTCCAGTGGTTTTGAAAGCTGGTTTTGAAAATTGTTAACCCACACAGATTAATAATGCAAAGGTACCACCTGGAACAGGAGGAACTTGTTCAAGTGGGATAGACAGTATCACGTTTGTTGATACAATTTACAAGTTGCAGGAGTTTGCTTCAGTCGATAACTCTGTTCTGAGAATCCACACTTTTGACCTGAATTCAGGACTCAAAAACAGTGAGAGAGGAAATTAAGGCTCCTATGTTCCACGTGTGACACTCCCGCAGCCTGAGATCTGAGGAGGCAAGCACTATTCTCGTGAATGTTTCTGTGGCAAAAGGCAACTCATGAATTTTTCATTTAAAAATATTTGTCTGTGTTTTATTCTGCTTGGCATCACATTTCTGAGTCTGCAGAGCTCACTCAGGCTAAAGGTTGGTGGATTGTACTTCTGTAATAAAACTCACCTAACAGAACAAACTGATGGTTTTCTCCTTATCTCTTCTGAGAAGCATTCAGAGACAGTTGCAAAGAAAGTGACTCTGGAAAAAGTTTCAGCATTTCATCCACTTTTTCAAACCAGGTGATATTGAGGAATATGAATATTTGAGAGTGGGATCCAGCAGTGCAACATGATGCTGAAAGCAGATATTGGAGAATATGCTAGTCATGCCATTAAAGGATTAGAGGAGGCCAGGTTAGTTTATCAATTTTTAGTCGTATTTTTTTATTCTTCATACACAGTTTCTTGAATTTTCATGTTATCTCTTTTGTGAAAGTTGAAAAAGCTGTTCTGTTAGCTGCTGACTAGTAGTGCACCATCAATCTGCTCTATAAGCTCTAAAAACTCATGGATCAATGTGCTGTGGCTATGGGATCAAAGGCAGAGTTTCTGAACTCATCCACAGCAACATGAGCTGTAATGCACAGGGGACTTTCTGCTAACCCAATGATTCGTAAGAGAGAGCTCATGAGTCAGTAGAAGTTTCCTTTTCTGATAGAATATGAAAATCCTAAAACAAGTCTCTTAGTATTTTTATCTCTTTTTTTTTTTTTTTTTTTTTTTGCCAAACAAAATGTTAATTCTATTTCTGATGTAATTCTCTTTTTCAAATACAATTACATGATAAATTTGGTAAATGCTAAGCAGGTCCCTCATGGAACTAAGCTGGTTTCTCTCTTTTAAGGATTTGGCTTTAAGAGATTTTTAGCACATCAATTTCAGAACAGTTTTACATGCTAAAAATAGTAAGAAAATCTGACTAACAAAACTTAGAACTCCCAAATTTCTTACTCCAGATGATTTAGCTATTTTAGGTAATGCTTGATTTATGTACATTGCACAAGTTTGTACACAAATGGTAAGACAAACTTTCAGAAAACTTTTGCTCTTTGGTCCATCTTGTCTAATTGGTTTTCCATCATTCCTAAATATTGCAATTTACAATTGTAACTTTTTTGATTTTAATATAATTGTAAGTTTGTTGTTGTTGTTGTTTTATTAAGTGGAACAGTAAAGAGGAAATTGAAGTAAAAATGGAGAGTAACTAAAAGATATTTGATAGCACATAAAATAAAAGTAAAAGGTTCAGTAAATGTGAGGGTGTTGTGCATCTGGATTCCTGTAAAAAACACTGAAAAATACTTGATTTCCCAGGAGATGCCTGTGTTTAATTATTATCCTGAGATGCTCTTAAGCACTATTTTCTCCCAAATGACCTGAAAGGGCACAGGTCTTCCAGTAAGAGTGGGAGCTACCATCTGAAAAGGGTTCATCTGCCTAGATCTTGGAGGACCCACTTAGGACGTCAATGGAAAAGGGTCTTTTCTCCATCTGTCTGTTTATAGAGAATTATTTTCCTTTTAATGACTTACTCTTATCAAATGTGGAAATAGTAGTGTATGTAAACTTCGGGGGAGAAAACTGGAAAAGATAGAATTTGGATTGCCATCCCAAACCCTTGTCAGTCATCCCAAATCAACCTCCTTCAATGAAAATCCTCTCGAGAAATGTGAGGAAGGACTAAGGAGAAAGGGGGAGGTGGCATCTCTTCTTCAGTTTGTCTCCAAGAAGAGGAGGTGGTGGCTTGCAACAAGATGCTGAAGGGAAATGCAGGCAGTTAGTGCAACTGAAGGGTACTTGGGGCTTTTGGGGCCAATTCAAAGCTCCACTGGAGACTTCCTGAGTAAACAAGAGGAACCACTCGATCTCCCTATGACTCAGTTTCTTGTCTATAGAATAGGGAAAAGAGATGGTATTGTAAGATTAGATGCACTACAGATCTCTCAGATCGTTCAGGGAGCCCTAGAGAGGTTTCTTTATCAACACTGTCATCCCTAGAGAGGTTCTGAGGCCACTTTAGCCAACCTGACAGCATGATGTCCAACCTAGTATACACCTGCAAAAACAGAACTTACAGCAAACCAGATTCACCAGGTACAGTATGGAAGGGCACAGTGCGGTACATCACAGCCCCAAATGGTTCACTATGGTAAGAAAGCCCCGATTTGCCCATTTTTAGTCTATATACATCTCCGGAGAGCACGCAGCCACCCATACTGCACATACATAGCAACTGACAGCAGACTTGTTTTTCACTTATCCCTTAGACTGAGTTGGCTGCTCCCCTCCTCCCTCCAGGGACCGCAGTCCGCAGGACTCCTGCGAGACCCCCTCTACAGGCTGCGCTAGCTCAGGTTTGCTAGCGCTAGAAGGAAACTTCTTTCTTCTCCGCTTCCTGCTGCCAGCAGCGTTTGGCTTTTCCCGCAGCGGCGCCCTAGGCGGGAGCGGGACTGAGGATGAGGAGAGGGGCTGGGAACTGGGGCTGGGAACTGGGGCTGGGAACTGGGGCTGAGGAGCGGCAGCGGGGGCTAGCCGCGGACCCTCGAACCCGCCCTGGCCGCGGGGTCCCGGTGCAGCCTCCCCTCGTCGCTCGCCACTCCAGGCCAGGAGAGTGGGCAACCGCAGACTTCGCAGCGCTCCAGCCACGCGTCCCTGAGCCACCCAGGAGATTGCTTTCTCCTTCCTCTCTCCTCCTGCGAGTAGTTGAGCGAAGACCACCGCACTTCCCCAGGTCGTGCACACTGCACAACGCCAATGCGCCCTAGCCGGGATATTTCTGAGGTGAGGGGAATACGGTGCCATTGATGCTCATCCCGCCATTCCGGAGCAGAATAACTCCTTCGACCCCTAGTTATGTAGTAACAAGGGGAAAATTTCCTGAAATTAGACTACTGCAGGAACTCTGGTTTTAGTCACAGCTGTCATCCGAGAAACAAATTTCCAGGCATTTTTAATCTAATTCACTTATTCTTTATGTAACTGAATTAGAAAATGTGATTAAGCATCGCAGAATCTTCGGCATTGAGCCTGCCTAACCTTTAGTGAAACATGAAACAGGAAAACTTATTAGAAGTAAGAAAAAATGGTGAAATCGTCTGAATGGATTTGGTACAATCGTTACCGACTGAGTAGGAGGATTAGAGGCACAAAAGCTCAAGAAAAAAAACCAAAAAAAAGGGAAAAAATGGGTGATGATCTTTACAGATTAAATTCTTCCGCGATTGTTTGGCAAATATTTCAGGGCAGGCACCGTAAAGACACGGTGGGATACTGAAGAGGTGCTTGCTGGAGCAGTGCCGTCCTGCCGGCCCGCCCGCGGGCCCCACGCCCACTTCCCCTGTGTTTCTTTCTCTGCTGCCCTTAGATCTCGCTAAGGCAAGGAAAATTCGAAGGAGAAAAATCAAAGGCTTGAAACCGATTCTCCCTTGCTGTGGCATCCCCGAGGTTTGGGCTTAAGACACTTTAGAAGGAAGAGCTGATCCCCCTCCTGCTCAGGGGGGTTTTACATACGCTCCAGCCGCGCTCCCTGCGCGCCCGTGCAGCGGAGCCGTCACAGGCGCCCGCCGTGCTCGGCTGCACCGAGAGGCGCTTGGATGTGGGGCTTAACCCGTGTTCCACGAACGCGCACGCAGTTTAAACAAGATAGCAGAGTAGAAAGCACCCCGACACCTGCTAAAATCAAACTAAAACCCGTAGGAAAATTTTGTTTTTCAGACGAGCTCCCTGCGCACCTCGGGCGGGAACCACCATCAGGGACTTGCATGTGCCGGGGACGAAGAGGGACCAGTTTAGCACGGAAACACTGCCGAGGAGCTACCGAAAGGAGCAGCCCCGCGGCGCGGAAGGGGCTCCTCAGGGAAGCACGGGGGTTGGAGGAGAGTGGGCTGGGAGCGGAGGGCCCCGGAAAGTGCAGTCACCTTCGCTCCGGCTATGCCAGGTGCGGGCAGGGATGCGTGGTGTGGCGCGCCCGCAGAGCCCGACGGCCGCCTGCTCTCCCGCCTGGCGAGGCGGAATCACCCCTCCGACGGGGCTCCGCTTCTCCAAAACTATGTCATTAACATAAATCAAATAATGGCCGAGGGGGTGAGGGGGAGGGGGAAGAGGTACGCGACTGCTCATGTGTTAAATATAAGTCTCTGACTGTCCTGAACAAAGCGACCGTCCCCTTGGGAAGGGTGACGTCTCTCCAGTAACGTGATTGCTTCTTCGGAAGCAGAAACGTGTAAACGCTATAAAACGCGGTGGCGCGGCGGGCAGCTCAGAGCGTGCGGCGAGACGGAGCCCTCCTCTTCATCCTCCTCCTCCTCCTCCTCCTCCTCCTCCTCACCCTCTGCTGCCGCCGCCCCGGCAGCAGCGCAGCGGAGCAGGGCGCATTCCCCCAGCACCGCTCCGCTCCGCGCCCGCCCAGCCAGACCCACCGACGGAATCGCGGCTCCGTGAGTAACTTTCTCCCCGCTACAGCGGCAACTTCCCAGCGCGTGAGGAAGGATGTCCCCGTCCCGTACCCTCGCTCCTCTTCGCCCCTCCCGGACCTGCAGGGAAGCCATCCCGGCCGTCGGGGAGAGGGGAGAGATTCTGAAAGCCCAGGGCAGCCGGGGCGGGACCCTCTCTTGCTACCGCTTAAGTCGCTGAGCCCCGGGCACCGCTGCCCGTCGCACCGGGCCGGGTGTCGCCTTCGGGGATCCCAGCTCTCCCTGACCGCGGGCAGCTGCCCCGCCATCGTGACCCCGCTGGCCGGCGGCGTCTTTCGGAACAAGGACCTGGTTTGGGAGCGGGACCGGGGCAGTCGCTCGGCGGAGTCCCGGGGCCAGCGGGTGCGGGCGGGCCGGGTCGGAGGGTGACGGCTGCGCTCTTCCCTCCGCAGGTGGCGGCCATGGAGCACCGCGGCGCCTCCCCGCTCCTCCTCGCCCTCGCCCTCCTCAGCGCCCTCTGCTGGCGGGCGCGGGCGCTGCCCCCGCGGGGCGCCGCCTTCCCTCCCGTCCCGCGGTAAGGCCGCGCTCCGCTCCGAGCTCCGCTCCGCGCTCCGCGCCCCTCTGCCCGCAGGCACCTGCCCAGCCCTGGCCGATGGCCGGAGGGGCTGTGAGAAGAGCCACTCCTCCGCTGTGCCCTCCCGAGGGAGGCGCGGCTGTGCCGTCCCGAGTGCGGCGCTTGCCGGCGGGTGTTTGCCCGGTATCGGGCGGTGCGCGGGGTCCCCGCGGCGTGGCTGCGGTCAGGCGGTCCCGGCAGCTGCCCGCCGAACCCACCCGGTAAAAGCTCCCGGGACACGCACGCACCTCCCGAGGCGGCTGCAGCAGCGTTGCCCCACGGGCTGGGTCGCGGTGTGCGCGGGGGTCGGACGCGATGTGGGGTCACGGTGAGCCCTGGGAAGTGAACGGGGACAGGGCGGAGGGCAGGTTTTGTAGCTCTGCGTGCTTCGGCCGGTTGAAGGTGCTGTTAGTGGTCCAGCTGAATTAAATGAGATGGCAGAACGGTAGGGTTTGCATTTCGGTGACAGAAGCATCAAATGTAGAAGGACCAGTGAAAAACAGGCAAAAAAGCACTGACTGACTTCCAAAAGGTGTGACTTGAGCCTGCTCGTTTTACACAGCAACTTTGCACCTTTTTTCTACCAGACGGGATACTTACATGAATCAGACATATAAATAGTGCTAAAGGTGACTTTAAAATTACAAGGACCTAAGTCTTAGTTTTAGTATGTGCCTTTTACATGTCATCACATGCAGGGGTTTCCTACAATGATTTCCTCATCTGCCACAGAATATCAGAGCAGCCAGAAGGAATGATACCGAACTACTGCTATGCAGTCAGACTACCCTTGATAAAATATGACACTTCATGAGAAACTGCAGTTTACGAAAATGTGAAGTAACTATACATCAGTTTATACAGAGCAATTGCCATGATACATTTGAAGAAATTAAAAGATTTTTTGGCTTCTAACATGAGAGAATAAAAATGTGTAGAGATACATGCCTACACTTTTTATTTAGTTTGAAGTTCTTGGTGTATTTGCTTTCTTTGGAGAAGGCCTAAGAACTGTTTCATTCTGCATTTTAATGCAGAATTAAATGCATCCTATATCTTATGTCTTAACTGGGAGGTAAGTACGTCACAGGAGCAGTTTTCACTTTGCTTGGGTGGAGGCTGGTAATTTCATCCATCATTTATACAAAATGCAGTTGTTAAGAAAAGCTTCACAGTTGTCAGTTGTACTGTGATTGTCATACATTATGCACTGGAATAAATTGCGTTCAGTGATAACATTTATCTAGAAAGTATGAATTTGAGAGAAGGATCTGTTATGTCAATTAATCTACAATTAAACATGGATTCTACCTGGAAGTGATTTTTGAATTATCCAGATTTCTTTTAATTCCCTTACCAATGAAAGTAGGTAGATCTGCATTTTGACACAAAGCAGAATGTTATCTCTAGTAAAGTGCCTCATGTCCTCAGCTAGCTGTACTTTACACCATTTCTTTCTCCAACAGATTGGGAAACAGAATGCCATTTGATGGAGCCAGTGAACCTGACCATGCCCGTGGGTCATTAAAGTCAGAATCAGATATTTTGCAGAACACACTACCTGAAAATGAGAAATTCTATTTTGATCTGTCCAGAATTATTGATAGGTGAGTTTCTTTATTATCATAAATACAAAAGATGATGGACTACTTGATTTCTGCCAAAAAATCATTCACATTTTCAAACTGAGATTAGGAAAGGAAGATTCAGTTGGGGAAGAAAATCCCACAGCCGCTGCTTGAATAGTGGTAGCAGTAGGGATGTCGGCAGAAATGTTGATTCTGTATTTCCATTGTGGCATGATGAATGCTTTCACTTTCCAGGAAGGAATAAAAAAGTATATTGTGAAAATCTGAAAGTTATTTTATGAAATTAGTTTCCTTTAATATGTACAATAGTTAAATTAAGGAAAGCAGTATGTTTGCAAAATTAACATGATCAAAATTATATGAACCCAGGCTGTATTGTAGAGTTTATTCATTGTCCATTTCAGAAATGCAAGGCATGCTGATGGAATTTTCACCAGTGTCTACAGCCATCTTTTGGCTAAACTTGCTGTGAAGAGATATCTGCATTCGCTTATTAGAAAACGAGTTAGGTGAGGTGACACATTAGGTAGATTTTTTTTTCCTAGCTGGCTTTATTGGCATTTTTTTTTTACCCTTCTCTATCCAAGGTCTCCTTTTTGTGATTTAGAGATATCAAAAGAGAAGCTTATATAATTATGGGGGAGCTGAAAATCCTATATAAGTATTTAATGATATTACTAAATGAGACTGTTACTATTTATTCCTGACACAGCTGTGAGAGGTAGAGCAACAGACACTGCACAAAGCATGGACAATGTGTACTGGAAATATTATAATGACTATCATGCCAAATTGCTAATTGTTTTTTTTGTTAGTGTTTTTACTAGCTTGGTGGATGAGTGACAAAAGTAAATACAAAGTGATTGGTTACTCAGTACTTAACAGCGGGGAAATACACAATGAAATTAATAAATGATTGGTTTATAGTGAAAATGTAAAGGTATAATTTTTTTTTTCTGCTGTAGAACACATTGACAGATGTTTGTGAGGTCTGTATTGCAGCAGGATTCCAAAGTGAGGCAAATTTATAGACTAGGAATCTGGATGCAGCTTCCAGACCAATACATCAATAAACTAATGGGCACTGGCTGCTGGGTAGGATCACCGTATACTTCCCTTGCTTTCAAATCCATAAGCAGCACCTGTGAGCCGCTGTGACGATACCACTGAGTGCCTACTTCACATGCTCAAAAGCCGAGTAAAAATTAGGTCCTTCATTTGTGTCAGTGCTGCCTTTGTTACAGAACATACAGTTCCAGTTTCTCATGTGCTGTAAACCAACAAAGACCAATTAAAATAGAACACCCTGGCATTTCCCAAGATTGTGCATGAGGAAAAGACCTCCAGGTTTGGCTCTCACAAGGTGTGTTTTGTCTTGAAACCTTAGAAGAAGCATTTATAGCTACTTATTGTGATGTTCAACACTACCTTTCCTCAGTGACAGACTCCACCTCCACTGAGTTCAATGTGAACAGTGATGAGGTCCTTTAAGAACTTATTGCAACTTAATCCAGCTTGCCATTGTACTGAAATATATTCACACAAATTATAGAAATTAGAATAAAATCTGTTTATTAAAAGGTGCAACCTGGGATGTGAGAACAGGCAGGAGTCATGAAATCCACACTTAGCCACTGGATCTTGCAGAACTCCTGGGACAAGGACTTTAGAAATCATTGACTATGTATCCTTATTGCATAGGCCATGGCAAAAGTGAGATGAGAAAACAATTGGTAGAAGGTATTCCCCAAAAAGCTGAATAACAATTTTTGGAATTTATCCTTTTTATTAAAATACGTAGTAAGCCGTGAAAGCAGTAGCTTTTTTTCAGCAGAAGAAAGATCTGAAGTCATGGATGGAAATGAAAGCTGAAATGAAAATTCGGTTTTATTAGGCTAATCAATACCATAAAGCTGATTTCACTCATTTAATGGTATTTTTTTTAAACAGATATCATCTCTTAACTTTTCCTTTGTAATTGTTGTATTGCCAGCTCCCAGGACAGTCCTGTCAAACGCCACTCTGATGCTGTCTTCACCGACAACTACAGCCGCTTTCGAAAGCAGATGGCTGTGAAGAAATACTTAAATTCCGTTTTAACTGGAAAAAGAAGGTACTACAGGAAAGCACATATGTATTCTTTCCATACTTCTGTGGCATTAAGACAGAAAAGGTTTATATCCATGTATGTATACAGAGAGGACAAGCAAAAGGCACTGAACGTTAATGACTTGATAGCATAGTTTATAGAGTGGTTTTCAAATATAGACAACATTACAACATTTTTTCCCTGACTAGAACAGACACCACAATCAGAATAGAAGAATAAAGAGAAGATGGCATCTGGCAATTTAAAAAATCTTCCAACAGACTATTAAATAGTTTTTTTTAGGAAAAAATCTTCTTAAGGAAAAAATCCCACAGAGCTATGGAACATGAACAACAATTTTATAAAGAAATATATTGAAAATTTGCCTCTCTGTGAGCACATGAAATGAAAATTTGAAAATCCCTGAAAGGGAAATGTCCTTGTCAGTATAGGCGAGACGTGCCAGCATACATTTTTGTAGACCTTGTATTCTTTTTGTTTATTCACTCACTTCGACAACTGCTTTTAAATATCATGTCTCTGTATTAAACATGCTATTTCATATGTTCTGTAACACTGCGGCTTAAGTATAAGAAAATGTGCAGAAGCTACAGTTAGAAGAAGGCTTTGCTTTCTTTGCTTTTTCTTCTGAGAGCAATAAAACTTGTTTCTGATCCACAACAGCCAGGAAGAACTAAATCCTGCTAAACTTCGAGATGAAGCAGAACTGCTTGAACCATCCTTTTCAGAAAACTACGATTCTGTAGATGAGCTGCTGAGCCACCTCCCACTGGTGAGATGCCAAGATTGTCTTTTCTCTTGCTATCTGTAACTTGACTTGACCCATAAAATTACATTATTTGTACATGGAGCGTGGTCTATCAGAAAATCAGGATATTCTAGGAAAGGGAGCCATGTTCCATGAAAAGCTTTATATTTCTAATACTTCTTCGCTCATTGTGTCCGAATAAAATAATAATTTCAATAATAAGCTTTATGTTATCACATGATTGCTGCTATTGAAAATTCCTAATTAAATGGCACTGTTCATAATGCACCTAACTCACTTGGGTGTTTCAACCAGTGAGCACTGCAGCATAAAACCAGAAGTGACTGATTTTTAATTACAAAGATCATTATTTCTTCAGAGAACAAACTTAAGGATATTTCTTTTAATTAAAAAAATGCTGCAGATTTTGTTCAACATCTTTTTCATTAGAAAGAAGTTGCCCCTAGAACTAAGAGCATCAGCAAGATGAGTAGTACTGAGAAAGTACTTGACATGCAAATCTTGCAGTTACTGTTTTCCATTTAGCTACTACTATTTTTTCTAAAGTCATTCACAATTATTTTCTCTTTAATTTGCTGAAACATAATCCCTTCTACATCAACACTTGCAGGAACAAAATATTGAAAGAGTAAGGTAGAAGCGAATTTGGCTTGGTGTTGTTGGAAATGTATTATGAAATTGATGATGGGATAGTTTTTGGCATTCACCTGTGTCTCAAAAATTAAGAAAAAAGATTAGAAGGCTATTCTTGAAGATAAAATTTGGAGAAATGTCTTTTCTTGTATCATCCCGACCCACCCATCCCTCTGACCCAAAAAAGACATTTCCTTTCAAGACTGCAATAAAATGAGAAAATGTTCTTTTCCTTCCCACAAATGTGGCAATTCCATTAAAGTACCTGAAGGTTAGAACAGACATAAACTGCTTATGCATTGAGGAATTAAATAATTTTTCAGCAACACGATTCTGGAAAGAAATGTTCTTTCTGGACAAGATTAATGCAAGAAATATCTGCTCTTGGATTTTGCAGCTTCTCAAAGTTCTGGCATTAACAAAGGGAGAAAGAATAGTGGTGCAGCAGGTCATAGATGAAAACATATTCAGTTCTTTCCATTTTTATTGACTTTACTGATGAGGCAGATCTACCTGTAGGTGCATCAGTATTGAGTGTTACTTGTCATTTTATTGCAGTGCCCAGTTGCTAACGTAGAGTGGAAAGAGCAACCTGAATTTGTGTATCCATTTCAAGGATAAATGTTTTTTCAAAGTGGGCAATTCTGTGCTGCAGGCTAATCTGCAGTAACAATTTTAGTATTTTAGTCCTTCAGCCTTTCTTTTCTCATCCCACAGTCTGGTCTGAGTGTAAAACTCCTGTGAGCAGCCACATCTCAGCTTGTCAGTCCCAAACACAGCAATCGTTTTGGATCAAGTGTTACTCAATGCCTTCTGTTTGCCCTCATACACCTCATGATGCAACTGTGTGCAAAAGTGACTTCTAAAGCACATCTCTCCTTTGCTTTTCAGGACCTCTGAAGGACACCTGGTAAAGTCTATGACAAGAACAAGCTATTTTTGAGTTCCACATAGTATTTCAAAGAGATGACTTTAGTCATCAAACCAGAACAAATATGTTGTGAAGTGAAAGTTGTGATATATTTGTTTCTTACGTAATAAAGTTGATATTTACATTGTAAATATTACTCTAGCATTCTCTACTGAAAGCTGTACATATGGATGCCAGTTTAACTCATAAGAAGTCTGTGAGTCCATATGCTGTGAATCCTTTACTTCAATAAATTCATTTGAAAATGAGTGTGCAGCTGAAAAGAGCCCATCATGACTAATTAATTGGCTTATTTTAGGTGTGTTCCAACTTCAGACAAACACGTGTAATAATTAGGAAACATTTCTAGATAACCTTACAAAGAACATGTAAAAACATGAGGGGAAGAATGTCCAAAGTGTGTAAAACTGCTTTATAAAGATCTCTGAAGGTTATTGCCAAGAAATGCTTTTCTAGCAGTTTACCAAGCAACCAGGCAACTAGAAAAAATTAATAAGAATTAAAAAGTTTTTGACCTCCAGTAGTATCTTTACTTCTGGTTCACATTTTTTAATATCTCACAGCCTATAAATTATATTAAATGTCTCCTTTATTTTCAGCTGTGTTTCAGATGCTCTGGGGCTGACAAAGCGCTACAAGAATGTAATCTTTTGACTTGTTTGATGCCTAAAGTCATCAGTTATTCTATATTTAATTGTCTGTAGCTTTGGTGATGAAACTATTGCTTATATATAAAATAGACCTGAAGACAGTTTACTATTTTTTCAGAATGAATGTAATTTACAGAATATGCAGACAATAAATCATTTTATTATCATGGCAAGCTATTACTGGTTTGAATCAGTGCTACAGCTACCTGGAACAACAGAGGTTCCTCTAAGTGCTGTAGTAACAGGGGAAGATAATATTTTTAACTGATTTATGCTACATTATTTTAGAAAAACAACTAAATAAACCTACAAGTCCCCTTTTCTGTAGCTTTCTATTGTTGTAGGTGATCATGGAACTGAAAATTTGCAGCTGTTTGAGTCACAGCACTGATGTAGAAAGTAGGAAAACTTATCAGACCTACTTACAAGCTCAATTTGGAATTTCAAGTATATTTATAAAACATACATATGCACACATAGACAGCGATAAAACTGATTTGCAAGTTTCACTTACAAGTTTACTGTTCTCATTTAGAAAGAAACTTCTAACATGATAAAATCTGAGATTTATGGAGACTGGTTCTCATAAATATGTAGCCCTCTGATTTGCAATTTTTTTGAATATTGGCAACTGCATGTCAAAAAAACCAGCTTTCACAGACCAGGTGCTAATATTGCTATTTCTATCTAGCCTTGACAGAATCTATTTTAGCCTAAGCCAATGAGTGCTTCACAAAAGTTATATTTTCACAAAAGATATAATTTTGAAGTCGTCTCTTGAAAAATGGTTTTCCACCCCCAATTCCTATCATACTATGAACATCTGAAAGCAAAAACGTCTTTGTAAATACTAGAAGGATACTAACAGATACGCTATGATACTTTTTTAGAAATTTTCCTCAGTGTAGTTTGAACAATGTTAGTATTTCTGTGAGATGCAATCATTAAAAAATGAGTGAAAAAAAAAAACAGAAACAAAGCTGCATATGGTCTTTATACACAGAATTCTTTTAAAATGTGTGTAATTCATTCAATTTAAAGTAACAAAAATTAGAGTAATCAAACTTTTGACTACACAATTCCAGAAATAATTTTTTTCCTAAATTTTTCTTTTAATTAATTTTTTTATTTCCATCTTACCAATAAGGCATCTGATGGAAGAACTTGTCTTCCATGTCCAATGTATTATCTTCCTGATATTCCTGATGTTTTGTTCTCCATTGAAAACCTCAGAATCTGGAACCTGTATTTTCTCTGTTACATGGAGATGGAGAAGAAAACAGAGACACTGATTAGGAAATCATATATGTATCTATACACACACACATAAACACACATTGTAATAATTCAATAACACCATGGTAGCTTCCCCTGAGGGTTAGTAAATAGTGACAGTCTAAGAAGCATGCTGAATTTTGTGTACGTTGTAGCAAAGCCTAGCACTGTCAGGGGACCAACTTAGAGATTAATATCTTTGTCTTGGTATCTGTGTTGAAGGATGGCTTTTCACTTGTTATAGCAACCCTTGACTTTCCATAGGAGATCTAAAGGCAAATTAATACAGTGAGAGTAGTTAATTGAGGAGGCGGTGACATTGTTCACCTCAAGCCCAGGGGCAAGTGGTCAGGGTAAGGTTAAATGATGAAATTGAAGAGAAATTGTAACATTTCACTGAAGGACACAAGTTTTCATCCTGTCCATGATTTGACATATCCCACCAATCCTAAAGCCCATCTGCAAAATGTGTAAGAGTGGAATCAAAATGTTTTAATTAGGAGAATGAACATGTCAGCTCCAAAGGGAGTGTTGGGAGAACCAGGAGCAAAAAATACCCAGGAGATTTAGAAGAGCACCACTGGCAGGGAAATGCAACAACTGGGGAAGGAATAAAACTGTGATGGGTTATTGGGGTATATACTAAAGGAAGATCTCACCATGTTTCTTCAGAATTTCACTTCTAACACATGGTGGGAATACCTGTGGTCTTGCAGGATAGAACTTATTAGTTTTTGTTTTATCAAATGGGGTTAGCGTTTTGAAGCTTCCCTCTGGAGCTCTTAAAGAAACCTACAGAATCACCTTTAAAGTGCATCTTCATCAGCACTAGAAGAGGATCTTTTTTGGGCCAAAATCCGTAGAGAGGGTTTGCATGCTTGTGTTCATCTGTGCACTCATCATCCATTCAGGAACAGTCAAAATTGTATATAACACCATGAGAATCACAAAGGTTGACAAAACAATTTAAGATTACAACCAGTAAAGCACATTAAAAACTAATAAAACCCTAACTGCTCCTCGGGTAATTTAAATAGATTTGAGGGGCTATGAGTGTTTGTTCCACCTGAAAGTCTGAGAAAAAAATTCTGTTTAAAAGTATGGAAATGGGTAGCTTTGATCCAAAGGATAGTTATAGTTTCATGCATAGGCAGAATTCCCCCCAAAGATTGGCCTTTTGGAAAGAGTTGTATACATACAGGAATAATTTATTTGCTTGCAAGATATTTGGGGCAGGGAGATGGAAGAGGCTGCCAACTGCCTTTAGTGATGCTACTTATGCTTTCTACTACCTCTTTTATTTTTCCTAATTTTTTCTCTCCCTCCTCCCACTGACCACGGGCTTTCCCACACTTTAATAATCTCACTGTTGCCTTGCAACGTTGGTGCATGAATATACTTTTCCTTTTGAGAAGAGCAATTGGAGCAGAATTTAAGTTTAGGACGCAGCAATTAAAGATGCACAGGCCTTGTTGATGGAGAGGAGTATTGCAGAGGACCTGGCACAACCATGTTTGCAGGAGCAGCCTGTCCTGCTCACAAACAGTCCCTGACTTACCAAGGGAGACTTCCCATTTGCTGTGTGACTGGCAGGGAAGACTGAAAGATCTTCTCCTTGGATACATCAAACAGAACGCGTGTCCTCCCGGGGCTCGTGCTGGCTCGGGCAACTACAATATTTTCAGCTTTTCTGATCTGAAGCAGTCCCAGACAAATTGCTTGCCAGCTTGCCAAATTGGTTTAGAACTGGAAATAGGAAACTGGGCACCCATCTTTTACGCTAGTCTTTAAAAAGTCCAGAGAATAATTTGATGTGTATTCTTCTTCTGATGTAAACAAACAGGAAAGGTTTCATTTCAGTTTTGCACACAGATACATGCAGGCCACTTAGGGAGGGGAAAAACCCCAATTTTTCCTTGTGAGGATAAATATTCTCCATAACTGAATTAATCAACATTTATAAATAAAAATATAACTGACTACTCAAAATTAAACTGAAGGTGACATAAATCATAATGAGTAAAAAGAGATACATATCTAAATATCAACATTATCATGGTAAGAACAATATTTTCAGTAGAGCATATTTTTGGGAAAGAATGAGGGTTATTTCCATAATGAGATTAAAAAAAGAGTAAATTATCTTGTAATTCCCCATTGAGCAGATTATTTAGTATTAGATCAACTTTTGCACAGGATAATATGCTTAGAAGAATGTACATGAGAAGGGTGCATAAGATCCATTTTCTGTATCCTTTTCTAGAACTGCTCTGAACATTTCAACAAGACTACAATATCTAATAGCCTAAGTTATTTCTAAACATGAGATAGAAATGCTTTTAGTATGAAGATGCAGTTATTTAATAGTTTTCTAGTCAGAATTTATCCAACACACATCCTATTGGAATGGTGGGAAAGTAGAAGAAAATCTAAAAACAGTCACTGTCTTCTGTTAGTTGAGATATATCTGTGAAGACCTTTCTACTTAGGAAATGTACTCAGAACAGCAACTTTTGTCAGTAGCTTATCAAACAGCAAAGCTATTGACTGGGATATGTCAAGCTGTTACACATCAGCTTTTTGGGAGAGAATAATTCATTTATATGGAAGGCTGGGAGGCTCCTAGTTGTTTGCTTGTTTTAAATACCATTGAATTGCTTGTCACAGAAAGTGGTCACAAGTATCTTTGGCAGATGTCTTATCGCCATTTGTTTCTATTCTAACACAGTTCTTATTCTTTGTTTTTCAGACAGTCCCTCTTCCCATAATCACAGCCAGAACATCTGCACACTGATTTAAGCAAGCAATTTTCTCTTATTAGGGAGTATAGAAAGCAAACTACTGCATTCTAGGAAGAGTCTTCATGAAAAGGCTAAGGTTATATAATTTATGCAGAAAGACCCGGTCTTGGTTAAAAAAAGAGAAGAGCGTGAGAAATTCAAGACTTGGTGTCAGTAGTTTTGGTCCCATCTGATGATTCTTTCCACAGGAGTGCACTGTACTTGGAGTTCCAAAGCTGGTGCCAGAGCTCTGGTCTTGAGCTGTTGGTAAGAAAGAGGAAACCAGTAAATGTTGAGGTGGAGCAAGTGAAGACTACCTCTTCAGAAAAGTACCTGATGTTAAACTTAGTTTATATAGGGCTGTTTGTTCCCTGTAGGTTTAAGATTCTTGCTGTGAGAAGAAATAGCCATCTCTTGCTGTCAGAGGACCTCACATTGTGTAAGTTCACTCATTAACTTAGCAAACTCCCTCAGGAGCACAGCTGGGTTGTTTGTCCCCTAGTTCTGCTGCTGCACAGATCTAGCAGCTGTACTTGTAGGGAACCTTCATTTTACTGGCAGCCTAAACTGACCCACATTTTTCAACCATTTGTTACCATCCTAATCTCCCTTTTGTGGGAGCAGCATTACCTGTATTCCTAGATCTATTTATAGACTGCTTTTCCCTCCCAGCCCTGCTTTGTTAGGCTGAAGAAACAGTTTGTCTTGTCTAGTCTTATAAATGAATCCATGTTTCCAAGAATGAGCTGGAGCCCCATGCCCAGTGGGCTCATGTTCTGTAATGAGTTGAACACTCCTAAATTACTGTTTGCTAACTGAATCTGAAACTCTCTTCTTTATTGCAGACATTTAGGAAAAGTGACTAGTGGTTTTGCAGGTCTGCCTTGAAGATTTTGGAAAAGCTGATTTTTCAGTCTGGCTACTTTTTTGTTGTTGCTTCTCAAACATATGTGATTTTTCTAAAGCTGAGAAAAGAGAATCACTGAACACTGGATATTTGTTGTATTTTTTGGAGTGAGTGGAGGGGGAGGCACTCCAATCTAAAGCAAAACTCCATTCTTAAAAAGGCAACTGCCCACATTACTGGGTAGTTTCACCTAGATCTCTGCATCCTTTTTGCATGGCTATAGCTGATTTTTTAACTCAACTTCTTTAACCTGGAGCCAAGAGAAATGACAAATGCAGCCCTCATGCTGCCCTCCCATCCTCTGTGATACAGGACAGACGTGTGGCAGCAGGAGCAGCCCTGGTTCTTTGCTGACTTTTGGCAGCCTAAGGAGGAGAAAACAAAGATCAGTTCTCAACAAAGCCCTAGAACACGATCAGGGAGATTGGGGTAAAAACAGCTATGTCCTCTGACTTGACCTGTCACTAGTAAGTAGGATAGTTCCCACACTGGCTTGTCATCCACATTAATTCTTAAAAAAAAAAAATGGAAGGGAGCCATACAGGCCCTCATTTGTGTGTTTATGACATGTATATTAAAATATCATGCTGAAGTGTAATGCCAGTGATGCTAAGGGGCTGAGCTTCTCCTTTCATCCATAGCTAAAGGATTACAGCAGGGATTACCTTCTGGATCATTAGTCTGCTGCTGGGCAGGAATAAAGAAATCCAGCTGAGTGGACTACTTGGGTCATCGCTCTTTGATTTATGATTCATACTCTGTTCAGTACAGGTGAGAATACAAGTGCTCAATGTACCCTACATTCACAGAGAAGGGGCTTGATTCTGTAAAGATCAAATTTAATTGGGTATTGCCCATTTGGTAACTTTCAGACTCCATTTAAATGTATTTTCCCAAAGAATGGCTAATTCAAAATTTCATTTCCCTAGCCTTAGCACTGTTGAATAGCTTTTTCAGATTTACAATGTTCTGAATGGTTCTGGAATCATATATGAGGTAATTAGATTGCTTTTTGGTGTTGGAACAAACAGAACTTCACCTGGTAAAGTCAGAATGACATTTCAATGGGACTTGTCCTTGGCTATGCTTTATAAATAGGTCTGCAGGATATGATTAGTAAGAAAGTCCATGGCCTCTACAAAACTTATCCCTGTAAAAAGAACGAATCCATATAAATGTTCTATGTTATATTTCTAATTACATTACCTCTTAACAATTCCCTGAGAGAAATCTATCGGAAATTCTGCTTCCAAGACATATTAGGTTTTATATGAATTTTTGTTTGTTGAATGATGCTCCTCAGTGTAAAAACAGCATGCTACATAATTAAAATGCATAAAGACTATTAAATTATTTCCTGTTAAAAAGTGAAGAAATCAATGAAGGAGAACATTTCCTGCCACAACTTTACTCTGTAGCTGCAACAGCAGACCACAGCAGAAAATATTATGGTTCCAAAGACTTCTACACTCTCTCTGATAAAATTTAAAGCAGATTTTAAGCTGTTATAACCTACATTGTGTGATTACATTTTTCACGAGCTGTGTATCAATAGAGGAGTTTGACATGCTCAGGAACAAGTCTTCCAAATACAGCTGAGTAAATAAAGAGCATTCTTTTTGGCTAGCTCTGACTGGTCAAGAATTTTTTTTCTAGTGTGCAATTCACTGAGTACCGACTGTTATTTTAGGCTTCTTTTATGACTGGACATAAACAAAGGAATTTGAAAGAACAACTCATTGTAACTTATTTACATGACAGGATATATCATAGAGTGACACTACAAGAAAGAGACAACTTCATGGAGTATTATCCATTGTAGGAGAATCTGCTACTGTATAAAAAACGAGCAATCTGAGTCCTTACTAATTTTAAAGTAAAACCTGATATTTATTTGAAGAATTGTTAAACATTTACATATTTTTTCTAGGTTCTACATTGTCATCTTTGAAAGCAGAGACTTGGTTAGGTCTAATTTTCTGAGATTTTCAGCTCAAATCTTGGAAAAAACTTCTAGTTTTTAATGCTTACGTGCACTAGTCACACCCTATAAATCTGCTGGAGGAATTACCCATATGCAAAATAACTAAGAGAAAAGATTAATTCATATTTTTAGTTTTTGCTGTTTCTTTTATGACAGCTTTTCAGATATGTGTTGATTAAAGACTTTCATTTGGACAATAATTTTAAGTAAGTGTACAAATAACAAGTTACCAATGACATCTGGTTGAGCTGTCATTTTCCTTTTGCATTCTGCAGCTTAGATACAAGCTTAAACTGGTACATCTTGCTAATGTTTTGCACAAGGAAACAGAATAAAACCAAATAAGAGTATTTTGAAAAAGAACTTACATTCTATTTGTACTTGGCAGTGGTAGAAAACTTTAGCTGAACCATACAAACACACACACCAACATTTATTTAGACTTATTAAAGCTGGTTGTGCTGTGACCAAGGCAAATGAATGTTTTCAATCTTGTTTTCCTTTTGCTAGTATTCATTGCCAGCAAACAGGAATTCCAAGAAACTGGATTTTGAAGAGTGTCTCAAATAACTTGCTTTAGTCAGGAGACAATTTATTTAATTCATGAACTGCTCATCTCTGGATAAAATATTTGGAGAACGTTTGAAAGCAAAGTACTCTTCAGACACATTATCCTTCTATTTTAATGAAGGAGCCAGCATGTCTAAGACTTCTCTGAATTATTGTGGCTCACAGGAATGTGACCCTTTCTCCAGATGCACAATTGCTGTGGCCACATCTTGGATGGAGCTTGCTGTTATTAGTTATGTCAAAAGTTATCGTGTAGAGTTACATTTAATTACTGTGAAGATTGTGATTTCATGGGTTTCCTGATACTTCTTGTCCTGGTTAAATTTCTTTTAGTTATGAAGATCTTAAAAACATTTCCTTATTCATGTAGACATAAAGACCTGTTACTATAACAGTAGAATGTAATTATAACCATCACTTTTGTATTTGTTCATTGAGTCTTCTATTAAGTATGCAGAGTATAGGTACTAAAGAATAGTAGCTTGGTGAATTGGATTTTTATTTTTTATTTTAAATATAACTTCAAAATAAAACAGCACCTTACAGTTGGTATAGTTTCTTTCCATAATTTTCATAATTTCCTTTTTACTCAATCAAGAATAAATACATAGGAGAAAGAAAGCATAAACAAAAAGGATAATGTTTGTGGAAGACAAGTTTTTGTAAATTAGCAGAGAATAAATTTAGATGAGAAATGAGATGAAGTTTCTCTATATCACAGAGCTGAAATTATGGAAGCATGTTCCTATATGAATTTTAAGTTACTACTTCATAAATTTAGTGCACTTGTAAAACTGGTAATTTGGTTCTTCTGTGATAGCAAGGACTAGATCTCAAATCTCCAAGGGATCTGGGTGCTCTGTTCCAAATCAACATATAAGAAAATCACATATCAGCAAATATGAAGCTTTTCACTATGGCCATCTGTTATTTGTCAAGCTGAGTTTCACACTGGTTGTTTTGTTGTATAGATTTACAGATTGACAGAAACTTAGATGGCTGACAATATTGCAGATATACTGATTTTACTTTTCAAAATATAACAGTAAATTCAGATATGTAGAGAATAATTAATATTTTGGGTCACAAAAGACTTCCAGAGACACTGAAACCTCATACATATAAAAATATCACTCAGAACTAAGGAAGTCTACATTTTCAGGTAGAAAAATGTAGCATATGTTATCAATTTTTATGTTGCATGGTAAATAAAATACAATTGGGAAAATATACTTTGCTGCATGATTATTAATTCACTCAATGTACATAAAAATAAATGCACATATATTCCAAAACATCTTTGCATCCATAGCTGTCTTTCTAACTCTTGGCAGGTGTTGGACTTCCCGGGGAAAATGACAATTTGAAGGAAACCATGCAGCACAAAGCATAAACATGGTCAATCAAAGCTTTGTTTCCCATTACCTTCAGGTTCATTATATCATCAAAGTGACTCATTGGAATCCAGCTTTCATGGCTCTTCAGAAAGTTTATTGAAAAAAATTTCCTTTTTAAGTTTGGTTTTGTATTCCACAGGAAGAAATGCAGCACTTGAGGCCTGGATTACTCTGTGGACTTTGCAAGTGCTTGCAATGCCCGAGTTACTTGACTGGCTCTATAGATCTACAAAAAAAAAAAGACATATCCAGATCACATTTAATCTTGTTCTTGTGCACCCAAAAACCCTCTGACTCTTAGCAGCTGGGGATAGATATGAAAATGGACTGTTTTTATGGGTAAGCCAAAGAAAGACCCATATAAGGAGAAAAACTGAATTGAATCCCATTCAAGGCAATGAAAAATACCATGCATTAGGATAGAAATGCAACATTTAAATATTTTGAGATCCTGTATAATGCTACTCAGAGATAATTTGCTAAACTATTGCATTGAATTCGTTTATTAGAGAAAACAGATACCTGTTTTAGGCATTGTTCTGCTTCTAATTGCTTTTCTATTTGCATTTCACAACTCTGTTACAATCACATAAATAATGCATTGTGCCAGGTAACATCTTTAAACTAGAAACTTATTTCCAAATGCAACATGGTAAAAGAAAAGTATCCACATCCATTTAATCATCCCAGTCAGGGTGTTAGGTTAATTGAAGTCCATTTGGTAGAGTGCTCAGAGAGTTTAAATGCATTTAATAGGAAAGAAAAGAATGATCAGGTGAGTCAGTCATCTCAAATTATTTCTCATTTATAGTAGTTAGAGATTTAGGACATGTTAATTAGTTTAGAATGAAAATTCCTGCCTAAGAGCCAGTTGTTAACACAGCCTCTGGATGAACTGAAGTTCACAATAAGTCTTTACCACAAGATGAGAAATTATTCTGTATCTAAAATAGCCTCTTGACCTAGAGAAAGATCCCAGCCACGTGTTTCTGGGATGATTCACATACATAATTCAGAGGTGATTAGTTGTACTGGTTTCCATATTCCTCAAGGAATAGGAAAGAAATGGAGAAATTAAGAGAGGAAATGTAATTAATGAGCAATGAGGACTGTTAAAAAGGTAGGTCTGATTGCAGCAAGCAACTGGGAAATCTATTAAGACCACAATTAAGTTGTTATTTCATCCAATCTGGAAGAGTTCAACTTGTTATAATGGCACTCCTGGACAAGACATGATTTTGCAGATGGTATTATTACTTTAAATGTCAAGGTAAGCCCCCAAACTAAAGGGGAAAAAAAAGCCAAATGGCCTTTCCTCAGGTGTTTTTTTTTAAATTCATTTCCTACAGAATCTGAATCTTTTCAGAGCCCTTGAATATCTGCTAGCATAAAAATGTCACTCAACCACGCATACAGATGCTTCCTCTCCTGCTTGGCAGGGATTTTCTTAGTAGGCAAGCAAGGATAAATATCACCATGGCATTCCCTTAGGAACACTGCATTAATGTGCATTGCAGGACTTTAATGGAGACTGACTTGGAACAGAAGGGCTGCTTGCCTCCTCTGAGATCATAAAGTACAAGAGTTTTACACTTTCAAGGTACAGAAAAAATTACTACAACTCAGTTTGCACATATAACATTACCTACTCCATGATGATTCTTTGCAGAAGCAGCTTTTACTGGACAAAGTCATGTACTAAAATTGCAGTTCAAGAAGGAAAAACCTTAAAAGGAATCTGAAATATGGAATAGCAAAAACTAAAATAAAAGAGCATCATGCAGTAGATTCAGTTTTTTGCATTTTGCAACATGATCTATATTTCTTCTATGCAAGATTGTGTTTGGGAAAAAAATGGAATGTTGACTTCCATTACCTCTGTTTAAGCCCCTAGCTCCATCTGAGATCTCCCCATTAATCTCAAAGTGCAGGTCAATGATTTCTGCATGTTACAAATAGACATTAAGGAACACATTTCAGTCTTATAGAAAATAAATCTACCTTTACTTCAGCCAGCCTAATAACAAGGAAATTAACCAAAAAAAGAAGATGATACACTGATTTTCCCTTTCAGTTCATGACATATATTTTGAAGGCACATTATAGCATTTTCAATGAAACTCTGTTTAAAGGGTTAAAATACTTGATGATACTAAAATAATTGAATGCATCAACCATTCTTTCTTACTGTAGTCACTTATTCAGGTTTCACTGGTATTTTATAAGTACTACAAGTGTATTCTTACCTGCACCAGCATATTGGAAAGACAGAAAAACTTTCAATCAATCTAACAACTGAAAAAAAATCACTCCAAGCCTTCCACTTGACATCTGGCTCAGTACTGCAAGGGAGATAAACATGTATTACAGGCACTTGGCTAAATAAAGCCTCACTACAGCTGTTATAAATCTCTGTGGAAGTGATGTCTTTGAAAATTGTCAAATCTCTGTGGCCATAATCCAGGAATTTCATATTTTTACAAAATGAGATTATAAGACCCCAGAAGTTTCTTAGTTATTTCTGGTTCTTGCTTCAAGACAAGCTTGAGTCTGAATGCTTTTCCATGGAAAATGAAACATTTGATCTATTGAAGGGTATTGCTTCTCCTCACAGACCTGGTTTTGTTTACTTCCTCTGTTTTGATTGCAACAGCCCTGATACCAAGATTCTGCAGATGAGTTAACCAACGTAGCATGAGAAGCTGAAATTTAAGTTATCTTTTAATATTTTGAAAGATGCTTGTGGGCAAAACCCAAGATATTTTCTTGGTTGAACATTTGTAAAGTAGGACCAAGAATATACAGAGTGAAATGCAACGTTTGATGTTTGCTACACTGGACAGCTACGATAACTCTACAGATTAAATTTCCCTTTCAGGTATCAAAAAGCTGTTATTCAAAATGTATTTTATAATATTGACTTCACTTAGTCATGTTCCTAGAAGGAGTATGAAACTTCTGAATACTGTTCTACTATCTGAATACATTTTTAGCTGAGCAGCTGCTACAAATGCAGGTTGTTGATGCACAGTGTTAATTGGTAAGTACTGGTGAAGAATACAGATTAAAAAATAAGCTTGCATGAGCTAATAAAGTTGTGTTTGCTTCTTGATGTGAGGGGCATTAAATAAGTAATTGCAGTAATGAAGGTGTCAGATGACTTGGAGAGAAATCATGACTTTTACTGTTTACAGTCTATCAAAGCCAACTGTTTCCAACTGTGTCTGATTAGTTTTCTTTCCAACAGTTGCTTTGCCGCAGGAGGCTTTCTAGCACTCACTCTACCTTTATTCCCTCCTTGTCTCTATACATCATTGCAATTAAAACTTTGGTTTAAAACTGCAGTTTTATGCTTGTTTAACACCAATGGTTTTACAGAAATTATACCTGTGTGAAACCAGTTGTGGTTGGGTTCCACTGAGGTAAGCATACCAGAGGCAAATTTCAAACTTGTTATTTATGCCCATCATGACCAGCAGTAATATAGCCCCAGCAGTAATGGGTTAGATCCTTGGCTTATTTTCCACAGCTTCAGATTTTTGATCAATTCCATCTCTTCAGCAGCTTTACATAAGTTTTAATAGTCTTAATTTAAAAATTACAGGTATCAAGGAGCTGATGGAAAATTTGTCTTATACTGTTTGTTTGTGGATTTGTTTTCCGTTATTTTGGGGTTTGGGTTTGTTTTTTTTTTTTTTTTTTTTTTTTTTTTTTCTGTTGTTTTTGTTTTGGTTTTTTTCTGGTGCAAAGCAGCATAATACAGTGAAAAGGCTCCAATTTAAAAGGATACATGCCAAATACATATATCTGAAATAATTATCATGATTTATGTCTTTCTGGTACCAAAAATGCATAAAATTTGTATACATAAAATGGAATTCAGCTTTTTAATACATAGTCAGCTGGGGAAGGAGCCATGATTCTTTTTATCTTTTTAATATCTGTACTATAATTTGGAATAATCATGGTAAAAACCATGATTATATAATTCATAACTAATTGCTTTTGTACATTTAGCATGTTGGTGATGTTTACACTGCAAGTGGAGAGTATATTAAAAAGTCAAAGAACAAATAGAAGTAGCACTATTGATAGCTGAACTCTGATATTTAGTCTGATATGGGAAATCTATGTCAGTTTCAACTGGAAAAAGGTAATATATTTCTTCTCCCTCACTTTCATTAGAATTGAGATAAAATTAGGTATATACATCCCTTCTGGAATTAATATTTGATAGAGGTTTTTTGTGTATGATTCTGTGCATTATTTGGGTGGGTGGAGTATTTGTTTTTTAATAAAAAAGTTGTTTATTACCTTCATACAAAAATAACCTTCTGTTCATAGAATTACAGAATTACAGGATGGTTTGTGTTTGAAGAGACTTTCAAAGATCATCTTATTCAACTCCCCTGCCTATTTTATCCTAGAATAAAAGGTATCACATGGTCATTCTTTTGGTTATTTGTGAAATGATGAATTGTTTGAACATGGTTGGTGTCTATACCCAAACCAGAGCCCTGATGAGGTGTTACTGTGCCATCTTACATTAATTTCAAGATATGTAAAAATATTTTGGTCTGTGTCATGGTGAGTTGTAACAAAACAAAGAACCCTCAGACTATTGAAGTCCAATTTCCCACCATTAGACCCCCGTTTTGCAACTGTACATCCTTTAGTATCTTCTCTGTTATGAGCTGTACTTGCACAGAAAAGCTAGAAAAATTATTTGTATGGAAATAACATTTTTTTCTAAACAGGTGTAACCTGCCAGTTGCTAACAGTATGGAAGTGAATCTTTAATATTAATCTTTACACACGAGGTGTTGCTAATTGCAGTTGCCAGAAAATAATGCAAGGAGATATGACCTCAAAGCATGAGAGATTTTTCTTGAAAGAAATCTATTTATCACAATGTTGGCTGAGCACATCATACACATATAGGCATACAAACAAGGAACCAAATGATGATATATAATACATCTTAATCACAAACCAGTGAGCCTTATTTCATGGGAGACAAAACTGCAATTTGATTCCTTCAGAAGAGAAGAAATCTCAATCAAACCCTATTGTTTGTGGTGACTGGTGACACTAGAGAAGATTAGGGAGCTTGATGTAAACTGGTTTTTGGACTGATCACACGTTTCAAGGAGACGTGCTCATTGCCAAGGTGGTGGCAGTGAAGGGGACAGGGCAGCTTTCATGGACCCTGCCAGGGCAGAATGTCTGCAGCATTTCTAATGTTCTATTCCCAGCACAGGTCCTAACAACCTACAAATCCTGGTGAGTGTGTTTGGCAGAGTGTATCTTTATTATTTTCTACACATACTTGCATATGGTCCAGAAAACAGAGAAGTGTGATAGAGTGACAAAGACACAAAGACAGCCTGGCTTGGCTACACAAGAAATCCTTGTTCCTTCTTACACCTTCATGATAGATGCAGCTCCCTGTTAACTGTACAAGCTGAGAGAATGACAGGTCATAACAGTAATAATAATCACTGAGTTGAGTTTATAAAGTTCAGCTATACATCAGATAACAATGATAGATGATAATACTGCTTGATTATCCATAAAAATAATCTCCTATCACAAAGACTGACATCTGTTTCAGGAGAGGCCAAAGTGTATCTATCTCATAACTCATCTGCAGGTCCTGAGCAATGAGACCCTGAGTCCTGCACCCTGGTTTATCCCAGGGATGAAGCAGTGGTGCAGCAATGCTGTCCCCACAAGCATGTCGGACCTACTTTCTTTTTTAGCTCCCTGAGGTCAGTGTCATAAACCCTGTGACTCTTCAGAGGTTTTCAGTGTCAGGAGAATTGATCATCATGCTCCATTTTCCCAGTAAAGCACTCCTTTTGCTGAACAGTGCAAACAGTTGCCTGCCATTTTATTGAGGCATATAAAGTGCCAATTGGATTTTTTTCTGCCAGGAGTTTAACATTTACTTTGAATGTTGTAAGCTGAATGACATATAATATTAATTAAAAGCAAGCAATGAAACTATCAATAGGCACTGAAAGTCTGAGGTGAAATGAATGCTTTAGCTGAAAACAAGATAAAATAAATGGTGTCTTATGTTTTTCATTGTAAGAGGAAAAAATAAGTAAAAGACATTGTGAGAGTAAAATATTTTAAGTTTAGAATGGTTAACAGCAGGAATTATTATATACATGTTTAAAGTATAATAATTTGTATAATAATTATGTATTACACACAACTATTATAGAACATAGGAAGAAAAAGAAAAAATTATAGAGTACATCAAATATCATTTAAGTATTCAAAAGACTCTTTGTAAGGCAGTTCGGACTGGATGAAACTGAAACAATGCTGGCAAATAGGGAGCTCACTGTATTATTCAATGGTTTTAAAATTTAGATTTAAGTCTCAAAATTTCATTGGTGCCTGTGCAAAAAAGTGTACATCAGGAAGTAGTCATTATTAAAAAAAAAAAAAAAGGGAGAGAGGCAGAGAAAAGAGCCATGTTTCCTTGCCTGACCCTGGAGAAACCTAATGACACCCAAAGCAATTCAAACTGTTACATTTCCTCATGTCTAAAGTTCTGGTACTGGAAGAATCCAAGAAGCCCCTCCAGCTGCAACAGATTTGATGTTGGCATCTCATAAATATCCACAAAGGGAGGATGCCTGTTGCATCCACATCCAGAGTGGAGCTGGTCTCTAAACTCACCTACACATCAGGATCCCATTATTTATCCTAGATCCCCAAGGAATGGTAACATGCCCTCTTTGGCAACACCCTACAAATTTCAGCTACTGCCAGAGCAGATTCAAGCTCAGCTTTCTAGTAAATTGTGTTAACCAAAGGGATGTATGCATTCAGGAAATGGTCAGAAAGGAATGTTCTGGAGCCCTTCTGTTGAAAATACCTCATAATAAATGGGCAAAAAACCCCCTTCACAACACCAGAAAAACAGCAAATATGAATGAGGCTGGGAGAAGCATGGATTCTTGGTACCCTTGAAAAACTTTGTATTTATTACATGGGTTTTGAAAAAAGGTACAGATTTTTTCAAGAAAGGGAATTGTACTGACATTTATATCCTGGAAAACTAAAAATAATAATAAAAAAAAGTCATCCTGATACTGTTCAGTAACACAGCCTCTGAGATATCCTGCTGAATCAGGATGGCCTAGATTAGGAACTGCCTTGGTCAGCACATGCCAGGTTTTCAGGTGCTCTGTTGAGAGTCCTACTGTGTACAGGAAGCCCTGGCACTCACTGCCAGCAATTTTTGGGTGACCAGTTCCATGTAATGTTGCTGAAAGCCTTGTTTCTTCAATCAAAGAGCAGCAGTGGAAGCAGAAGACTTTCAGTACCCATCCAACACTGTGCCTCCCTTTATTCAAAACATGACAAGATTGGTTTTCCTTCTGTGACTGCTTGTAACACCTGAGGGCGTGCTGAGAGGGAGGGTTTAACACCAAGGTGACAAGTAGTCCTCTGAAAGAAAGTCCAAGACCATGGCAATCAAAACACCTTCAGCACTACCCTGGATGGCTGTCAGATGACACAGATTTTTGGCCAAACTGGAGGTGAATTAGTCTCAAACAGAGATTTTGCGGAAGCTGCACAATTCTGTTTTAAATCTGTAAACAGTGAGAAATGTACAGAGCAAACTTGCCTGAGTAAGTAGGAAGAAGGCCTTAATTGACATGAGGTTTTGTGAGGAGCATGAAATTCACTTTTCCTGTGTGGGAGCTGGAGGGTTTTTTTTGGTCCCTACTCCAGAGATTTTACTTATTAAAAAGAGAATCTCTGATGACTACTGAAATCTCTGAAAGGAACAGAGACTTTTTACCAGAACTGGTTTAGATATGATATGCAAAAATAGAGAGGAAAAAAATCTTCAGTGAAAAACTCTTTTCCTCTAGGCAGGTACAAGTATAAACCATAACATCTGACATGCAAGCTGCCAACAGATGACATAAAATTCAATACACTATTAATCTTGGTATTATTAACCTTTGGAATAGCCATTGTTTCTGAAATCTAATCATATTTCATATTGATATTACAGTGCATAGGTAAGGAGCTCAGAACACTTTCAAGATATTAATTAAAACTCATCAAGAACACTCCTGGGAAGCAGAATCATTAAAATCATCTGACAAAGGAGGAGAAACTATGCTGTAGAGAATATAAGCAACATATTTGATATCTCCACAAAGCCAGACATTAAATCCAATACCCTCAGTCATCAATTCATTGTTTTAGTTACTGGGTACCAGATTTTGCATATAAAATATATAAAGAGATGGAAAATGCCCCCCAAAAAATCCTTACTGCCTAAACTAGAGTTGCAGGTGGATGGGCCTGCAGAGCAGTGCCTGGTGTCAACACAATGGAGACATGTCCTGTGACTCAGCTCCCCTCCTCCAGCTGGAAAAAAAGATAAAATAATCCATAAAATGCCTGTTCCTCAACCAGTGGCTGAGGCAGGTTTGAGATTCAAGGCACTGCACTTAATAAAATACTAATTGCTTACTGAAACACTAAATTTAGCAATTAATCCATGAGGATACTTCTCTTCGTGCTCATATGCTCAGTATAGATTAAAGGAACATGGGTCACTTTCCATGTGTAAAGATGACTTGCAACTACTACAGAAAACCCCTGAAATGGTTCAGCTCTCTGAGTGGAAAGGGCTGAAAAGTCATCTAACAAAAACCTAATGGATTAATATACTGTATTTGATAGTCAGAATGAAAAATTAAATTCCTCCACACAAGGTTTCATGTATTTCAATTTCCTTGTAAAATCTTGTATTTATTCCTGATATTTATTGTTCCTTATGTTTTCTGCTCAAAACCACACTTTCAATAAACTGACTTCAAATGCCTGCAACTAGAAGTGATTTAAAATCTACCAAAAATGTCTTTTGAAAACTATAAGACACATTTACACAACTTCAGAATGATATTCTGAGTAAAATCTTTTTTTGGTTTGTTTTAAAGTTTCATTTTAAATGAGAATGTTTTTTCCAGTGAACCATACACAAAGAGCTATATAGCATTTCAGTATTTTAATGCTCATTTATGTATTTTTCATAATCACATAGATCATATTTATATAAAGCTTTTTAAAAATCCTTTTAAAATACTAAATATACTTGATATTTTATCTCCTGAAAAGAGAATGTTTAAAAAGTATTTTTTTCTCAATTAGGGATTTTTATTAGAACTTCAGAAAGCACAAGAGCTGACCAAATCCTATCAGTTCTAACCAGAACCATCTTTACACCTGCAGGGATTGTCTGAAGCCATTTGTGATAGAGGGATTAAAGTTTTCCTTGGCTTTTATCTTTCCTTTTGCCATTTTCACTGGAAACTGCTTTTTGGTGTTCTGTAACAGTTTTGTGGAAAAACGATCTCCTGTGCAGATTTTTTCAGCCTGATGTCTCCTACTTCTGTTACTAAACTTCAACTAAGTGTTTAAGCATTACAAGGCAGATTTTGACTGAGATGCCAATGTCCTTTTTTTTGTTTGTTTGTTTGTTTTTTGATGTTTTGGGTTTAACATATTTAGAAGATCTGTTAGTAATAGAAATCTTTTAATGACTATATTTGTTCTAATATTTTGTGGTAAAACATATAACTGGATCTAAACATCTGACGAACCTTGGCTTTTTACTGATCGAAGAAAACCACTTTACGACTTTCTTCTGCAAAGTTGTTTCCAGCAGGTTATAGGGTGCCCTAGAGGAGGGAGAAGAAAGAAAAAAAATTATGAATAATACTGAAAATATGAAATAAATTTATGAGCTATACAGGAAGCCCCTGACATAAAGAGAAGTGCACAAGTGTCTCTGCATGTAAGCATAAAAACGTCAGCAGATGCTATAGGTTTCCCACCTGTAGTTTCTTTCTCTAAATCAGAGCAGTCCCCTCTACTGAATGCATTGGGCAGTACAATAACTCATGTTATCTGGAAATCTCATGCTTCTTTTTAACTCTCTCTTCTTAACTGTTCTACCTGGTTTTTGTTTATTAAGAACACAGTAATATTCTGTATAGGGTGGCCCGACTAAGCAAAATGAAATAGGCTGAAGAAGACAGCTAATGTTATTTAACTCATTCACTCAAGACAGCTAAAATGATACAAACAAATTCCATTTGAGATCAGCATAACAGAATATCAGTGAATAAACTTCTGTCATAATTCTACAGCAAAAAACTCAGATATGTTTGATTGAAGTATGAGATATTAAGAAAACAACTTCAATAGCCGCGAACACCTGAGAATGCAAAGTGCAAATTACTTTGAAAACACCACAGTGATGATTTCAGATGAGTGCTTACTGATATCTCATTCCTTTGTCAATGTATAACTCATTTCACTGAGTCTCATTATAAAGTCTTTCCCTTGTGTGTCGCTGAGACAATAAACAAACAAAAATATAAACCATCAAATAAATAAACTTCAGTGTCATGGCTTCCCCAATATGACTCTTGAATCTCTGGAATCCAATTATGCTTTCTTAGAGCTTATGAGCTGGAAACCTCTACATCTTTCTACAACTTGCTAGGTTAAAAAAAATCTGGGATGCGATTTATCTCTATCTGCTTCTATGTGAACTTTTATCAGCTCTAATTGCCTCTCTGCTTTGATGTACTCATAAAGTCTTTCAACGCTTCCATTCCCTTCCCTCCCACTTGGGAAAATATCCCAATCCTCAGAATCTGACCTTTGGCTTATTTCATGAAGACGAAAGCAGAGAATTTATTCAGGCTCAGAGCAATACTAACGTCATTAACTTACTTCCCACTTTCTGGATATCCCTCAGTGGCTTCACAGAATACTTGATTGGCTTTTTGCTTGTGTAATTAAATGACATAAGACCATATTTTTGCTACAGAAGTGTCTATTTCCTTTGGTTATTTTATTGCATTTGTAGCTTTACCTTTTACTGACATATTTTAAATTACACATTTTTAAATGATCTTTTTGATTTTATGACACTCTGCTTTCCAGACCATTTCCAACCCTCCTTACACTCCTGCTTCCACTCCAGTCCTCCCCCCTTTTCAGCAGCTGTAGCAAAATTGTGTTCTTCTGAATTTAGTTATGGATTGGAAAAATGACTTTATTCCAAAACTCCAGACAGATGCCACACCATACTATGGTAGATGAATGGTCCTGGGACATCAGCTTAATTCTGGCTGAATGGAGAGTCAATTACATCAGTATTTCCCTGACTGATAGTTGACAAAACAATGTCTTAAAACTTCAAGTGATGGAAGATTCAAAACTTTTCTGTGAAGCATATGCTGTTACTTCACTACCCAAATGGATGTTTTTTCCTGATAATTAACCTCGCCATTGTTTGCTGCAATTTAGGTTTTCTCTCTTGTACCCTCCCCAGAAGACATGGGGAACATCTTACAACATTTGAATTTTTCAAAATCAGCCTTTAAATCTTATAGATTGTATTTCATCCACCACCCTTCAGCTTTCTCCAGACCTTATAAGGTCTCTTATTTTTCATTGTCAATTACATTTTAAACATTTCTAACCACAGTTTTTGCACTGGCTTTTTTGGTGGTTTTTTTCTTTCTTTTTTTTTTTTTTAATAATTTGTTGGTTGTTGGTTTTGTTTGTTAGTTTGTTTGGTTTGGTTGTTTATTTGGTTATTTTTGGTAGAGATTACACCTCTGATAAATCTTCCTTGAAGTAAAGAAAAAATAACCCAAATGGATTTTGATAGATTTCAAAGACTACTTCACACATTTTTCATACTGTACATTTTTACAGCTAGAATTTACTTCTTTACACTTCTCAATATCATGTGCTTTTCAGATTAAATCATTACAATATCCAGAACCACCTAAATTACATACTCTTGGTTTCAAACCTTTCCTCCAGTCATGAAGCCCCTTTATCTCTAATCCTATTTAAAGTTAATAAGATTTTCTATTCTCTTATTTCATTCATTAAGGAAAATACTCCACACAATGTAGTTTTGCAATTAATGGGGGAATAAATACTGGTGATTCTACATTATACACCATCTTCCTCGTGCATGGATCTTTCCTGTTCCAAATGGATTTGTATGAACTTGTATTTCCATAGTTTATTTACTAGACTGTTGTAGGGGACAACATCAAAGTCTTAACAAACTCAACAAGTAGGGCTTTCCATGTATGTCTTGCAGCCCAGTCTGTCATCGAGAACTTTCTGTCCTGCAGAGCAGATGAATACATTTGTAAGTAATATTTCTTCTTTCCATGACCCCCTTCATACTTGCTTCACATTCATGTTATCTCTGTAACTAAGGATTATAGGAAAATATTCCAGTATATAACCACAATGTTCTCTGTTACATCATTTAATGCCTTTCTCTTGTTTTGATCTAAAACATTAGGTTCCTTTTTCTGCATTCCATTGCTGTTTTTCTCTCCAGTCTTGCTTTGGTCCTAGCATGAGTAACTATGTCCACTTCTCAGTTTAACCACATCTTTTTTTATGTCCATATTGCTTATACCCATCCTGGTGTTTCTATTTTCAATAAAAGAATTTCAAAAACTGAAATTCAGATCCCTATACCCCTTTCAGAATTCAAGAATGTCTTCTCAAACTGGGTTCCAAAATCCCCCTGCCATGTGTGTGTCATGTCCAACATGAAAATTCTCTGTATGGCTTGAAAATGTAGAAAGTAGTCTAATCTGTGGCAAAGGACATATTTGAGACAATATGTTGTGGAGATAAGGCATAATCATCTGACACAATAATTTTCAGACTGCTCTCTTCACACATTTTTAGAGTATCTAGTGAACACAGGAGAAGATTGCATTTCCCACAGTGGTGTTTTTTCTACATTAACTTTTAATGACTCTGTAATGATTGTATGAAATTACCGTCCTGCAGGTGGTTTAAAGGCAATTTCTTTATATCATTTTAATGGTTCAGAACAGATGTGCTTGCTAATCTTCTTGCCAGCTAGGTGCTGCTGTGATGTCAGTATTCCACAGTACTTTAGACCATGGTCTGCTCTCCATTTCCAATTAGCTCTGTGGGAACTTTTTTACCTGAATACGAGCAGGATCAGGTTTTTGCTGTTGAAGAGGCTCTAGAGAAGCATGAATATCTTTTCACTGACAAAAATCAAGAAAGGAATTAACAAATGTCCACCCTGGAATCACAAGGAGATTTCCTCAATTTGGCACAACAGCTTGTAGCTTTAAGTGAGGGATAGTCTTGCTTTTGCAAGGAAGAGATAATTTATGATTACTCCTTTAATAGTTTTAAACTGTAGAAGGAAAAACCAATAGTGGCAGAAATGTGACATAATCAGAGCAGTTACATTTCAGTGATTTACTTGGCTTGCATATTACTTGGTTCTAACTGGGAAGGGGATTTTCAATGAACTTCAATGCTATCCATGTTTTCCCACATGCTGGGATTCAGCAACTTCCTAATAATACTTAAAGGAAGCTGTGGCACTCTCCTGATCATTGCAACTTGGCAAGATGTATGGAGATGGAGATTCAGCTATAACAGTGAGAATAATAGCAAGCTGAACACCAGATTTGATTTTCTGAGGGATAGAAAAAAGAAAAATCAGTTTAAAAAATTAGACTTTAAATTTTTTTTTTTAAGAATTTTATTTTTTTGGAATTAATGCTAAAGTTCCTTTTTCTGGAAAAGCAAAGTTCTGAGATTGGGGTTTTTGTGGAAGATTGTTGCTTACAGTGAGCGTATGTGTCAGAGGCAGCAGATCAGAGGGCTGAAGTCTGTTCTTTACGGCAACAGATCAGTCCATCCCAGGTCACCTTGAGAGCCCTGATTTGGGACAGAAGAGTTCTGGAGGTCCTTGCTCTCCTTCTATATTCTGCTTCTGGCCAAATTGTGGCATTCAAGTATTTGACCTTCATAAAAACAAACAAAAAAGCAACCACGCTTTACAGCATTTATATAAATATTTAAAGTTGGAAGTTTAAAGAAAATTTTAAAATATTTTCAGAACTTGGACTAATTCATTAATTTCATGAATTTGAATTAATGTTAATGTTTGTGCTAGGCTCCTAGATAAATGATATATCATTAATTCAGGTCTAAATGCAATGGTTTTAGGTTATAATGTTGATTCAGGTACTGAAGCAAATACTGGAAATCCATCAGCCATCCTCCCCTACTTTTTAATAAACAGTCATTTCTAAACAATTAAATAAATGACAAACATTGTCTTATTTAATTTTTGTGATTCTGTTCAAAAGGAAGCGAGCAGACAGCTATGGTCAAGTCTTCATCACTTCCTAATACCATTACAACAGTACTTTCAACTCAAGCCAGCCATGAATACTCCAGAATACACAAAGCAGAAGATGAATTAGACTTGAAAGACTGAAAAATTTATATAATTTTGATGTTACTTCATCACTTCCTAATACCATAATAGCAGTGTTTTTCACTCAAACCAGACACATATATTCCAGAAGACTCAAAACAGAAGATGACTTAGATTTGAAAGACTGAAAAATTCATGTGAATGTGATGTTAAAATCAAGTTTCTGGTCTGTGGACAGATTTCACTAGGTTGCTGCTACTGTTACTGCTGCTACTGAGCAGGTGCTGAGTGCACCATAGCATATTAAGTAAAACAGTGATCTCCAAAGTGTGGTGAGGTGCATAAATCCCAGGGGTGTGCAAGGTAATCCTTTGTGGTGCAAGAAGAATATATTTTTTGTGCCATCAATAGAAAAATAGAACATTTTAAAATTTGAAAATAGGGCTTATTTTATCTTTATATCGTGCTTGTTAAAATTGCTGTCCTTTGG
The DNA here is from genome assembly GCF_022539315.1 of Serinus canaria. Classification (NCBI taxonomy): domain Eukaryota; kingdom Metazoa; phylum Chordata; class Aves; order Passeriformes; family Fringillidae; genus Serinus; species Serinus canaria. Next base: position 55,252,934 of record NC_066316.1, on the reverse strand, counting down.
TACAATTTGGAGTGTGAATTGTATATACTACACTGGGCATGCACATAATTTATAAATAAGTAACTGTAGGTATATGGAGAATGTGTGCTCAAAATTTTTTCCTTGACCAAAAAAGTTTTGAAATCACTGTACTGTAGGGACTACTATGATCTCCAGCCACAGGAATCTAAAAATATTTAGTCCAATATTCAGTCAACAAAAAAGTTACAGTAAATCCATGCCAGGCTTGAACCCTGCAGCAGGAAATTTGCTTTTATTTTATTTTGAACAGTTATTCTACTTCAAACCCATGACTTAGACATGTAAAGCCTGGTCCAGCCCTTCACCTTCAATGTGGGAGCCTTCAAAACTGGAAATCCAGTTTTCCAATAAATATTAAGTCATGAAGAGCTGTTTCAGCCCAATATAATGACATGTGAATCCTCTTCCTTCCCTCAGCTGCTCTGGGCCTTCCTGGGAACTGGCTCAGTCACAGACAGCCCTTGCTCAGAGTGTTGGGTAGGGCTGTCTAGAAGACATTTGCATGAACCTGGGCTATCAGAAAGCAGTTCTCACTGTGCCAAACAGACATTGGTAATAAAGATAATAATTTAGTTGCAACTGCCCCTCTTTGAGCTGTGTAGTTTATAATGAAACACAATTTAGTGAAAGTGAACAAGAGAAGAAAAAATCCTTGTCTAGCATAAGTAGGTATAAACCAGTGTAGGGCAATGTGCTAAGAAATGTTGGTAGAAGGAAAAAAAATATTTGACTTGTTACTTAGTACTTGGATGAAGTTTCAGCTCTGTTTTCCATGCGCAAAATACATGGAATATCTAAAGATCCGTGTTCCCTTGTCTTTGTGAGCCAGATTTCTCTCCCCATTGCTCAGCCTGCACTGCCCATCCATTTGCAACTTCCTTCATCACAGTATTAGGAGCAAGCACTGTAGCTGCAGGTTCTGACCTTGATGGTTATGCCAAGATATGCAGGAAAAGAATAGTTAAGATTAAGAGCCTTTCTTGATCTCAGGCTTTGATGATTTAAAGATGACAGCTAATCTCACTCCTGTCAGATGAGGACTTTGAGGGTTTCTGAAAGGACACAGACACTCAGATTTGTCATTCACATGAGCTTAGGCTGTATAATGTGTATAATGCAGCTTTTTTGACCACCATCTATTTGCTAAGTCCTTTAGAGATCCCGCTAAAACCACAGAAATGCAATGTCCTCTTTAAATCATTGACATCAGAAAACTGAAGACTAGTATCACACTTGACATCTACCTGATTGTTGCTAGTGTTTTGTTGTTTGTTTTTTTTTTTTAAGAGAAAGGAAAATATATTTGTTGGACAATTAGCATTTTAGATTTTTTTTTTGGTAAAGGGCTTTCAAAATTGAGTAAGTTTTAAACAAATTTATTGAACTCCAAGTTTCTTGTTTGTTTGATTCTGACTGAGCGGTTGTACAACTACTATACCATGTAAAAAAATATCCATCTTCTAGTAGCCAAAAAAAGAAGATATTGCTTGCAAACTAAGCAATTCTTCAAGAGTAGGAAAAAAAACCCGAAAAAGCAATAGTTCTAGACTCAGGACTGTAAAGTTCAGGGGGAACTATTGTGATGACCTTATAGCAAAGGAAAGGTGTTTAATGAAGTGGGATGTATGAGTGGGAGGGGATTAATTGTCAATTCAGCATTTGCCTTTAACTAAAGAAATTGGATTTGAAAACTGGGTTTCTACAGGTTTTCATACAAAAGACTAGGAAGTCTTTTTATAAATCCCAGATTTATATTCATAGTAGATGAATTACTTTTACTTAAAGTCTCAGCCTGTAAATGTCACTGAAAAATAGATTAATCCAGCACCACAATGTAGTGCTAACAATCAGAGGAAGAAGAAAGACACAAGAAATTATTAATCATTGAATCATTTAGGTTAGAAAAGAGCACTGAGGTCATTGAATCCAACCATTAACCCAACACTGTCTAGTCTAAACCATGTCCCTAATCATTATACAACATCCCTAAGCATCACATCTACACCTTTTTTAAAATCTCCAGGGATACATACTCAAATACTTCACTGGAAAGCCTGTTCCAATGGTTGACAACTCTTTCAGTGAAGAAATTTTCCCCTAATACCCAATCTATACCTCCTCATATGCAACTTGAGGCTATTTCATCTTGTGGTATCAGTTTTTATTTGAGAGCAGAGAGTAATAGGGTCACTCTTGAGCCTCCTTTTCTTGAGAAATGAGAGAAAGTAAAGGAAGCAGGAAAGAGAATGGAGCAAAGACCATTGTGAGAATGCAGGCATGGAAACAGAAAAAGAGGAGAAGGGAAATATAAAAAAGGATGACGGGAATTGTGAACATAAACAAAAAATTAGAATAAAAAAATCAGATTTAATGCTGGGGAGAATGAGAAAAGACCAATGGAAATTTTCTTTGATACAAAAGGGTGCAGTTTGATAGAAAGCAGAAGGCATGAAATACATGAAATAATATGAGCTGCCAAAGGAGGTGGGAAACCCATATACTTGACCAAATATATCTATGAGAATGTCAGTAGAGATACTCTGGTTGAAAAAAGATGAATGTTGTTGGCAGACAGGCCCAACACTGGTAGTCTGCACAGCCTGTACAATGGGAAATAACCCTGGAGTGTGCCTTCCTGAAAGGAGGAGCTGCTGGCATGATCCTGGTAGCTGAACCTCCTGAGACATTGGCTCGACCCCTGGGGCTTGCAGCAGCCAGCTGGCAGAAATCATTGGGATAGCAATTTTTTTTTCATTTCTGAGTGAAGACTGTGACTCTCCTTAGTTAGCAATGAAACTTGTGACTGCACCATCTCTGGGTTTGATTATCACCCTTTCCTATGAGGCACACCTTAGCCATCTCCTGCTGCTGCAGAGCCCAGCTGCCCACAACAGAGCTGAGCTATGTTTCCAGATGGGAAAAAATATTTTTGGATTATCAAATAGGCTACACTGCGTCCTTTGACTCCCCTGACAGTAAACATCACCCAAGGAGAAGGAAGATAATGGTGCTTTACATTGCAAACACAGCTTTGAAATGGTTTCTGAGGATAAAATTGACATTTTATGCAACAAATACGTCATTGTCATTTATTTTCATGCTGTCTGTGCAGCCTATATGTATCTCATGCCATGGAGTAGAGAACAAAATGCGGCTTGTTTTGAGTGAGAACTTAAGTAAGCTGAGCTTACTACAGCCTACCTGAAATTGCCAATTGTCTTACTCCTTGCATGGGACCAAAAGAGTAAAGCACAGTGGGTTTTTCATTGTCCTAAACTGGAAAAGACACCCTGAAATATTTGCATTAGATTTACCATAGCATTGCACTGATGGATAATGGACAAACAGAAATAGAGCTGATGTTACAACTCCTGCAGCTCTATCCAGTTAAGAATGTCACATATAATGTAACAAATTAGATAACAGCCATGTTATCTAATTTCAGCAGAGAATTAAACTGACCCATTGTATCCCCTTATTTCATTGGGAGCTCTTCTAGAAACTAACCTCAATCTCAGAGCTCAGTTGCTGTACATTTATATAGTCTGCACTTCTTCTGCTTTAGTATCATATTAAAAATACTTTTTACTACTCAAAGTCTACTTTCTGCTTTATGGTAACACCACTTCATTTATTCTGGGAAAAACTGATTTTACAATTATAAAGGATTGAAGGGTAAACAAAAATTGCTCCAGAGAATATTTTTTGGGATAAATTTTGATCCTAAAACTACTTTTATTTCTACCTTATAGCTTGCTTCATGAAACACAAGGTAAAGTGGTTAGAAAATGCAACATATTTTCCAAAGATGTTGATGAAAATAGATATGGTATAGGTAAAAAGTCAACCGAAAACAGCAAGGTCTTTAAAATCACAGCCACACTTGGCTGAACAGTTGTGAGTGTCCTTTTACTCACCCTAAAGCTTCTTATTTCAAAGCTACAAAATAGATGTATTGACAGTTGCACAGGAATGAACTTTAAAGATACATAAAGGCAGCAGAGGTCAACCAAACTCTGAATAAATGTCATGATGCCAGAGGCTTATGAGGAAGTGCAAGAAATTCAAGCACTGCTGCTGTCCCTGAGACCAGGATAAAGAATTAACAGTACTTCTTATGCAGTGCCCTGGAGTCGAAGTCAAGGGATTCCAAGGGTTTTCTTGTCCCAGGAAAGGAAGAAAAGAGGTCAGCACTACCCACTTTCACCACTACTACCCCAAGGGCAGCCCCTGCCAAATCTTAGCTAGAAAGGAAAAGTCCACAAAATTTTTCATCTTCAACCACTGTCTTTTTCCAACAAAAGAGTGAAGGACTATTTTAACCCTTGTTCCCTCATCTGTCTTGGCAGTTATTTGTAAAAATGTAATGAGTGCATGTATATGTAAACAAAAACATATGTATGAATCTGTAACACTGCTTTTGCCTTTCAAGCCTTCTGAGAGATGAGAACCAAGCTGGGAGTTTCATCCCGAGCTTCTGCCAATATCTCTTACAGACATTTTCAGAAACAGGGCTCAGAACTGCAGCAATTGTTTACCTGTTGCTGAAAAACTTTATTCAAACAGAGTTTAATAACAGGCTTCAGGAAATTAGTCTGGATAATATTTTGCATCAGTTCAGAAGGATTTATGAGGAAGCTGAATTTTGTTAGTAGCGCAGATTTCCCCCACTGTTATTCTCTCCAGAGCAAAGACAATCCTGCATTTCACAGTGCCCTCTCAGGATAGAGAAGCTGCTCCAGGAGTTTCTCTGACCCAGGAGCAGCTGCACAGCACACCCTCCCTGCACATTTCCTGACATCCAGAGATGTGCTCAGTGCCTGGCACCTGGGGCTGCATGGGACATCGTTTGACTTGACATCTCCACTCCTGAATGACATTTACTTGTGGGAGGGATCTGCCAAGTAAGAGTGGCAGATTGTTTCCACAGCCTTTTGCACACAACGTTTTATTTTCACTTGTTCTGAAATTGCCAATATGTTTCTCAGATAAAGCTACAAAGCCAGATGGTACAAATAAAATACACTAACAAGATGACTGCCCTTGTGAGAAGAGATCATATCCCACTGTTAGGAATTGCCAACTGTAAGTAAACACATGGAACTGCAGAAAAAGAGGTGGATGCCTGGAGGAATCAAGTTCAGTGCAACACCTGAGGCAACGAGTTTCTGCCCAGCCTCTTGACATGTCAGGCAGTCTCACTGAAAGGGCTGAATGGCAGCATTAAGGTATGTCTTAGATGAAATACTGAGGTTCAATTGCAATAATGCTTGAGGCTTATCATAAGAGCACGTCTTCAGCTGTGGTCATGGCTAATACCAGAAGAGAGCTGCCACATTAACTCTCCAGTTAAGCACAGTGCAAAAGCAGTTAAGCTGCTTTCAGGATGGGTTTGGAGAGCTTACATCTGCATACTTCTTGCTATCTTGCACTAAATCGGTGACCCATGGCATGGCTCTGTTTCATACAGGTACTAACCAGACTGAAAATGGCAGATATGCCTTCCTATGCTGCACACCCCAGCTGCACAAAGCACATATCTCAATGTAGCCATTAATTATCCTTGGTTGTATGCACTTCCTGCAGTTTTCACTGTTCACTACAACACCTACTTTCTTCTGATAAAATATTAGCTCTGCACACTTCTGATAAAGTATTAGCTCTGCATTTTTCACTTTCCATCTAGTATGATTTAAAAGCTATGAGCTCTTCTATTGCTTTAGGCATCACTGCTTTCAAGGCTCAGCTTAACAAGGACTGGTTTGTTAGGGCAAGAAGGAGGACCCAGAAAAATACCAGCCAGTCAGCCTCACCTCGATCCCTGAAAAGGTGATGGAACAGGTCATTCTGGAGGTCATTGCCAAGCATGGAGAAAAAATGGTTATCAGGCATAGTCAGCATAGATGTACAAGTCATGCTTGACCAATCTGACAGCCTTCTGTGACAGCATGGCAGGACAGGTCAACAAGTGGAGGCAGTGGATATTGTTTACATCGATTTCAGCAAGGCTTTTGACACTGTCCCCCATACTATCCTTGTAGGTAAGATCAGGACATATGGGTAATGTGAAAGAACAGTGAGGTAGATCAAGAACTGGCTGAATGGCAGAGCTCAGAGGGTAGTGATCAAAGGAATAGAATCCAGATGAAGGTCTGTAGTCAGTGGTGTCCCCCAGGGAACAATGCTAAGTCCAGTCTCATTCAACATTTTATGAATCACCTGGATGAAAGCATACAATGGACCCTTGGCAAGTTTGCTATGATGCAAACTGGGGGAGTGCCTGTTACATTGAAGGCAGTGCTGCCGTTCAGTGGTGCCTTGACAGGCTGCAGAGCTGGGCTGAGAGAAACCTAATGAGGTTGAAGAAGGCCAAACACAGAGTCCTGCACCTGGGGAAGAATAACCCCAAGTATCAGCACAGGCTGGGAACCGACCTCTAGAGAACAGTCCTTTGGAAAAAAACCTGGGAGCCTTGGTGGATTATGGACTATAAGTGGCAGTGATATCCTGGGGTGTGTAGGGAGGAGTGTGGCCAGCAGGTTGAGGGAGGTGATTCTCCCCCTCCTCTTCGCCCTAGTGAGGACACACCTGGAGTGCTGTATCCAGTTTTAGCCTCCACAGTACAAGAAAGAGAATGACCTACTGCTGAGGATCCAGTGGAGAGCTATAAAGATGATTAGGGATCTGGAGCATCCGTCTTATGAGGTGAAAGCTGGGACTGCTTAGTCTTGATTAAACACTGGGAAGGGATCTTATCAATGCATGTAAATATTTCAAAGGCAGGTGCCAAGGGGGTTGGGCCCAGTGACAGGATGAGGAGCAAGGGCCACAAAGTAAACCCAAGAAATTCTACCTCAAAAATAACTTTTTCACATTGAGGGTGGCAGATTACTGGAACAGGCTGCCCAAGAGGGTTGTGGATTCTCCCCTCTGGAGACAATCAAAACCCATGATATATTTCTGTGTCACCTGCTCTAGGTGACCCTGCCTTGGCAGGGAGATTGGACTAGATTATCTCCAAAAGTCCTTTCCAACCCTAAGAATTTTGTAATTCTGTGATATGTGAGGTTTCAAATCTGAAGAATCATTGCTAACATTGCTAATATTAACAATCATTACTCTAAATTATTTGTTATTTTTCTTTACCTTCTATGTTACTCATTGGACTTCTCATAAAGTCACCTGTGAAGACAAATTTTAAATTATACATTGCAAAATCTTGGGCTTAAAGACAGATTTATGTGTTACACATCTATAAATGTAAAGTAAAAAATAGGGAATTTCTCAGGAAACTCCTCCCCTTGGGAATGTGCAGACTGCCACAACTTACGTTATATTGCAGGGATTTCTCCCTGAAATTTGTGGGAATGTTCATTTAGATATGAAGAAAGCAAAATTTCTCAGCCAGAACCTTTTAAAGAAGAAACAGATTATTTTTTTTCTCTAATAAGAATAAGCTAGCTGTCTATGACTTGATTTCAGATGTTTTGCAATTACCAACAGCTGGACAAGAGTAGTTAAGTAGTTCTTCAGGTGTTGACAGTGCAAGCACAGTGGATGATGCATGGCTCAAATGTAGATTGAAAACCATTTTCATCTTTTGTGTCGGCTTTTGAGTCAGTTTCTTCTATTTTGTCATGTAGTTACACTTGTTCTTCACCCTTCAATATCACTGAAAATACTCCTCATGTGACTGACCTCTGGAGATCCGCTGTTCTGTGGGCATTTGAAAGGATGCTAACAGTTTGATATAGAAACAAATTGAGGAAATTTCTAAATTTAAGCATTCCCTGAATAGTTGTTGCATCATAGTGATGTGAAGAGCCTGCTCTGAGCCATGCAAGCATCCTTGCTTTCACAAATAACACGTTATACATGATTTTTATACTGTGCAGTATAAGAAAGAAAGAGACTCTGACGCTGGAAAGGGCAGACCTCAGTCATGTGTAGGAATGATACCTTGGGGCATCACCTCTCTGATCATTCAGGCTGTGCCACAAGGATGTGAATCCTTTAGTATGCATTATTTCTGTAAGGCAAAAATCAAACAGATTTATTTTGATTATTTTTGTAAATGAAAAGGTAATTAAGCAGAAAAATTCCTGTATAGTTTTTCAGATCAAGAAGTTAGGGAGAGTTGCACAAATGTCAGCAGTTGCAAGAGAACTGAAGTCAAACCATTGGCAACTAACTAGATTTTAGGAGTGGTGGAAAGACCTTTCCTGTTAAGAAGCCTGTGTCTGCGAATTCCAACATATTCAAACAAAAATTAGGAATTCATTTGGAAAGATAAAGTTAATAAAATTTTTTCCTATTTCAGTTTCTGAACTTGTCTGAGGTTTGTAGAGTTTCTTCATCCTTCACTGCCCTCCAGAGATATTCCTTCTAAAGGGTATCTTAATGGGAAGGCAGAGTTTTAACCTCTCTAATCCATGCTGATTGCATTTCTTTCATTTTCCATCCTAATGACACATTTTCATAAATCATGGAATCTAGCTGTTTGTTCATGAACTGTGAGATGTTACAGGCTAGTGTTAGGAGCTGCTGATTTCAGAGAGTGAATAACTAACTTACTCATTCAGAGTCTCTGTCCTTGTTTTGAGGGGTTTGTTACTGCTCCTTCAGTAGGACAGATACCAAGTTTAGCAACATTTCTGCTTTTGACCAACACTTGAGGAATATTTCCCCAGTGTTCACCTCTTGTTTATGCAGACTGAGGAAGTGAAAGTAGATCATGAAAGATTCACACCGAAAAAGTATGGATCATTGTCTTAAACAAAATATTTTTATTAAAATACAAGAATCTCAGTTATTTTTCATTTAATTTTTCCTAGTGAATAAAAATATAAGAGATTATTTTATTTATACATTAATTTAAACTAGTAATAAGCAGAAATATTTCACAGCTATCTAGAGCCTAAGACAACACTCTTTTAAGTATTTCAGTGTATCACAAGAGACATATTTTCATGCAACTACTGCTCTGGTGGCACATTAATGAAAATGTTATAAACATCTACAGAGTGCTCACAGAAAAAAGAGGTGGCTTTGAAGATATATGGAAACACAAAAGCTGCAAAAGTGAGCTTTGCTTGGAATATTAAGATATTTCTCACAGTTAATATAAGGTAGTAAATATTTCCTGATATCTCTGACAAGTTAAATGAATTTGATAAATTTGTAAATAGATAAAATTTGGGACCGTCAGGTCATTTCATTGAGGAGAAAGGTCATCAGAATGCACCAGGAAAAGTGTTAGAAAGATCACCAAAAATTTGCAGTGCAATATGAACATTTATAGAGAATTATAAAGATAGGGAAACCTCAGAATATAATGGGCAATTCCATGGGGCTATAGCTGGTTTTTATAGCTGCTACCACTGCTGTGGTAGGCTAAATTTTGTTAAAGCTTTTGAGTGTTTTTATGACTTAATGTAAACTTTTACCCTTTGCAATAGTTGGTATTAGAAAAGTAACTTGTAGCACTATGTACCTAACATTAATCTATTTGATGTAAAATGCATTAGAAATTATTTCCCCTTTGCGTTTAAAGTTACAAAGATCCTATAAAACGGAAAAAATCAGATATTAAGGTATAAATTACCATATAATAGTTCTCCTGAAATGTGTTTTCCCAGCATATATTTTAGGTACACCAGGTAACCAGGAAATCAGCCTTATTCAGAGTAAACTGGACAATCTCAACAGTCAAATGAAAACAGATTCACGTTCAAGATGACCAGAAAGAGGTATGGTTTTGCTGTCAGTGTGCAGAACAAAGCTTAATTGAATTTCAATTATTTTATTTCCATACTATGCTTGAAGGGCACTTGATTCTATGAAATTGTAATAGTAATAATATATTATTGTGATTACCATGTCAAAAAAATGTAGGAGCTTACTTTTTCTAAATTTTATTTGAAATGCTTAAATTTCTTTTCCCATACCCTCTGCACATTGCAAGCACTCTTTTTCAGAGGGTTGCCTCCTGTGATGGCTTAATTCCAGAGAGCAGCTAAGTTCTGCAGACCCACTTGCTCACTGCCCTCCACACCCCACCCCAGTGGTATGGGGAAGAGAACTGGAAAAAGGTAAAATGTGGTTTGAGATAAGAGCAGTTTAATAATTGAAATAAAGTGAGATATATTCATAATAATGATTAAAGAGATAACAAGAAGAAAGAGAAGATCAAAACCCAAAAAACCAAGCGATGAAAATTGCAATTTCTTGCCACTTGCTGGCTGATGCCCAGCCTATTACTGAGCAGAGACTGGTCCCTCCCTGTCAATTACCTCCAGTTCACATGCTGAACATGATGTTTTATGATATGGAATATCCCTTAGAACTGTTTGAATCAGCTTTCCTGACTGTGCTGCCTCCTAGCTTTTTGTGCATGTCCTCACTGGCAGAGCATGGGAAATTGAAATGTGCTTGACTTAAGGTGTATTCTAGTCAGCAACCACTGAAAAATCACTGTGCTATCAACAATTATAATGTAGACGGACCACATTGTATCAGCTACTAGGAAGAAAAATAGCTCTATCCCAGCCAAAATCAGGACAGTATCCACCTGTTATTCTATAACATTTAAGTAATGCCCAGGTCCCACAGTTTCTAATACATTCCAGTTAGCCACCATCACCTTTCCTGTCTTGTGATATATACACACAGATAGCATTCCCTTAGTCTATGGGCAAATCTCTATAAAATATCTAATGAGATTTTTTGTTCATGATTTTGGGCACCATCAGTCATAGCAGTCTTTCAGAGCAGGAAAGATTGTTTGTGGCGTTGGATTGTAGCATGCTGAAGTCAAGTCTGATTCCATCACCTCGGAGATTGTGTGATTTCATCAAAATTCATTTTTGATTAATCTGGGTGACTTTTACTGTCATATCCTTGATAGTGCGATTGAAGGGGAGTTGGATTGAGATCCCCAAATCCAAAGGGACAGAGACAGGCCCCATGACTTGGCAGGCTTGTGGGAGTGTGATAGCTTGTGGGAGTGTGATCTCCCAGACCTCCTCGTACTTGTATTTCAGCCATTGTCCTTTATGCCATATAGGCTTTAACTGATTGCCTTGATAATTGCAGCACCTTTCACATTCACATCAAGTCCACCCCTCAACCATGAGCGTATCTACACATTCCATCTCCTCCTTGAGGTCAGTATTTAGATAAAATAGTGGCCATTTTCCTCCTTCATCAATGTCTAAAGCCAGGTGGATAGCTTTCACCTCTGCAAACTGGTGAAATCCAGTTTCCCTTCTTCTTCAGCAGTTCCCAGACTTGGCACAGAGGACTCCATACAAATGACTTCTATCTGCAAGGCTTTCCCACAACATGGCAGGCAGAAACTATCAGTAAACAAAGAATATTTTTTCTCACTTTCTGGTAATTTATTATGCACTGAGACCTCTTCAGCCAGGCTTCACCTGAGCTGAACTATCTCCTGTCCGATTTGTCCAAAGGCTTGTCATTGCTCAGGGCCCTACTTGAAATCATTCTTCTTCCAGGTCGCTTGATAGAGAGGGCTAGCAATCGGACTGTCACTTGGAACCTGCATTCTCTAAAAACCCACCATGCTTAAGAAAGCTTCTGTTAGTTGGTGGAGATGTAGTTTTTGTTTTGTTGATCATATCCAGTGGGATTTGATGATGTGCATCTGGAAATTTTATTCCTAAGTAGATCTCCTGTTTGCTTTTTAAAAAAAAATTGTATGTAAAAATCAGATTTCCTATGGATTTTGACCATTTCCTTCCCTTGAACTACTTTATCTGGATTGTTGCACACAGTGATGTCATCAGCTTATCACAGATGTTCTGGAGCTTCTCCCTGATCCAGTGCAGTCTAGATCAGTCCATGGCAGACAGGAGGGCAGTGTTTCTATCCCTGGGGCAGTCCTCTCCAGGTGTACTGGGTGCTGCTCTAGGGCAAAGTGAACTCTAGGTCTGCACTCTGCCTCCAGAGGGATTGAGAAAAACACATTAGTGATGTAAATTGTGGTGTATACTTGGCATATACTTTGACTCCAATTCATATGGAAGTTATAGCATGCTTGGCACAGCAGCACCCAGCAGTCATTCATTCAGTCCACAATAATCTATTGTTAGTCTCCATTCTCCATGAGAAATTTGTACTGGCCATATGGGAATATTAAAGGCCAGGTGAGTCCTGTTGATGACTCCTTGGCTCTGCAGCTCGACACATCAGCTTACGGATGGGAACTGGGGAGTCTCGGTTAGTGTGACATTGCTGGTAGCAATCATGATCTATTGTTCTCCAGCCTTCACCAATCCCACAACAGGAGATTCCTCTGAGAGACTGAAAAAGGTACATAGCTGCCTAATTTCCTCCCAGGAAAGGCAAGCTACACTGAAAGGTTGCCATTTCCATCCTGGGTCCCTGAAATGCCCTCTCCTAAGATTGTCTGTGCCAAGAGAGCCCTGCAGGGAGATCTCAGCAAATTACAGGGCTGGGCAATCACCAACAATATGAAGTTTAACAAGGGCAAGCTCCAGATTCTGTGTCTGGGACAGGGCAACCCTGGATGTACAGACAGACTGGGGAATGAGAGGTTGGAAAGCAGCGCCATGGAAAGGGACCTGGGGGTCCTGGTCAATGGCAAACTGAACAGGAGCCAGCAGTGCCCTGGCAGCCAGGAGGGCCAACCCTGCCCTGGGGAGCATCAGGCAGAGCATGGTCAGTCAGGCAAGGGAGGGGATCGTCCTGCTCTGCTCTGAGCTGGGGAGGGCTCACCTCAAGTTCTGGGGGCAATTTTGCATGCCACAATATAAGAAAGACATGAAGCTGTTAAAGACCATCCCAAGGGGCCACAAAGATAGGGAGGGTTCTGGAGGTGAAGCCTTATGAGGAGTGGCTGAGGTCACTTGGTCTGTTCAGCCTGGAGAAGAGGACACCTCAGTGCAGGTGCAACTTCCCCAAGAGGGGAAGAGGAGGAGGAGGCACTGATCTCTTCACTCTTGTGAAGACCAGTGACAGGACCTGAGGGAATGTCCTGAAACTGAGTCAGGAGAGGTTTAAGCTGGATGTCAGGAGAAGGTTTTTCATCTAAAGTATGGTAGTACATTGGGACAGGCTCCCCAGGGAAGTAGTCACAGCATCAAGCCTGTCTGAGTTCAAGAAGCATTTAGACATCACTTTTAGGCTTGTGACTATTGGACTGTCTTGCACAGGGCCAGCAGTTGGACTCAATGGGCCCCTTCCAACTCAGCATAGTCTATAATTCTATGAATGATGCACAGAACCTCTGAGCCAATCTCCATAGGGCTTTTTTTGTTACTCACTCCTGGTCAGGCTGACTTCTCCAAAACAGTCTGCCCTTGGGATCCCCTTGCCATGCCAGAAATACAAGTGGGTTCTTCCCCTGCATGACCTAATGGCATTAGGGTATGCTGTGCACTTCTGTCTCCTAGAGCCTTATACTCATGTGAGCCCAGTGTGCCAATGTGCTGTGTCTGCTCCACACAGTACAGTAAAACTGGTTTTCCCTCTCTTTCACCTGGCTGGAAGCAGGCCCCCCACCAATCCTTCTCATAGGATTCTCCACTTATTACAAAAATGAGTTGGAACTAAAATCACTCTCTACAAAATATTTCTGCTAGAAACCCAAAACAGATCATAATCTTCCACATTTAGTGATAAATAATTTGATAAATTTATCATGAAATCTAATACGAAAACTCCAAAAGGTTTACTGGGACTAAAATCATAATTTTTATGGCTGTATGGCAAAGGATAGAGAGTAAAACTGGAAGAATCACAAATATTACATAGATTCATAAACAGAACATATTTTCTTTGTTAATATGTTGGCTGATCATAAAAATTCAGAAATTTGCTTACTTAGAAATTCTATCTAAGTGTAGTTATTGAAAGGAAAGCACTAGATTAGTCCATTCAAGACTTTTAACACATTTATCTCCCCCTGCCATTTCAATATTATTGCATACTAAAAGATAACATGGATGTAAAATTAAAGCAGTAGTGTAAGAATGCTACATTTTAAAACAAGTACATAAATTCAAGTTCAGTTCAGTTAGGGAAAGGCAGGCTTTCTAGGAGAAATTGTATGTTTTATCTCACCAAACCCCAGAAAATCTGATCCAGACTCTAATTCTCTTCTTGGTCACCACTGTGAGTGGTGAATTAGGCCAACTGGGCTACACAGAAAGGATCTACCCACAGAGATGTAATTGTGGGATCAGGTCTTGTAACAGAGATCATAAACAGACACAGCTCACAGTACTTGTGTTAGTTGTCTGCTCAGCCAAAATGTCTGCATGCAGATACTGTATTTCAAGGGAGAAGACAATAAGTCTGGGGCCAAAAAAAAAAAATTATGAGTAATTACTGAGTACATTAGATGACAGAATGGAGATGAAGGGCCACTCTGCTTGTCTTCAGATGTCTTCCCACTATCTTTTCAGGCAGAGGTATTCATTTCTTCCAACTCCACTATGTAAAATCAATTTAATTTTGCTTTTGTAGAGATCCATACAATTCTATTACACCATGCTGTCATGATTACATCATATCACATTTTCCCACAGTCACAACTTAGTTAGAGGCCATTCAAGTAAGAGCTGGAATCAATCCAGCTTGTATGATCCTTGTATGTCCCTTTCAACCCAGAATATTCAGTGAATTATTCTCCACTTCTTTTTTACAAAGCTGTCCTGGGGTCTTTCATTTGCAAACTGTATAAAGACATCATAAGCCTATGGATAGAGAGTGAAAAGAGTATGAATTCAGACAGTATATTTCTTATAAATGGCAAGTAAGTTCATTTTTTAAGGCTCAAATTAAATAAAAGAATCAGTGTAAGTGTTCCTTATATTTGAGAAAAGAGTATGAGAAGTAAGAGTTAATGAAAAAGAGCAAACACAAGTGATGAGATTTTCCCTTCCACCCTTTCAATATCAATGAATATTTTATTGAATTCTGGAAGGCATAAGGGAACATTTTTTTTATTCCAAGGAAGGGAATTTTCAATGGGATTTTATATATTTATTCTAGGAGCAGCATTTATTACAACTGCTTTATTTTCTAGTAAAATTTGTTAAAGGATACAAAAGCGGGTACTTTTTATGTTATAAAATGAAGGTGACTATTCAGAGACTACTCTGTTCAGTTCTCTCTGTTGAGATGCCTGGTCTTTGCCAGTGTAATCATCTTCTGCTGGCATCAGTTCCAGAGGAATCAAAAGAAGGCACTGGGTAACTCTAGCTGGTGATTAGATGAAGAGTTGTGTAGACTCTTCAAAACTGCCCAGCTCATGGAGGCTCAGCAAAGTCCAAGCCCTCACACTATCATCTTTTAAACTCTTATGCTATGATTTTAAAGAATCAAAAAGAGAATAAAAATCAGGCTGAGAGAAAGCTCTTTTTTTTTCTTTTTAATGATTTAAAGCTTGTACTTTCAATTGTGCTGTTTATTTCCTTGAAACAACTGTTTGTTCTTACACTGAATTCAACAAGGCTCATGAGTCACTAAGTTTGAAATTGATTTGGCTTTCTGGAGCAAGCCCCCTATGTATTTCTTCATTTGCTGAAAGGACACAGGCTCACAAGGTTTTCAGTGCTTTTGGTAGCCCAGGGGAGAGCTCTTTAATTTGTGAGTGTACAAAAAAAATAGTAACTCCCTTGTAAGAAACTTCTCCCCTGCAGATACTATGCTTTATTCTTTTATCTGGGTTGAGCCAGTGAGCAGCTAAGTACCTTTAATTCCCTATTGAAATCTGTGGGGGCTGGTAGAAATTCTTTACCACCAGCTCATTTCAAAAGGAATTTTATGTAGCTTGGATCTTCAGAAGGCTGACACCTTCTTGAGCTGGTCAGCTATGATCTGAAACAGAAAGTCCTCTCCAGGGGAAAAATGTCACAGCTGACCCTACTCTGAGAATATTGAACTATAAGGCCTCCTGAGATCCCTTCCATATCGAATTTTCCTGTGGTCCTAAAACTCCTCTTGGTTTTAGACAGTGACATCAGAGTTCACCAGCTGCTGGATAGAATTCACTCTATATCTAAAATACTGGGGTGGGTGGAACAAAAAGTGTTTAACAGCCTTAGCTAAATATTAGAACCCTAAGTCATATTATTCTTTTGGTTTTTTGGTTTAAATTTGTCCTCAGAATAATTTTTATCTCAGGAGGGAAAAGAAGAGCACACTAATGACCTTTATGTTTTGAAAGAGGTGAGTAAAAATTTATTAAACTGCAGTCAGGTAAGCTCTTTGCACAGCCAGACAGGGAAATATTTGCAGAGACTTCAAGGTGGGCTTTGGGCAGGAAATGGTTTGGATTCATAAAAGTGGAAAAGTCTAGTTAAATGTTTACCTTGTATGTAGCTTGAAGTGGTCAAGTGAAACCAGAAGGTCATATATGACATTTGCAGATATCTCCAGATAATACTAAATATAGGCAAGAGTTTGTCTTTGGGGAAAGGGGCCTTTACACTGACATAATGTTTATTTTAGAATTTGCTTCAGTCTCCCACAATATACGTAATACAAGTGCTTTACATTAAGAGAATATAATTATGAGGTTCAGGTATGCAAAAATTGTAATCTATATTTTGAAATAGCACCATGAAAGCTAGTGAGGATTTCTGAAATAACCAGGAAATATATTAACTCTTGAACTGGTGGATGACACTAAAATGAGCAAGAAACAGTTTTGCTGCAGTAATAATATTAGACTAGTGGAATACTAGGGTTTCTTTCTTATCTTTTTTCTTTTTTTTCCCCATTTGAGCACTATGAAGATCGAAAGTGTGCTCTGATAATATGAGTTTCTCAAGGAAATGCATATGCATTCAATCAATAATTATGGTAATTATAAAACATACAATGTGGCTAACTTCACAATCTTTAAGGTATTTATCCACAAAGACCATCCTGTAAAGGAAAAAGGTATAGTTATGTCCTGTCACATAAGCTGAAAACTTCATTTTGAATGGTATATGGTAAAATTTTAAAGTGGCTCAGTGGGATTAAAATGAAACAAAATCCACTGAAATATTTTAGGCCACTAAGTGCCTTTATAAAATTTGCCAAACACAGAATACCTATGGCAATGCATAGGTAATGTTGAACTGTTGAAGTCAAGCTTTTGACTTAGTATTACAACCTAAGCTTCTAATTCCTACTGGAATTACATTCCAGCACAGGAACTGCTCTGACTGCTCAAAATTTAGGATGAATTAAATGTCCCCTCAAAGTCCCAGACAGGTTGAGTAGGCATGAGCTGCCTATTGCTGACTGGGCAGTGATGGAGCAGCAGATGGAGGCCAGGACTTGCCCCTCCGAGTGCCTGCCATGGCACAAGGAGCTGGCATATTGGCAGCTAAGCCAAGCCAAGTGGCTGGAAAGGGAGCAAGAGCATCTGACACTCAGAATTCTGACTCTCGACACAAAATTTTAGTCCCACTTTAACTTTAAACAAGACTCAACTGGATTCCAGCTCATATTATTAGATGCATGATGTGATGTAACGTTTGATTGAATTGCCTAAAAAAATATTTGGTGCCATTTTAAGCACCATGAGCTTTCTTATAAAGCTTCTACCTCCACTGATGGTCCAATTCAAATGGTACCAGGGCATCTAAAATGGCAACAAGATACCTATGTTCATTGAATTCCATCTGTCATCCAAGTTCTATACCTAGTAAGCTTTCAATGTATCAAAAGCAGTAGAGTTAGATCCAGGATGTTTGATGGCTTTGTTGCCAAAGGCTGAGAGGAATGAGGGTGGAGAAGAGAAAGGGATGAAAAGAAGGAATTTATATTTTCCACTTTGACCTTCACAATGACTGTTAATTCCTGGGTAGATCTAATGGAGTCAACCGAGTACAATACTGAAGTTATCAGTGGTAAAGGTCTGCTGCTCAGCAAGATTGCCTATCCTCCATGTTTTAGAAAAGATAATAATTTTTTTACTTATATACTGATTATTATTGATGATAATAAAGCAAAGCTGATAACAATCAAAAGAGCAAAGAATAAAATAAATCTTTTCTAGCATAAAAATTTTTAACAAATTATACTTTCAGATGTCTTTTTTGCTCCTTTTCCTGATATTCCTTTGTGGATGTGCTGTATCTGCAGCAGTTCATTAATTGTCAGTAAATCTAATTATGCTATATTTACAATGTTTAATTTACCTTTGCTTTCAGCTAATTGGCCTATTAGCTTGATTTGGGGAATAATCAGTTTGAAGTGTTGAGCACACAAATGGAATGGAAGGACAAAAGAACTGAGTGAATCATATCATAGAGATTTATTCCTCACCATCTTTTTAAGAATTGTGATGGTACCCTCCCCCCACTTCCCCTATCCTTTCAGTACCTACACGATGAAAAACTGCTATAGATCAAGTTCAAGCTGGAAAGTATGCCAAGCCTATGTCATGTTTTCATCCTTGGAACAGTCTGAAGTAATGCAGAGTTTGCCTACTATTTTTATACTATAAACCAAACACGTAGAATATCTGAAAGTATCTGAATCTTTAGTCACCACAGTCACTACAAGATCATTAAGAAAAAGTGATTATCCAATTTATTTGATTGCACACTATACATATTCAGAGTTCCTACAAAGGAAAGGATGTTGGTGCAATTAGTCAAGTTCTTATTAAGAGCATCAACAACAGATCAATATCCTGCCTTTGAAAAATTTTAGCCAGGTATAAATCCAGAACAAGTGAATATTTTTCCTCTCTCTGAGATACAGTTTTCCTCTCCCACAATTCTTACAGAATGAGGAACTGTTATTGGTTCAGGAAAATACTATTGCACTTTGCTGAAAACCTCCCACTGTCTGAGAAAAGTTTAATCTATGAATATTTTTATGATTTATCATACTGGTTAGTTATTGTATAGATTGTTATTATAATTATTAATTTATTAAATAAGTAATTTCACCACTGAATTTTCAGTTTTTGCACAAATAGGTGTTTTTCATTATCTAGCTGCTAGATAATAACCTCATAGAACAGAAATTCTGTGTTAAAGTGAAATATTTAAAGAGATCCTGACATTAATGCTCCAGACAGTTCAAGCAAGTTTCTGGTGCTATTTTAAGATGATGACTCTTTTCAGGAAATGGATCAAATAATTCCCTTTTCCTCTCTGGAAAGGAATTCATGCCATCCAACTATTTGTGCAATTTGGACCAGAAGCACAACCAAGCAGTGGAAGCAGCCTGCCTTCCCCTAATCATATATATGTCATCATTAGTGGCTGCACAGATAAACTGCTCTGTTTGGGCAGCTCCAGAGTTCCTACAACCTGGCTGGCTAAAGGTAAGTAGTCTGTGTTATGTTAGAAGTCCATGGTATTTTAGAGACAGTGTTTGGACTGGAAGGATGTAGTTACTGTCCTGTTTCAACCATATCAGTAATATGAGATAATTATATGATGGGCTGTGTTTCATCAGTTGTGTTATCTGCTACAGTAAAATGTGATTTTAAAAATTGTCCTCAGATTACCACTTTGCTGCAGGTTTTCTGCTGTTCACTTAACTGCTGGGTTTTTTGGTTTTGTTTTTGTTTTGGTTTTTTGTGGTTTTTTGTTGTTGTTGTTCTTGGGTTTTTGGGTTTTGTTTTTTTTACTTAGGAATGGTTTGAAAATTTCATTCTAATAACAAACACTTGAACTTCAAAAGCAAGCCTGCCTCCCTAATGGCTTGAGTCAATGTTTTCTAAGTGGTAGTCTTTCTAATCCTTTCAGTTGGAATTAGATTGACTCATATATTAGGACATGTTTTATTGACCTCATGTTAACATGTTAATATTCTTTTAAGAATTGTATATGTTTAGTATTAACTTGTCTGAATTCATCAGTAAAAAATAATTTTTGTACAAGTCATTCCATGTAGAATAAAGGGTAATGTTCTCCTTAACTTGTTCTTGAAGAGAGACTACAATTCTTCTGTGCAGGACCTTTTCACTTGCCAGAGGTAATGGCATGTTCCATAAAATAAAAAAAATAATCATTCCATAAAAGATGAAAAAGAAAACTGTTTCCTATATCAGCCTTTTCAAACCAAATGGGATTACCTTTTTTATTTGCACAGTTAATCAAGACATAGCTGTAGGTATTCTTTGTGTCTAATCAAAATTCCTATGTTTTTGTTACAGACGATCACAATATTGCTGTTATCTATATGTATAGATATAATATGGTTATGATGCATATAAAATTATGTATATATATATATATATATATGCATAATTATATATTATTAGGATTTACATTTTATAGGACTTTTCTGCTAGGTGCTGAATGTTAGTGTCCTAAATACTGTGCAGAATTATGTAGAATAAAAAGGCTCCTCTCAGTCCCAGATGACTCAGAGATTTTGTAAAGCTGTTCAGCAAGACTGATGGTGCTCTTAGTGCACCTAATTCTTGCCTGCTGAGGTTTCAGGGTACTTTACAATAGATTATCCTAAAAGATATATTGTCTTAATGTTTTCTAAAAAAACAAACTGAAGTGGTAACAAAAAATAGTGGAACAAGACATCAGAAAAGTGTTTACAAAAAGTCAAAAACCAGAATAGTCAAAAATAAGTTGAAAATTCACAGATGAAATGGGTTTATATTCTAATCAAACTCTTCTGGTTCTTTATCTCTGTATTAATTAAAATATCAAGAATGCATTTTTAAAGAATAAGTGGAGTCCTCAATAATGAGATAAATGAAATGAAAACTCTTTATCACCTAACTAAATTAGTCTCATGCAAGATATAGACAAACATTTCAGGTTTCCTGCCTTCAGCATGGTTGCACATTCATGCATAGTGTTTTTTGGTTCTGCTTGTTTTTTTATTTTTAGAATCTACAGTAAGAACTAGACAATCCTGCTGCAAACCTCCTGACAGAGAAGGCATTCTGCATTCTTTACTCATTTGTCAGCAGTACAGCACATCTGAAGTATGGCCAACATCCAAAGAGGCAAGAAAAATGGCTTAAAGAGTCTGGGTTTTATGAAGCCATACTGTGTCATCAGTACATCATCACTGTAATAAATACTGGACAGAACAACCTTGCAATTATTAGAGCCATATTTTTAGTGAACATATACAGATGTTACAGTTTGAAACCTGCTACCACAGCTTTGACTCATGGCTATTATTACTGCTTTCCTTTCCTACTCTGTGTAAGACAAATGCACGGAAATTCAGCCATTCAATGCCTCAAACTGCATTAACTGTATTAAAAGATGTGTCAATTTAATTGACATAATTTTAATTTAAAAATAGCTTTAGTATGCATATGAAGAGCCTGTATGGATACATGTGTTTAAATTTCAGACTTGTTTACATCAATTAACTAAATAAAGAATGGAGGTAATGTACCTTCATATCTGTCATGTTGTGACTAGATTAAACAAATAGCCTAGAGCATTATTTTTTTGAAGTCATGGCATAAACTTTATGTAGATTCTTACTAGAGATGAGGAATTAAGTTATACCTTAACAGCTTTTCTATTTGTCTGGCTCATTTTCCCACTTATTATGAGCCTACCATCAACTACCTATACTAATGAACTACCAGATTTTGTTTAGCAGTGTTAAATAGAAATTTTTTTTTTTATTACCTAGATTAAAAAAAAAAGGGTCAGGCTGTTAAGACAGAATGGAAACGTGATGTCTATCTCCTTCCAGAAACCAAAATGCACCCAGCATGTACAGAGAATAAAGAAAGAGATGGGCCATGCTTTGAAGGCCACAAAGCAAATTTTTCACTTACTTGCATGTGGTCATATTCTTTCCATGTGGTTCCAGGCTTGTGTTCATCATGCTGGGGACTCGGACCAGAGTCTCTTTGCTCTAAAGTTGTCCTGTTTTACAGCTCTTCTTCTCCCTACATCAAATGCTAAAGCTGGTCTCCTGTCCAGAGAGGTCTGTCGCCTTCCTATGAGTTCCTCTGTGAAGGCTGGATTGACAGAAAGAATATTCAGAGTCTGCCTATTTCAAAGAAAGAGAGGTATGCATATTTTCCATTTCTCCAGAAGTATTTGGGGAAAATGCAATGAGAGTTGTTTGTTTTCTGTGTTCCAGAAATATTGCTTGTAAGAAGATAATGATCCAATTTATTTTCAGTATTCATCCAGAAGATTGAGAGTTTGAGAAATCCACCTTTGAGCTGAAAACTCAAGTCACTCATTAGCTAATTTGCTGTAAGCCAGTTGGTTGTAGTCAAAATAAGTTTTCCATTACTTTGTCATCCAATACCATTTCCAGAGCAACTTGCTAATCTAATTGACAGCAGTATAATGACTACAAGAATCACCACATTTCAACTTTTCAATTTTTATCTCGTGGTTCCCTTTCCTTTTTCCCCTTGGGCTTATCTATTTTTTTGACATGTGAAGATCTGCGGACTTCAATTTTACTTTAAGAGACAATCTTCAATATTCATCAAAGTAAAACAATATGTCATATCTTTCAATCTGACAACATCATTCCTTTTTCTGTCTGCTGAAAATAAACTCTTTAATGATTCAGTTCTTACTGGCTCATGATATGCAGTCAGTCAGTTCTGCAGAGCAATGATCTTTTCACCAAGCTTTAAGTAGCTTGGCACCAACACCCTTTAGTGCATGTACTCTAAGATGCCATGAGAAAAATAATCAGGTGTAAACTTCACAGCTAGAATTGTTAGCTGTCTAAAATGTAACAGGTAAGTTAAAAACATATTTGGCATAATTTTTAAGGGAGTTCAGCACCTTAAAATGCCAGGCTATATGTTGGCTATTTTTGTTATTTAATAGGTCATTAGGTAAAACCATGAAAATAAAAATGGAGGCAACATTGAGGGAACCAATCACAAGATCTAGATTATGCCTATTATAGATCAGCTGGATCTTTTGTTTTCATTCCATCCAAGAAGCCTGATAAAGAAAGAAAATATTGCTGGGTTTTTGTAACTGTAATCAACAGGCTCAGTTCATAAACTACAAATGTAAAGGCAAAATTCCTGGTTAAAATTAAATTTCTTCTCCCGAATTTCTGTGAGTTTTTGGGGCACAGTCTTCTAAGCCTAGTGCAGTAGCATTATATGTTTAGCTTAGCTTTCTTTTTCTCATGTAAAACATTGGACTAAAAGGAAAATAAAAGATCACTGCAATTTTTCAGACAGAGATGTTCAGTTGTGATCATTGCTTCCATCTTCCTCACTATCTGGTACTGAAAATGAGTCTGTCATATCAGGTTTCATTTCAGATAATAAGGGAAGTTAAAAATTAACTGGTGCTCCTGCATTCACAGAATCCAACCTTTGTCAAGCAGCAGTTTCCTGTATATTAATAGATTTGAAATTATTCAGGAAATTGGTTGAAAATGACAGAGCCACTGAACATTATTTTAATGTCAAATGACTTGAACAATTCTGTTGGAGTCATCCAGAACACAGAGGTCGATGCTGCACTGCAGCATGGCAGCTGGTGTGCCTCAGGAGCTGCAGACAGTCAACTCCAGTTTGAAACAACTTATAACTGGCAAAGATAAAATGGACCACAGAAAGGAAATCTATAAAAAGCTATAGTAATATTGTGCTAGCATATCCTACATGGTCTTTCAAATTCAAAGCATGGCAGGGCGGTGACCTGACTGCTGGGTTTAAGTCTATACTTAATGTGCTAGTGAAAAGGATTCCTCTCTTTCATACACAGACAGGCTTTCTGTTTGAGTATTCAGGAATGTTCATATCCTACAAGAGAGCAAAAAAACAACAAAAAAGAGAAAAGAGAGAGAGAGTAATGAAAGATGATTAGCCATCAACATAAATATTGACTGATACTAAAAATATAAAAAGTTTTTGGGACAATGCTTACTCCCACAGTTTATATTTCAAATCTACTGATAGTAGTTGAGGCACAAATTTATCAGCTTCGGGATAAGTTTCAATTCTGTCATATGAATTGATCAGTAATTACCTCTGAAGAGGTAAGAAATGTAACAGCCTCATTTACCAACATGTGTATTTCATCTTCTGAAAAACTTAATCCATTCTGATGGGGTTTCCAATGAAAAATAACATAACTAAGGACTCAAATAATGAATTCATAGATGGACCTAAGATTGTATAAGTAGTATCACCCATATTTTAAGTCACTTCTCCTAAACTATAAGAGAACTAAGAGGTTTGTGTGAAATAAGAACCATATGCTTGCTGAGTTACATTTTATGAGGTAGAAATATATGTGTCTTTCATGTTGTTTTACTTTACATAGACGATATCAGAGAAATCTTCTCTTTATATAGATTATGTTTTCTGAATTACCTGGCCATATTTAGCAGGTGTGCAGAGCTCAGCCGGTATCATTTAAATGTCATGACCAAATTGTTGACATCTTTAAATTTTTTATCACTTCAGCAGATCACTTTCAATAATACAGTTGCTGCTGGATGATCCTTACAAAGACATTACTGTCAGACTGAAACATGAATGCATATAATCCCATAGGTTTCTGAGAAAAGTAGTCATTTACTTGTGTAACTGGGCAGTCTTCCTCATACTGAGAGAGAGATCCTAAATCCTGGAAATGCAGAGAAAATGATGTGATTTTTTTCCAGACTCACTGCTTTGCTCACCAGTGGAAAAATTTTGTTACTCTAATGTCATTTATTAGCCTTAAGTTTGCTTCCACAACAGGAAGTGAGGATGCAGTTGCCCCCTTTATGAAACATTAAAACATTATTTAGCTTTGTCTAAAACTCAGCCTGGTTTTGGAGACTCATGTTCCAAACTCTGTAATTAAATAAAAAGTTTTTGTGGCAATGTATTCTAGCTACACCATGGTACATTTACATACCATTGTTTTACATATTATTTATAACATACTCTGGCAATCACTCTGAATTCTTCCTTTTCCTCTGCTCTCCTCCCAGTAGTTTTGCATGTTTAAAAATAAGCAGTGAGTCTACATCTCAAGACAGCTGCTGGACTTAGGAATGGCAGGACTACTGCAATGGTCACATCTTTTTTATTTCAAGCAGACACACTATGCAGATTGAAAGGAAAACAGAGTAGATTACTGGAAGACATAAAAAATACCTATTATATCCAGCACCTCTGCCATTATAGAAAAGAATACCCTTACTTAGATTTACTGTTGATAACAACTGGCAAAACTGATGAGAATTCCTCTCTCCTGAACAATTTCTTTGGACAATGATCTTAGATATTCAAGTTGCTTGATTTTAAAGCAATTGTTTAAAACATCACTTAGTTGGGGTTTTTTTAATACCACTTGCCGCCCACAGACCTGGGTGATCCCAAAAGGACTGAAGCAAGATTCCTAAAAGCCACAGGGATCCTGTGCAGGGGGACGTGTACCAGTGACTCAGCATGAGATACTTTGGTTAAGCTTCCTGTGTTCAAGTTTTTCCAGGTGGAAGACTGAGGAGATCAAAAAAAAAAGGAAGAGGACCTCCACTAACTTTTGTGTTGGAACTGAACATTTAGCCTGCATATTATAAATATTTGATATTTTTTTAAATTTATTTTGACTCCAAGTAGAACTAAAAACAACCTATATTACTTGTTTTATTTGTAAATGAACTTTATTTTAAATTTGCCATAACTTCTTCTTCCACCTCCCCCCATCACCTTTATTTCAGTCAGAAGAATTTGGAAGAAAAACTGCCTATACATGGCAATCACAGCAAAAATACTGCTGCTGCAATATCTTGGAAGCTGAGATGTTCCTTTAAGTCACTGAAGCATTCACAAGGCAGAATTTACATGACAAACAGGATCTGATCTTTCAAAGTCAAGATAAAATTATACATTATATAAAAACAGTATCTTAAAATAGGTCTTGTATAAAAGACTGCAATTACTGGCCTAGGACAATATACTTGAAGATGCAATGTAGGCTAGGCCAAGACTCTTTTTAAATTTTGATGTGGGTGATTCATGCCCAGAATTCACATGTCCATGCCACATTTCATATATGCAAACTGTGTCCTTTGTATAAATGGGAAATATCAATCAAAGCAGTCAGCTATAAAACCCCCCATAGATGCAATGGTCCATCTGCAGGTACTGTATTCTTTTATCTTAAGTAGTATTTGAGAAAGATATTTCTATACAATATCTATTTAGCATTTATGCTCTAACATTGCCTAGAAGGCGTAATCCAGATTAGAGATTGATGTAAAACACTGATAACTCTGTTAAAAAAAAAAAAGGAGTGGAAAATCCTGAAGCTAAATACTTTTTAAGTCAAAGAAAAACCCCAAAAGACCCACATAAGTTAGCAATCGGCTCTAAAATTCTCAGTGTTCACTACCTTTGACTGTATCAGATCAAGATTTTCCTCTGGCTATTCCCACAAACTCATCGTTCCTCCTGTTCACTCCTCACATTCTCACAAAATGACAGGTCCCTCTCCCAACATTGCCTGTCTGGTAAAGTGCACATACACTGCCTGTAAAGAAAAAAATCCTACTACCATAAGTACTCCAGAAGAATTTTGAACAGAGATCATTCATTAGGAGATTGTGCATCTGAGATCTACTGCTTTTCCTTCCCTAGGAGAACTTCCCCTCTTTCTCAGTCATAACATTTACTCATATTTCTAGTATTTTTCTCATAACATTTAATTTTTTTTTCCTCTGAGGTCTTGCACAAAAATTAAGAATTCAAATTAAGTAGAATTAACAGACAAAAATTCCAAAACACAAATTTGTCCTCAAACTTTCTTTCACTCACGGTTTTCTTTAATTTTAAATTCCCTTGAAATCTGATAGGGAATGCAAAGGGATCCCGGATACTGCAGAAACAAGAATTTTTCAGAAACATTAAAACTGCCACAGCTGCAGTTCAGAGTATGTGATTTCTTTACTTTGTTACAAAAAAGTCAAATGTTTTACATGAAAGAAAATCTATGCTCTTGGTTTACAGCACATCAATAACTCTGTAACCTTACCCAGCTGAAGGCCATGGAGTAATGTGGCTGCTCTCAGCTTGTTGTTCAAACATTTTTTTAAACATCTGCTTCTCTGTGCAGGAGTTTAAAATTATTATAAGATTACAGCAAACAGGTGTAGTATGTTAGGTATAATCAGCCAAGATACACAGCTTGAGTTCAACAGCCCTTAGAGACAGCCACTAGAAAGGTAAAAACCCCAACTTTTCTGTTTTGGAAGCAACTGGCTACATTATTTACATCTTCAAATGCTTACAGATATCCTTACTGAGGGGTGCCATAGATAACAGTTGACAGAGACAAAGACCTGAATAACAAGTGACACTTTGGATTACATAGTTTTCTCTACCTTTTTTTTTTTTTTTATCAAAACTTCTATTTTCTACAATAAAAGTTGCAACGCTGGACGACCAAACTCCTATGACTGTCACTATCTCTGCAACCAAAATCTCATTTTGGTCCTTTTGTACATATGAAAGATGAAAGATTATCTTTTTTGAGACCAAAAAAAGGTGGGGACGGGAGGGAAATCAGAATCATAAACTCTAGGGAATGTATTCAGTGTCTCTTTCCACAATTTTGAAGCCACCTATCAGGTCCTCCAGGAGGTACAGGTTGTGTCTGTATATCACTAAATAAAATAGTCAGAGGAAGAATTTAAGCATCAGACCTCTGTCTCTACATCTGGCTCTTTATATTATTTCTGCAGAGTGTTTGTGGGTGTACTTGTGTGTCAAATGATTCAAAGACTATGAATATGCATGGTAAGGAAGGT
Source organism: Serinus canaria (assembly GCF_022539315.1). Taxonomy (NCBI): domain Eukaryota; kingdom Metazoa; phylum Chordata; class Aves; order Passeriformes; family Fringillidae; genus Serinus; species Serinus canaria. The sequence continues at coordinate 55,225,175 of NC_066316.1, read as the reverse complement.
TGAACAAAAGTTAAAACCCATACTCTTGGTCTGAAAATATTGTGTAAACTTTTCACAGAGTCCCAAATGTTCAACCCAAGAAAACATGAGTTGAGGTTGTCCAAAAGAGGAAAACCTTGACCTTGTGGGCCTCTGTGTACATGAGACCTCCCAATGATACATACACTACTGTGTGCTGGCAGATTAAAAGCAGTGGTTAACAGTTTGGGGGATTGCAAGGAAGAAGTGAAAAACCAAAAAGATTTGTAAGGAAAGATAATGAATTTCAAAAAATATACTTCTCTGTACTTGCTTACTTTAATCATTGTATCAGATTGACATCAAATAAAGTATGAAAGGACATAAGGATTCTGAATCAGAATCTTAGCTGCTGGTAAGAACCATGAAATCCAAGGCATACTTTCACCAGTGATTGCATTGATATATTAACCCAAAAGAAATTTTATCATTGCCAGGTATTTGAAGAATATTAAACATTAAAACATTTCCCATATATGAATAAATTTTAATGTCAAGCTGTGTGACAAAAAGAACACCTGGACATAAAAAAAAAAAAAAAGTCTGAAGTGCATTGTATTTTAATGTTTCAAATGTTTCCTACCAGTATTACTCTCTTGTGATGTTTGTTTGCAATGTAACTTTCCTGCATGAGAATGAAAATCCAAGATAATTTCATGGCTCCATTTCTAGTTTACTTTCTACTCCAGACCCAAATATTGTCTGAATACTTTGCTGGTTAGAGAAAAAACAGAAAATATCTCAACTTCTAGACTTGCATCTTGTCTTTCCTTCATTGTAACAGTAAATATTTTGAGCTTGGGTATTGGAATGAGCATCAAATTGAGACAAAATTCTGAGACAGGCTGGCAGTAGTCCTTGTGGAAGAAAATTTCATCATGGATCATGTATCTGGCTGCTCTGGCTGCTGCAGATGTGTGTCTTGGGATATCCCCAAAGTAGGATCCAGGCTGCTGCTGGCATGATACAGATGTGATACTCAGTAGTAATGTTTCAGTTTAGGAATTCCCAAGGGGCACTCACCAACCCTGTGTTTTGAAGTGCTTTGTTGTAGACAAGAGGAGAAGTCTTTGTGAGTTAGAAGACAAAGTGTTTGCCTTGGCAGATTGAAGATAACAAGAACAAAAGACTTCTCACCCCTGTTCCTCCCAGGACCTTAGAGAGCAAAATTCAAGACTTTACATTAGATTGAAAAAGGGAAGTTGAAAAGATTTTCACATGACTGCCCAAGCTGAGATCTCTTTTCCAGTATGTGCAGTCACAGAGGGAATGTGTGGGCCCTTTATTTATTGTTTTGTACAGAGCTTTTCATGATACAGTCCCATCTTTGAGGAAAGTGATAAAAAAATGTACAGATATAATAAAAACAATTAAAAAGAAAAATGCATATATGGTTTTAATATATATATATGATTGTTCTCAACTCAGCAACTTTTCATGCAGAAAATTTTATCAGTTTTAAAGAAAAAGATTGAGTGGAAAGGATCACAAATTGATTTTAAATGGTTGCAAGAACAAAAGCTACTGGGTGGCTGGCTTTTTTATTTTTTGAGCATACTGTGAATCAGGCAAGATCTAAAAATAAGATCTAGCTAAATGCAAAACACATACTGTGTTCATGAGATGAATCTCAAAATGAAATACAATAAAATTATCAGCCAGTAATGAAATATAGAAAAGAAATATAGATCTGTGCCTGCTGTTCAGAATGTGAGAAATTCAATCAGGACTTGGCTAAGTGAAAAAGTATATCAAATTCCTCCAGAGGACATTGAGTATAAACAGTTAAAGGAATGACATGTGCAGTGTTCTACTATACATTTTTCCAGATAAAAGTAGCATAGCATGTATTTACTGTGATGCTGTAATAGTGAGTGCAATTCATGAACTAGCTCAGTTTTTCTGAAGTTGGATATGACTAGAACACCCTTTTGGCTTGCAAGTGAAATGTTAGTACAATTAAAGGCCTTCAAGTGGTTCAAAGTTCACTTGAACAATTTTATTAACACTGAGAGTTCACCTTTGATATGAAAGGACCAAGTCTAGAACATAGTCATGATAATAACACATTGCTACTAATACACTAGCAATTTTTTTTTTAAAAGCACCCTTTAGGAACCAAGGTTCACCTGGGTTTTTGTTGAACTCCAGCATTTTTTTTTCATCAAAGGCCCAATGAGGTGTCAAACATTCATAACTGAGACCAAGAGAGGGTTTTGCTACCTGAGAAAATCTGGGATTGGAGTTCTATCACTCCTCCTCTGAAGGATTATATGGGGAAGTGTCACAGTTACAGTTATTTAGGGGGGTTATGTTTTCTGTTTATATCAAGAGCACAGATAGGTGCAACTTCAGGTAACACTGCCTGATGAGAGCAGTAAAGGAATTGCATGCAGCCTGTTCTGTTTCCTGCACAATAAAAAAAACCCACTGGCAATGACAAATAAATTAAATAAAACCAAATAACATTTAACTTCAGAGTCTCAAGACCAGTTTCTGCAAAGTAAAAATGTTGGGTTTATGTCCCTCTCTGTTGGCAGTGCATAAAGCAGAATGATGAAAAGAGAAATGGGTTTCATACTAAGCCTGCACCCTGGCCAGTATCTCTAAGCTTTGTCCACACAGTTCCTTTCCTCCCTGCCCTTGTGAGTCTGGCTGCAAACTGCTGTGGCCTTTCCCTTGCTCCCAGTGTTTTCCAGTGTGTTTTAAACCCAGTAACTCTCACTTCTGCCAACCTCAGCATGTGTAAGATTTTAGAATTTGTTTTGTTTCTAAATTCAGGGATGATGAGGCTGCAGGCCAATAGCTTGTTTGAACACAGGTTATTTTGCTTCTGTCTCTTCTATTCTCCAGTGCCACTTGAGGATAAATAGCAGCTCTTCTTTGTTCTTTGAAGGACCTGATATTTGCAGTGGTTTTGTTTCCTGTTGTTTTTCCCTAAGAGCTTCCTCTGATTTAGCTCCATGCATTCAGGCTGGATAATAGCAAGGCAGTTTGAAGTCTGCATATTTGTAGTAAACAAAGCAGATATCATCTTTATTCTGCATGATATAGAACAAAGCAAAAAAGAAAGAATAAATGCTTAATTGCTCCTTGTATTTCTAACCTTTGACATGGCTTACTCAGATTTTTAACCAAACAGGAGGAAAAACAGTAAGCAGAGTTTCATTTTGAAAAAAGCTTTTATTTAGTTTGTATAGATATTTGTTTTTCTGGTGTGCTCATGTTCTTTAAAAAGCACATTTTCTATATCATTCACTAAGCAAATAAAGTAAAGACTGTTGACCCTACAATGTTCTGCAGATGCAAGAAGGAAATGAAATCACACCTCCTCAGTTTTTTGTAATTCAATTCTTCCCCTGAGAAAGGACCTAGGTACTCTGCTATTAATGTTACACATAAATGAAAGAAGGTTTTCATTTCCATCTGCACCAGCATCCATAGAATTGTGTATATTGTTTTACTTTTAGAAATTTTGTTGGTACTATTTTTATGATGAAATATCACATTTTCTTAACAATCCACAGAGGGAATGGAATCTGAGGAGGAACTAGGAAATAGAAAAATAAAATAAAATAAAATAAAATAAAATAAAATAAAATAAAATAAAATAAAATAAAATATTAAATAAAATAATTTATTAGTTGCTCCTGACTAGCAAAGAGGAGATCATGGCTCTGATTACTCTAACTATTCTTCTGGGTAAATAAACAATAGAATTATCAAAAAAAGATCAGATGAAAATGTGCTAAAATTTATCTGAGAAAGAGCATTGACATTAGCTGTAACAGAAACAAGTCCAAAGTTGGTAAATCTTATTGTGCCTTTCTTACAGGCTTCATCTGCAACTCCCTTCAGGACTGATCTAACACAACGCAAAGATGAAATGGCAGGACTATAAAGCAAAGACCAAGACTTAGAATATTGTCATGATTTTCTGTTCTAGGTATCAAATCCTGCTGCTGAGAGACACTAGAAAAATTACATGTATGCACAAACACCTACATGCTACTTTTTTTTCTGTTAGAACATGAAACAAGACATGGGAGGATGAGTTTTCTTGGGTTGTAGAGTTTGTAATTAGATAACAAAAAAATAATATAACAAATTGTAACAGCTAAATAATCATCAAGAAGGCAGATGGACAAGGAGTGCATCCAGAGTGTGATGAGATTATAAGGAATCAATCACAACTAAAATTTTTGAAGTTGACTGAATTGGAGTAACAAGGCACCTTGTAACATCTGATCACCCAAAGATGGACTGGACAGCCAACCCAGGAAAGTGCTAGTCAGGAGTTTTCCATGTTTGTATATCTCATCTAGGTTCCAGACCTGTTATTTTACTTTAAAATTTGCCTTGGCAGATGGACCCTCTCTCTGTTCTTTTCTCATGTTAACAGTATTATACCTAAACTCCTAGCAGATAATGAACAAGTCAGTTGCCACAGGAATGGGAAAAAATGCTGAAGACCAGTCTTGATACCCTTAACTATACTGTGCTGCAACTTGAGAGATTTTGGAGGGTTCCTTTTCATTTCTTTGATACTAAATATGGATTCAAAGTCAGTGAAGGTATATGACTTTATGTCAGATATATCTGACTTACTTTCTGTCAAGGGAAAACCATAGAGACTCCTGTCCCCCTATCAGATCTTCTCTTTCCCAGCATGGCAAGGCCCAGCTGGTAAGATGACAAAGCAAGAAAGACAAAACCTGACATAAAATTTTTCAGGAAGACCTTATGAAATTCAGAACTAATTGTAAAAGGAAGTCATAAATTCTGGGTAAGTAGATTTATGCTCTTGAGATGCTTTCATGATTAGACAAGTGGTGTCTTCTGTACCAGGGTGGACATTTGGCCTTCCATCTTTTAGAAATAAAAAGAAACAAAACCAAGAGCCAGCTTATATGGGAAGTCTTTCTTAAAAAAAAAAAAAAAAAAAAAACAAAAAAAAAAACCACCAAAAACTAGAGAAAAATAAAAAGAGAGAGAAGTAATTTAAAAGCTATTTTTTATAAGACCCTGAAATTGACCCCTAGTTTTTGAAGGTGCTTTGTTACTTATTACATTAATCTGCTCACTATATTAATTAATTTGTCTTGTCTGATTAGCAGAGAGAACATGAACTCTGAGAAGATGCTGAAAAGTAATTGCTTGCAAATATACTGCCTGCATTGAAGAGCACAGATATAACAGCTGCTTCCCTTACCCTCGGTTTGTGCAGTCTCACAGCCAGCTGACTACAGGACATGAGGTAAATGTTGGATATAAACTGCAACTCCTTTTAGTGAAATACAGGGGACTACAATCTGATATGAAAGATCAGCTGGTAAGGGAGATCAGCTGCTGGTGAAGAATGATCACCCAAGATCTAACTACCATTGACCTCACTTAGTGGCTCAACAGCTACAAATATTAAGTATTAGTCAACCTACTACAGTAAACTCCTTTAACAACAGTAAGATTTATATCAAAAAATAAAATATCAGTTTCTTAGCTTTTCTGAAATATGTTTTACTATCCATCCAATTTTACACTGGAGGAATTAAGTTTGAAAAAAAAGACTAGTATCTTCAAATACATATTCTGAAACTCTGTTAAGATCCATCCAGTTAATAACTGGCAGGTGCTGCCTAACTAATAGGCACTGTCCCGTTTTCTACTGTCTACAGTTGGAGAGAAAGGGTCTGTTATGAGACAGAGAAGCTGGAAGACCGAGACCGAAGGTTAACAAGGTCCATAGATGCATTGAACTTGCAATTTTTTTTATGTCATGATACTGTAAATTGACACTTCCCAAGCACACTTCTCTCAAGTGACTTAGAACAGGAATGGTAACAGCCCCTCTGAGCTCTGTGAGCAGCTGCCTCCTTGGGCAGGAGGAGAGGCAGCTCCTGGCTGATCTCCTCACAGGCTTTATTTCAAGTAGCTCTCTAGGATTCCTCTTGAATCCTCTGTATCTGTTATAGTCTCCACTTACCAGTTTAATATATTTTAATTTCCCATTACACTTGAAAGACAGTTTTTGCTTTTTGCAAACAATTAAGGATGCTTTGTCACCAGGATAAACCGGTACAAGTGACTGTAACTAGATTTCCAGGTAAAGATGGATGTAAACATGACTTGAAACCTTTTAGGGACTCCATGGTATCATGAATGATTATTTTAAAAATTAAATAAATATATATAGATAATTCAATGTCTGGGGACTGCAACTACAACGGTGTTTATTTTATTGCCAGAGGTCATCTAAATAGACAGCTAAAAGATTGTCTCCCAAATCTTGGTGAACTTCTCAGCATTCACTTTTCATTTCTTAAATATATGGATTTTGAGGAAGACTTTTTCCTGAAAGATACAAAAATATATTTCCACAGTAAAAGCATGCTTGCCAGTTCAACTTATCTCTAGAGAAAATTTAAGATCTTCATGGTGAATTCTTCATGAATACAACAGAGCATTTGCATTAATTTCCCCTTACCCATTTTCCTTGCTCTCTTACTGGCTTAACACTATCAACTCTTAATAAAAAATTAGTGTAAGTTTTCAAAGTTAGAAGTTTGATAAAGTTATCAAACTCAATCATACAGATTTAATTTATTTAATTACTTTTTACCTTACATTAACATTTGTTGCATGCAGTAACTTTAGAGTATTATTACTACAGTAGTTTTCAAATTCATCCTCTTATAGAGGATGCCAGGAAAGAGAGTAACACCAGTTTGACTCATGGGGAGGATTATAAGAACCATTTGGATTAAGACCAAGTTTGGAAAGGGATGATCTTTTCAAGGGTTTATTTTCATTTTCTTTGGATGCTGGTAGGTTGGAATTGACAAGTTGAGCACATATTGGTCAGAAAATCTTTGCCAGCCAGTGTTTCTGCTGATCTTACAATGTACACATAACCTTTCTGCCATGTGTCAACAGCAACAAAGGCCATAGTTAATTAGTGAGAGTTCACTCCCAAAGACTAAAGAATGTTTTCAGCTTTCTTGCATGATTCAATAAAAACCTCTTCTCACCTGCCAATATGAAGATGCTGGACTATAATGATTTTAGTAGTAAGGTGAACAAAATTTGTACAGACACAAACAGTATAGTTGATAAGAAAAATTTAGACCTCAGGAGAACATCTACTCCAGACCTGCAGAGTGGAACAGCATCATATCTGCACAGAGATTGTAACTAACACTTCTTTGGGGGAACTTTCTTTGGTAGAAGGCACTAATTCAGCCTGTATGGGCAGTAAGTGGCCACACATGCCTTGCTGTCCACAGCAGAACTTCCAGTAAATCCTTAGAAGAGATGGGCTGGAAGGACCTTTTATGTCTTGTGAGAGACTTGCCTCTTTTGGCCCACAGGGGTTTTATGGTTCCAGTTCAATTTATTCAGCTTTGCCATTGTGCAGTAAGTGGCTGTTTGAGGAACAGCCTGACAGGCCAGAGTACTGCAGGAAATGGGGTCAGCCATCAGCAAGACCCTTGGGCAGAAACTCAGAGTTGGAAAAACTTCAAAAAAGTTTATTTTTTGCATGTATAAAAAATTATTTTATCCACTTCCTTCTTCTGTCATCATCCGTCTGCTTTCCAATCCAGTCCTCAAGTTTCACTTGATCAATCAATTCTTTGCAACCAGTTTCCAAGAATGTAGTACTTTGCATGATGGATGTAATGGTAGAACACTGAACAGTGTGAAGTGGGCTATCAACAAGGTACTGCTCTGAAACATTTAAGACAAAAATGTCAAGAAAAGGTACATACTCACTAGATATATTTAGAAATTAAATTATTATGATTACCAACTGAAAGAAATAATCAAAATCAATATAACAGCCTTTTTTTTTTTTGTCTAAGGTTTAAGCTTTCCTTATCTAATTGAAAATTTGTAGCATAAAAAAGTCAGATTTCTAACTTCAAATATTTGTAGGCTTTAAATTAGCAGTGTTTCAGCTGGCATGCCTCCCCAAATATTTCAGGAAAAAACAGTAAAGAAAGAAAGAAAGAGAAAAATGAAATAATTTTAATTCTTAAAAATGAAAAAAAATTCTGTGATTCCAGTAAGTTCAAGAATGTGTTGTAAGGAAAAAGGATACAGTCAGCACAATATACAAGTGTGCTTGTGCAGCACGTGTGCTCCATGACTCCCCACGGAGCACAGAGAATTTGTAGACATTATGTTATTAGGGAAAGGGCCTATATCTGCATGAGGCTGCACTTGGGTCCAGCTGTTATACAAGCTCTGCAACTGCCCACCACCTCCTACTGTGACCTGCACATTGCCTTCAGGAACCAGCTTTGCTTTCCTCTGTGCAGCTCTGCCATATCAGGTCCAGTACCCTACTGGGGAATTAAAGTATGTGATTTGATATCTGTGACAGTTCAGATTAGGGCGGATATGTGGCCCCAACTGAAAAGCACATACAGCAATGAAGGCAAAAGAAGAGAAAAAGCAGAATAACTTCTTCTTTTCAAGAAAAAATCCAACTCTGGACAGCTTTGGCAAGCATCCATTTATATTTCTATTGAAATACCTATTTTAACTTGCTGCTCCAAATAAAAACCACTATATATTAAAAATTGTCGTATACCAAATCCACAAAAAGTTCTCTTTTCCAGCTTCATTGCAGTATTTTTCCTCACACATCTCTTTCACCAGAGATATTCCCTTTTCTAAATATCTGAGTTCACTGACTGTAATTTAAATATCTCCAATCCTCATTAATTTGCAGATAGGAAATTAGGCCAGATCTGCATTCCTACTAATGTAAAAAAAATTGCCTTCAGGAAAATCAAAAGAATTTTAATGACATGTCTTTACGTAAATAAAACAGTCATACAGTTCTTTTTTCCTGTTCTATTTTCATTGTGCTGGTGAAGGAGTGGGAATATACCCTTATAATCAAGCATGATTTATATAATATGCTAATTCATAAGTGGTGGCTCATCATCCGCAATGTGAACTTTGAGAACTCTGCAAAGAGTGCAATGAGGACAGGTTTTTCTCGTGGGTTTCCAGCACAGTGCACAAAGGAGAGGGTTTCACAAGTGTTTGCAGAGATGATGTGCTGCCTCAGACACACAGGGCTGGCTTTCTTCCTCGTGCAGACAGGAATAGGTCCAATAATCTTATGAAATTCTTTTAAAAATTTACATTTACAGACCCTATGGATATTTGGTCATAATGTTTTCATAATACCTCTTTTTCTGGTACATACAGAGAAGAAAAATTTTTCATTTTTTATGAAAAAATAATTCTTTAAGCCCAAACTGAATACACAGGTAAGGATAGTTTTGTGTTGAGGACTCAACAATTCAAAACTCAAAAGCTCAGTACTCAGCAGGCTACAGAATTACTATGTAGCCTGAAGCTACAGCTCATCATTTGTTTAAAGTGCAGAGGTGTCATTACGAGAGAGTGTAAAATGGCAGACAGCATTTAGGCAAATGCATTCTGCCCCTGGTCACACAGCAGAAAGGAACATGTAGAGTGATGCATCCTGCACAAAGCTGTACACCTGGGGGCCAGCTGGATGGCTTTCCATGCTCCACCTGTCATAGACTGGTTATGCACTGACTGTGGTGGGACCTTGGGCACACACAGAAACTTGGACTGATGTGACATAATTCTGAGATTCTCAAAGTCTTGCTAAAGTGAGGCAGCCTGGCTCCCTCTGCTTCATTTTCCTTATCTTTGAACAAAGACATCAGGGGCTATGGTAAAGCAGTGTTGAAGTCTACCTCAATATTTAAACTTGTCTCCACAGTAAATAATTTGGATAAAACTCATGTTCTCCTCTGCAAAACTATTCTTCATTACAGAAATTCCCTCAGTCTCCTATCCTGTAATTCAATGCCTCAGCTGATGAGGTAAAAATGAGTTTTTGAGGATTAGGCATGCTGCCTTCCCATGCTGTACACAGCTCTTTACATCCAGATTCCAAACTTAGACATATTTTTTTTCTAACGAGCTTTTGAATATCTTTACTACTGTAATAAGAATTACTGTTTCTGTGATGAAGTACAGTAATATTTCCCAGTTCAATTTCCATTCTTATTTTAAAAGAATTTTGAGGTTTTTTCTGTTTAACTGCAGCTATAATAATGAGAACATTTTCATCTTGACATTAGCCTTCATCTTCACATTATCAGTAGAAAGAAAAGTTTTGTGGTTGTATGCAATATCCTGGAAAGAAATTTGATCCAGGATTTATGATCAAGACAGAAAAACATCATAATACTATGTTGCCTGTGTCAGTGTCTTGCTAGAAAATTATTATACCATAGTTAAGTTGTTACAGAATCTGTGTGTGACCTATCAAGACACAGTGATTATAAAGAGCTGCTGACTGGAAAATTTCCATCTTCTTATTGCTCCTTCAATTTAATTCCTAATAAAAAGTCAAATAATTTACACAACTAACAATTACAGGGTTTTTTAACTTTCTTTTCAATAAGTGCCAGGTCAAGCAAGTTGATTGCTCCTCATCCTTCCATATTAATCAAATTTCAGTGATTTTCAGGATGCTAAGATTTCATTTTCTTTGACTGGTGGATTTCAACTATTAAGAGATTCATCACTGCAAATTATGCACATGCAAGCAAAACAAAACTGGATGAAAACTATTAATGACAGAAGATATCTATTCCAAAACAGATGTTTGAAAAACCATCAGCTTCATTCCCTGCCCCTTGTAACGCTGTCCACAGCTTTTATAACCAGTGTCTGACATGCTGGCTTCCTGTATGGTGTTTGTCTAGCATAAACTTGTTCTGGACAAGCACAAGAGTTTGGCTTAGCTGGGACAAAATAAACAGATAATCAAACAAAATGCTTCATCAGACACTAAAAACTTTTGCTATCCTCACAAATTTGTCTTCTTTTGCTAAAAAACAGGCTATTGTGTCAGACAAAGTTCAGTATCACAGTATTAAAATGATGGGACAATCTTTACATTTTACAAGTATTACTAAGTGTGTCCAAATGTTATTGGAAACCTACAATTCAAACTTTGGGAGCATGTTCTTTCCCTTTTCTTGCTTCTGTTTATTCTCGGCTCCAAAGCTAAGATCTTAGAAGTTAAAATATTTCCCAAAGTAGCTAATACTTGCAGTCATTTTAAAATGAGCAGAAAAAATCCTAAAATTCTCCTGGGTCAGTGAGGGTTATGCTTTTATTCTCAAGTATGATGAGAAAAATCCTGCTATATATGCATATAATTTTAATATTCAACCAGCTTAACTTTTGTCCCTCATGCTCATATTTAGATTCCAAAGATGCTAATTTGTCAAAATTTAGTTCAGATGTTGCCTTGCAGTTTCTGACTGATGATAAACAGACACATCCTCTTCCTTCATGTGGTTCACGCACATAAATGTAGATAGACAAGTAAGTGAGATTAAACTTTTAAAACCATTTCCCACCTAAACCAACATAAAATGTGGAAAATTGATGCCCCTAAAGAATGTGGCACGGTTCTAAGCAAATGGGAGGAAAACAGTTGCATTGCAACTGCAGAAATAGGCATCTCAGCTTTAAGCTGCAACACTCCTTTTGCTTGCCCTTCAGAGATGTCAGATGGAGTAAAGCAACAGGCAATTATATCTTAATTTAGGAACTGCAAATATGTAAGGATTATAAAGTTCTGCTTGCCATATTATGAAAAGCATCCTTTCCCCTCTAGATCTGTACTGCATTCAATGCTCTTGGGGAGTGTCAGGCAATTTGTAATTCCCAAATGTGTTAGGCATGAAGTAGGTGCTGCAGTGCTCAACTTCAGCAAGATGGCAATGCTTTTAGGCAGAAAGAACAGCAGAATTTTTAGCATTTATGCATATTGATAAATTAATACATAGGCACTACAACATATACAAATGTGTTAAGCCAAAAATGGAATTTCTCTTAATTCTTTTAGCATGGAGTATTGTTCTTAACAGCCCTATATATCTTAATATTTGCTTAAACCACTATCACTTATCTCTTTAAAACTGACATGTTACATAATATGTTCATGTTTCAGAAAGAGTTTGGTAACACAAAATTGCATTTGGTGCTTAAGGCAAAAATCTGATGACTACAGAAGGGTAGAAAATTCCCCCTACGCCCTCCACCTCTTTAAACAGAACTAAGATGTGGAAGTCCATTATCCACAAAGAAGCCACATAGTGATCCTCCATACAGATTTTCAGAGTATGTGTGTGACCTGATGAGGGGACAGTGGTCAGACACCATCAAAGAGACACAAAGCAGCGCCTGTAAAACGGATCATAGACAAAGCACTCGATGGGATGGTGTCTGCACATTCTAAATAATACAAGGCTGCCTGTGCTTCACATACATATGTGTATGTTAAGAAGCATTATCAGGCAGACTTTGTCAACAGCTTAAGAACCTGTCCACTACAATCCATGGTGTTCTTTTATTTCCAGTTTACACGGGTCAGATTAGAAGCCTATCCTTTCCCCAGAAAGGGGATTCCAAATAAAACCAAAATCCATTAGGGTACCAAAGTAATTTTGTGAAATGTAGGAAGACTGATGATGCTACAAGCTACATGATCTGTCTTAGAGGCCAGGAAGAGTTTTCTACCCTGATTACACCCTACAATCATGGAATCAAAAAGTTTGGAAAATACACTTGAGAGTATCAAGTCGAATTGTCAACCTAGACCCTCACCATGTTCACCATCAAATCATCTGCACTTTCATACAGGACCTTCAAGACTAAAACCAGAAGAAAAAGGCTAAGAGAAAAAAAATGCATAACTTAAAAAAAAAATCAGAGGGTTTTTTCAATGATTGCAAACAAAAGCAAAGCCCAGTATATGGAAAAAAATTGAATTTATCTGAGACAGTTCCAGGTGCCATTATGAACAATTACCTTTATGTCATCTCACTAGAAAGTATCATGTGAGAAAAGTGTTTTTTTTTCACTAAACTGTAATATGATATGGGCACTCACTGTTACTCTTCATTGTGGAAAATTGCGTATTTTTACCTAAATACTTTCACAATCCAGCTGTAAATCTCTGAAATGCTTATTCTGCAAGTGTTGGCCAGACTCCTCCTTTATCAATAAATATTAAATTGAGGAGTGTATTTCTTAGAGACAAGTTTTTAAGAAATTTGAGGACAGAGTGTGGAACCTACAATTAGCATGAGGTACAAACCCAAGTATTTTGTTAAATCTTGATGTGAATGAAAAGAAATAGCCACAGGATGGCAGCAGAATACGCAACAAAAGGAAGAGACTGGGGCCCCTTTTAATGACCAAATAAGAGAATTTGAGGGAGAGACAGGTAGTTACCTTCAACTGGTTTGTAAGGAGTGTTCTTTGGCTTCCTAGTTTGAAGCAGGAGCTGCACTGAGAGGAAAGCTGTAGCCGTGAACTTAAGAAAAGACATTGTTTGAAGTAGAGGTTCACCAAAGATGCAGTTGTAGTTCATCAAGGACTGATAGATATGAAAATTGGAGTGTTTGCAAACAAGGAGTAGCATCTCCTTGTTTGCAAACACTTTGCTATGTATCTGATTGTAAAGGAGTACTCTAATAAACCAAGTGCTGTGAAATGTTGTGTAGTCCAGCTGTGAAAAACATCAAGAACTTAATCTCAGTGTTCCCAAATCCTTATTGGCATATCAAACAACAAATCCACATTTTCTGCTTTAGCATGAATAGGGTCACATGGGTTACTATTGAATACACAGACTAATGAAAAAAAAGACACTGAAAAAGATGGATTTATTAATTAAGAGACACAAGAAACCCTCAGATTTGTGGTCTCTTCAGGATGGACGTGTGGGAGGAAATATTTGAAATTATATCATAAATGGATACACCTGATTCCATCTTTATTGTATCTTTTCTTTTTTCTTTCTATGTTCAGCTTATGGTATCTTTATTCCATGTCCAGCTCCTACTATCTTGTTTCCTCTGGACGCTTACTCAGCATTGAATAGCTTCAGTCTTTCATTTGTGCAGGCCTGTCCTCCCAAGTTATAAGGAACTTCAATTGCATCATTCATACATTTTGTGTTCATAACAAGAGGTATTAATTTATCAACAGACCTTTGTGCATTACTGCTGGTTTGTGATAGCTTCGGTGATATTTCAGAGGTATCTGAAATGCTTTTGTTCTCTCTTCTTGTCAGTTCTCACCTTGTACTCTCTGCAACCAAATCACCACAAGCTCATCTGATCTTTCTGGTGAGTCAGAAGATTTTCCCCTGTAACTTCAGCTACACTAAGTGGCACTGGGGCTCTTTTCCTTCCTCTTCATATTGCCAAGATCTGAGCAACTGTCCCATTTAATAATCTTATCTAGTATCACTTGCCACAGGAAATCACAGCACCACTTCATGTTATTCACCAGGCTTGTTTGCACATGCATTGCATTTCCAATTATTGTGAATTTGCCAGAAAACCTTGGGAATGACAATTCCAAACAGTCAGAAAGATAATTTTTTACACACTGTGCAAGAAACATGTCACAGTCTTTCCCATGGGATGCTTTGAGGCTAAAATCTTATATGGGTTAAATATGCAACTGTCCAAATTCATGGAATAAATCTATGAAGACTATGAAATGCAAAAGCATCACCTGAAATAAAAGACTTTAGAGAAAAGGAAAGAGTTTGGAGAATTATCACTGCAGGTGACCATGGTCTTAAAATTTACAAAGTTCTTAAATCTAGTCTCAGAGAAAGGTGGATCTTTGATCTAATTCTGCATGGGCATACTTTATTTTCTTAAAGTGATTGAAATATTCAGTTTTTTCTTCCGTAGAAACCCAACTCTTGAAAGTTCTGTGTTTGGTTGGTCAGGTTTTCTTTATTGCAAGTAGTGGTGATTGAAAAAACCCCAGCTATAAAAGTACACTGAGACCTAGAGACCACAAAAATGTGGGTTTTGTGTACTAGTTTTTTTTAAGGCTCATAATTGACTCTGACATTTTGTTATGATAATCAGTGGTGTTGGACAATGGCATGGTGAGCAAGCAGGAAGAATAAAAAAGAGTCTATTTAACTAAAAATAATTTTATATGTTTAAAAATACATTAATCAACCCACCAACTTAAATCCCTCTTAATTTGCAAAAATAATATGCACCCCCAATTAACTCTCAGACATATTTTGCTTACTTGTGCAGGCCTACATGATTTAAAGGTATCACCTTTACAGATAGCACCTATTTCACCAACTTTACACTCTCTTCTTCCATATCAAAATATATTCTAAGGATTATCTCTGAAGAAGGGATTTCAGACAAAGAAAGTTGTTTGCTTTTAGGGAGCAGGGACCTGCAGTTAAAGAATCAGAAATGAAAATCTAATAAGCAACTACTGAAAAAATACTTTTTGCACTGAATGAATATTACAGCATATCTAAGGTGCAGCTCCCAAGAGTACTGCATTGACCCAGGTTAGCCCCATCCAGCTTCACAGTGGCACCTGGGAGAAAACTGGAAGGAGGAAAAATTGACGAAACTTATGAGTTGAGATGAAGGCAGTTTAGTAGGTAAAGCAAAAGTCCCACACAGAATCAAAGCAAAACAAGGAGTTTATTCCCTTTGTCCCATTGGCAGGCTGGTGTTCAGCCACATCCAGGAAAGCAGGGCCTGATAGGTAATGGTGACTTGGGAAGACAGGTGGCATAACTTCAAAATTTCACCCTCCCTTCTGCCTCCTTCCCCCAGCATCTCTCCTGAAAGAGTGTCATGTAGTATGTGATATTCCTTGGGTCAGCTGGGGTCAGCTCTCCCAGCTGTGTTCCCTCCCAAATCTTGTGCACTGCAGCCTGCTCACTGACGGAGCAGGATGAGAAAGAGAAAAGACCTTGGCACCGTGCAAGCACTGCTCAGTAAGTGCGGAGATCTTATTGCAAAAGCTCCATACCTTCTCGGTGATTTCTCATGGGCAGCTCCTCACAGCACTGACTCCTTCTTCTTCTTCTTTCTTCT
This sequence comes from Serinus canaria, assembly GCF_022539315.1. Taxonomy (NCBI): domain Eukaryota; kingdom Metazoa; phylum Chordata; class Aves; order Passeriformes; family Fringillidae; genus Serinus; species Serinus canaria. The sequence goes on along the minus strand of NC_066316.1, from coordinate 55,209,198 downwards.
TCTTCTTTCTTCTTCTTTCTTCTTCTTTCTTCTTCTTCTTTCTTCTTCACATCCTCCAACTCTCCGCACAGCCAACAAACTCCATCTCTCTTCTCAATTCACTAACCCACTCTGAAGGTGATTAGTACAGCTGCAACTCCTCAGGTGTGAGACTACCTTCTGCACTATCTTTATTTTCTTACATTCTATCCCTCCACAAGCAAGAGCTAAAACATCCCTATGTTATCAACACAGGTTTTGTCATAAATCCAAAACACAGTACCTCATGACCTGCTATGAAGAAATTTAACCCCAATTAAAAAGCCAAACTGAGTATAGAGGGATACTACTCCTCTTCTGAAGAGTGGTGGATTTTTTCTCACTTTTGTTCTTTGGAGAAAATTTTCAGCAGTATGATTTTCTTTTCCTGGACTGGAGCCACAGAAGAGATGGTTTTCTCTCTTTCCATGCCTCCTTTCCCACCAGTGAGTAGATGGGCATTTCAGAAGTTTTATTGATGATCTTCAGCAGTTTCAAAGAAGTGAAAGCACAATGAATTCAAATGCTTATTGGGCTTGTTAAATTGCACTAAAAGGCTCCCAAAATATTTTATAAAGTCCTGCATGTTGTAGAGATGATTTATTGACGTAGTGTATCTAATCCAATGTCTAAGAGCCCACCTAAGGTAAAAAAAAATGCCAGGTTGAGATCTATCTTGCTATATATATAGAATGTTATATATGATTTTCCTGCTTGTTAGAGCAGTCAATTAATTTCTCCATGAAAGACAAATTGGCAACATCAATATATGCAAGCAACACACACATAGATTTCCATTAGAAAATAAGTTAGTTATTAAGTTCAACCATAGGCTTATGAATGCAGCGGATATTGTCTCAATACCTAAATATTTTCCTTTAATGAGGGACATTTTAGTTAAGAGGAAAATTTTGAGTGTATCCAATACAGAAGAGTTCAGCTTGCTAATGCTTGCAGTTTTCAAATGGTTTGTTCATATGTCTAAGTAGATCATTAATAAAAGATGAATAGCACAATATCAAAAGACATCTGTTTTAGCTGCAGAAATATAATGAAAGCAATTTAGTAAGTTTCAGAACAAACCCCACAAATATTTTTTCAGTTCAAAAGACCTGACTGAATCTTCAATAAGAATCTTCTTAACTCACTGCAGTGGTTTGCACACATGGTACTTTCTATCCACAAACTTCTTAAAATGCTCCTTAGGGACATGGATTGTACTACAGGTGTATTTTTAAATGTCGTCATAAAAAAGAGGACAAACAACTCATCAGTCAGCCAGAACGGTGAACAAAAGGGTCTTTAGTTCATAAAATTATCTAATCTCTAAGTGCTCTATTTGGCAAGGGCATGTAGGACTCTATCTTTGGTTGTGAAAACAGAGTCAAGAAAAAGTGAGTAGTAACAGGGCTTGCCTACGATCATGCTGCTGCAAATTATTACTAATGGGCAACTTTCACAAGGGGCCCATTCCGGTTTCTTTGAAACTTTGTGAAATAAAAATAATTTGTTTACTCTCACAATAGTCTCGATCAAACCTAGTGTTTAACCAGATATCCATTGATTTGGGATTTTTTATTAAGAGTCTCTGATTTTTTCTCTTTCCAGAACTAGAAAATCTTGCAGCAACATGTCTGTACAAAATAACCTACCACTTATTTTGTAACTTTTGTCCCCAAGTCAGTTCAGCAAACTGAAAAGCAGAGGGAAAGGTTCAAGCAAATTTAATTTAAGTACTTGAGGACTATATTAATTAGTTTAAATTATTTGTGTAAAACTATAAGATACAGCATGCTATAAACAGTTTCTCTTGGGAATTACTGTTCATCCTGAACTGTAACAAAAAACACCCCCAGAGAATTACGCCATGAAATTACCAGGTAGCATATTCAAAACCAATAAAAGTGAATACAGTCTCAAGATACCAGTAATTGGTCTGCATGACTTATTGCCCAAGGAAGCACTGAAGGAAAAAAAAATATTAGTGAGAGGTAAAAAGAAATTGCACATTTACACAGAGAGCAAAAATTCCAGAATTACAAATGTTATTGCTAAAAATATATTCTGGAAGAGATATTAAAACATGCTTTGGGGCTCAAACTAATATCTCACTAATAATAAATAACATGATGAAACTTAATATATGGGGGATGATTATTCTTCTGAAATATCTAGAATATCCCTCTGTTAAAAAATGTTGATTAAAAGAGCTCTAAGTTTCACTGAGCAAGACAGTTGTCAAAGAACCAGATGTAGGAACTATTTGGAAAACCAGCTCATGGCTTCATAACGGCAGTTTTCAATAAGTGACATTTTGAAACAGATTTCTCCTAGCTGTAAAGAAAGGAAAGATGAGGGGAAGATAACAATCTATGGGAAATAGTCCAAGGTTAATCCAACTCTAGTTTTACTTATCTGTACAACCAGGGGTGTAGGTCTTGGGGCTGGCTGGATGCCCTTTAGAGAAACAGTCAGAGCTGCTGATTCACACTGTTGTTATGAGCCACGAGAGCACTGGCAAGGATTACTAATTAGTTAACTATATGATTTTATACAAAAACAGTAAAAACATGATAAAATACATAGATGAAAATAGCATAAGCATGCAAATAGGACTTTAATGCAAACATATTACCCTACACAATCAAATAGCTTATGCTGATTTAAATAATTAGGCTCATGCTATTAACAATGAATGCAATCTGCTCATTAAATCCTGATTTGGAGCTAGTTCAGTTGGCAAATTTTCTTTCTGGAGTAAGACATCATTTTGTGAAAATGCTTTTTGAATAAAAATGGCTTATTTTGGATGTTTTGGATATTCCAAAGTACCTTTATTGGGGGTTTTTCTGGTTTTTTTTTTTTTTTTTTTTTTGGGGGGGGAGTATTTTTTATTTAAAATTTAACCTTAAATGTTGTATTTTTTCCTTTTTTTTTTTTTTTTTTGAGTTAACTCATAGTACTAGATACAGCAGGAAGTCCAGTGTAAGTTTTACATGGTGGATGTATTTAGATAAAGGTGAATTTAGAAATTCCTTAAAGAATATAGACATGTTGTTTAAGAAAGAAAAAGTATCTGCAGTACCAGCAAATCATTGCTGCATAATCAGAGAAATTTGAAATCATACTCAACCCACATACTCTCAGTCTCTGGGACTGCTAAAATGGCACCAAAATCTCCAGCTCCCTAAGCTTATAATTTACTGTCTTGTAAGTTTTTAGCTCAGTAGTCTTTAAACTGTGGCTAGAACCTGATATTTAAACAAGGTTTATTATATGAATACAAATATATATTATGGAAAGAAAGCTGGAACAATATTAGGTTCAGATTTACATTTTTCCGACTATTAAAGAGCAAATGACACTAATTTAATCTTATTTCATGTTAACTCTTTGTCAGCTTCATGGAAGTACTATTAAAATCAGACTTGGATTTTAGTAGTATGTAGAATAGCTAAATGATCACCAAAAAAGATCAATATTAATTGTTGAGATAGTGCTTGAAAAGTGATTGGAGATAAGCTTAGAAGAGTGACTGAGGCACTTCTGAAGTAAATGAGAAAATAGCAAAGGTAATAAATTTAATTTATTTTCCAATCTAATTATAAAAGAAACAATTGCCAAAACAGAATCGCTTAATTAGACTCATATTTTGTCCTCTGGGCCAAAACACTTGAAACTGAAGGTAAGCTGAACAGACATCTGACTAGATGGCCTTTGTGACCTCGGGTCAAAATGTTTGGCTTTAATTCAGCTATTTATTTGAAACAAAAAAAATTAACCTTTAGCCACATGACAAGAAACAGAAAATAAATAACACAATAAAAATATTTAAAGTATTTCTTCTTTCAAAATGCAAAGTCCTCTATCATCATCTAGGTAATTAAGTTCTCAAAATTGCTTTCTTTACTCCATTTTTGCAATTTTGAGTCTTTTGAGATTCCCAGTGTTTCATATAGCTGCAGGGACGTCAAAATATAATTGACAAAAGAGGTATTTCCTGTTTCAAAACTTCATGTTAGTTTTTTGGGTGACCCCAGTAGATACCTCTCATGGCTGTTGCACCCTTTAGACTTCATTAGAACATGTCACCAGACTGCATGTTACGCACACATCACAAGGATCCACTAGCAGATAGACAAAATCAACCATCTAGAGAAGGGGAGGGATGGGAAGACAAGGGAAGGCAAAGGAAATCAACTGAAACTGTTGCCTTTGACACACAGGCATAAAAATTTTTAAATGGTTGCAGAATATAGGTAGTATGTCACCTTGTTTGAACCACTTAAAAAGCTTGCAGTATTATAATGTAGCTATTTGAATTAGAAATGTGCAAATCCAGAACTCTGTCATGAGTACGTCATCTGTAGCATGAGTGTTTTATGAACATTAAGTGTTGTCACTGGATTTGCAGAAGCTCAGATAGAAGGTTTCCTGCATAAAACTGTGCTCTGACATTTTCATGTGAGAGCTCATGCAAGTAAAGTGCTCCTTCTTCAGCTTTTCTTTCCTTGATATTATTTTCAGTCAGGAAATGAGGAAGTAGAAATCATATCATATCCCAAAGTTAATCAAGCAGGGAAGAAGAAACTATAAAGAAAATAAAATTAATATTTTAGAGGTAGTGAACTATGTATGAAAATACAGTCATAACATTGTTTTTCTGCATTTAAGACAACAAAGATAAGTCAGTGAATGTCATGACTGGTTCTTAGAGAGAATTTTCAAGACAATAACCTCAGCAAATTACTGACAGTAACTGAAAGCTGATGACCTAAAAAACTGGAGAAAGCAACCTTGATATTATTTATGCAGCATATTAAGTACATAATACAACCATTTTCTTTAAGGCAGGTGACTGGTGTGAAGGAAAAACACCACTATGTTACAAGAAAAAAAGTTTACAGTAGAAGTAACACAAGAAAAGTTTTTCCTTAGCCAAAGCCCTGATACAGCTCCTAGTGAAATAATGGTCAGACCAAATAAATAATTAAGCTGTTTTGCAATCTTGTGGCAGCTTCTGTCATAAAGACATTGCCCTCTGTACTGACAGGGCTGTGCCGGTGGCGGTGGCATGGAAAGCTGTTCTCTGTGACTTTATCCAGGCCTCGCCCACTGTGTTCCTATATCCAGATTGGTGAGATATGGGCTGAAACATGGACTATGAAGTGGGTGGAAAGTTAGCTGGTCTCCAGGGTGGTGATCAGCAGCGCAAAACCAGCTGACAGCTGGTTACTGAGAGTATCCCTCAGAGAGCAAACACCCACCAATGTTTTTAATTAATGGCCTTGCTGATGAGACAAACTCCTCAGCAAATTTCAAGATTTCATCCCAGCTGAAAGCTGTCAGGTCTCTAACCCTGCCTCTGGCCCTGCCTGCTGGATAGGCCTTGGCCCCGTGGAGGTCCCACTTGGACAAGTATGATCTGCCCTTGTCTCCTGCCCTTTCTCAGGCACCATTACCAGGCCTGGAGACCCTGCCTGGCACAGACTCCATTTCATCTCCTTGCTGGTCCCCTCCTAGGGCCTGTCAAAGGACCTCTTTTCCCAGCTTTCCTCCTTGAGTTTGGGGACTTCAGGCTAGTCCCCATGGTGAGATCACTGCCCGCCCATCTTCTGGCTCACCCGCCCACAGGGAGCAGCTAGGCCTCGAACACGGACACAGACAAAGGGAACCACTAGAAAGAAAACTCTAGAAAGTAGCAACAACTTTGTCCTAGGTTGAGTATATGATGCTTTTATCCCCAGTCGTATTGTTCTGTTTATGCTGAATAATAAGTTTTGCACCTTTAAGACTTGTTCCAGAGAGTGAAGGGGGGAGAGGAGAAGCGCACAGTTTGTTTTCGGACACTGCACTCACTCCTCCATATTCCCGCTCCTGGACTGTGCTGTCTGCAGATGAACAGACAGCAGGACAGAGTTCTCCTTTGCTTTTAGTTAGTTTAGCTAGCTGAGGCAAAGAAGTTCCCTGGACTGTGGGCTTGTTTTTCCTTTTTCCCTTTTCTTTGGACGTGTTTGACCTGCTCTGGATGGAGCACCCAGCAGAGCACCAGCAGCTCTCGCCTGTGGCCCACTGGGCCGGGCCTGGGCCGCGGCATTTCCAGCACCGGAGGGACTGGTAAGAGACTCAGTGAGCTGAGCTGCAACCAGGGGAGGGGACTTTCTGAGCGTGTCATCTCTTTTGGAGCAACAAGGCGTTTTATTGTTTAATATTGATTAGGTTTTATTGTTTAATAAACAATTTTTTTTCCACTTTTCTCCAAGGAGGTATTTTCTCCCAGACTGGTTGGCGGGAGGGGCTGATGGAATCTGCTTTCCTAGAGGAGCCTTTTGGGGGTTCTCTCCCAAATTTGCCCTGAACCAGGATAAACTTACACAAAGACCATTCTTCCTTAAGACTGAGACTAAAGAATAAACTATATGGGGCTTTTAAAATCTCTTTTTTTTTTTGGACTCCAAGAATGATGGCTCCTCAATGATGCACTGTCTCTTTGCACAGCCCTGGAAAAGGAGCAGGGTAGATTTTGGATTTCCCACTCTTCTACTTTCTACCTCTGGATTCTAATTGATTGCTTGCAGTACAGAAAGATTTCTTATACAGGTAACCTGAATAACACTATGGCACAAAATTGCAGCCATTGGTAGCAAGCAGGAAAATGGCAGACAACTTAGAACAACTTGGAAATAAAGCTTGTGAAAAGCAATTGCTTTTTATTTCTCCATATAAGTCATGAACTCTGCAGTACGTGTGACAATATCTTAAACTGATATGGTGTTAATGGTGTTCCACTTATAAGAGGACAAAAGATAGACTAATATTATCTCTTAATTTATGATGTTTGAGAGAGAAAATAAAAATATATATTTGTTTAAAAAATTATGCTGATTTTTCTTAATGAAGTCTATCAAAAGATATACCTCTGGGAGAATAAAAATTATTTACAAATCCTGTGTTGAAATTAGGGAAGAGTTTGGATTAAGAAAAAAAAAAAACAACATGATTTTGCATTAATATTGATAAATACAGTAAATAAAACCACTAAATATTCATTTAGTACATTTTCTTTATAAAGATGAGCAAGTTTAATGAATTACTCAGGATCAAAACCTGCAAATAACAGGTAATATTTAATTCTTAAAAAATAATAAAGTTTTTACTGTGTGCTGTTTTGGGAAGGGGTTGCTGAAAAAAACCCAAACAAATGGTTATTATTTCAATTGAAAATCAAAAGCAATATTTCATTACTATGCAGTTCAAAAGAGAAGTTTCAGTGACTAAATACAGCCATCTGTAAAGGCTCTTATTTGAGTCTCTGATTAAGTCTCTATAGTCTTCAATCAAGTTTATGACCGTAATGCAAAATTATGAAAATCTTTCTCTCTCCTAAATAAAACTGCAAAAACTAGAGAAATTAAAAGGAACATAACAAGTAGTAAGAGGAAAAGAATAGCTTGTCATTTTGATTTATTATGTCACTTGTGTTTTCAAATGACCAGAGAATTTTTAAACTGGTATATTAGAATGATCTTTTCTCTGGTCAGAACTCGAGTGGTTTTTTTTTAGTCTGAAAGGTAAATATATCAACAGAAGTGAAGGAAAGCAACATGAGTGCAGATTAATTTAGGAGTGATATGCTCATATAGCTCCAGGAACTAAAGTTGTTACTTTTTTTTGACAGAACACAGAAAACAATCCAACCTTCACTTTCAGGATGATACAAAAGCAAAAGAAAATGCATTTGATTTTTCAGCTTAGGAACCTCTGATCTATAAAAAGTGGCACAAATTTCCATAGCTGAAGATAAAAATCACTTGCACTGAATTTTGCAAAGTACCTTCTTGGAGTTGTTTCAAATCTTTTACATTGCAGTAAACAAAAGCAGATATTTATATTTTTGTAAGCTGCAGGACAAATAAAGCAATTAACCTAGGGATGTGGGTGCCTCCTCTGGTCCGTGCTCTCTTCCTCCAATATACTAATGTGTTGCACATCTTCCACACGAGTAAGTGTACTAGCCTTAAGTTTCTACAGTGTTCCTGGAATTTCTCTACTTGTTCAAGCACTAGCCTTGTTTTTTTTCACAAGGACATTCAATTTTCTCTGTCTTCTAAAATTTTTCAGCTGCAGTCATCAGTGAAACTTTTCCACGTCTAGCCACAGCTCTCTCAAACCACGCACAGCCTCCTGAATTTTCTGTCCATACACGATCTGCCAGAAGGGCATCAGCAAAATTTGCTGTGGGAGAGATTGACTGGTTGTCTTGTATGAGTTACTGTCTGGCTTTAGGGTCTCTTTCTTTGCAGCTAGGAAGTCATATTGAAGGGATAAAATTGATTTACATCCATCTACTTTCACAAAAGTCAAAGGAATTAAATAGCTTTGAGTTATCTAGGCATTTTCAAGTATAGCTGAAAATGCCCAAATATATATTTAGAAGTTACTCAGGAAAGAGCAGGGCTGAATGCCAGTGAAACAATGTTTTCACATATACCTTGTCTTCTTAAGAAGGCAGGCTAAAATCACTGAGAAAATTAATATCTGGCCATTTGAAGTTAGTATGTTCTACCACTGACTGATTTCAAAGCTGTGGAAAGAGTGTTGGAGTGTTACTGCTCCCAGAGGTACAGATTTGCTGCATTTAGCAGGGCAATTAGAACAACTACCAGGAAGAATAAAACCTGCATGCTTAGACATGAAACAGAGATTTACTGGAAATTGATTAATGTCATATCCTTGTAGTATTAAAGATAGATGACAAGCTTCTGGCTGCACTGCTTAAAATCTTTCCAAAGAAAATGCTTGCTCTCTACAGAGCCACTGTGCTGTGTGCAGAATAAAACAAAGGAAAAGCCACTTCACATCTGACCCACAAGCTAATAGGACATAGGCCTGAAAAATCATTCAATATCATCTGTTCATGCCTGTTAGAAAATTCTTGGGTTTTTTTGTTTTTCTTTGTCTTGGGGTACAGCAGTGTTGTGATGCAGAACTTCTTTTGCTCCTGTCAGTTGGAGGCGGGAGCAGCATTCCCTCAGAGACCTCTGCCCAGCATCTCCGTGAGCACCAATGTGCTGTCTGACGTAATTCACAGCGGAAAGAGACAAGTGCACAAGGGCTGCTAAGTGAATGAGGTAGGGGAAAAAAAATAGGACAGTGACAAGTTGAGAGAAAACTGAGTTTATTATTTCCTGTAACAACATTTAATCCAATGCAAAGTTTTGATATATCTCAGACCTCTTTGTTTAGTCATCCACTGTGAGCAAAGAAAGCCAGACATGAAAATGTGGCTAGTCAATGTTTCTAAGATGGATTTTTTCAGTGAAATAGCTAGTCCATGTCTAAATGACTACATCTTTATATTGAAAAATATGTCCATGTTACAACCGAACTCAGATAGAGACATTTCTTAAAAAGTATGTCAAGAAAGATGGAGCAGCTCAGGGATGGAGGGTAGCAGCTCCTCAGTCCCAACTCTCAAAGGTGGGCAAGTTTGTCAGTGCATACCAGAATACACCACACATTGCTATGTAAAAGTAATGTACTGAGAAATCAGAACTAGAAGTTCAAATAAGCACTTAGTATGCTGAACTATGGCTTATGATAGCAGCTGATTTTATGTAATATCAGTGTAAAGTTATTGCCAGTCAGTTGCCAACAGCCACAATTCTCAAGGAAGGGGACCCATTTTGGGAAAAAATTATAGCATGTCTTCTATAAACTAAGCTAAGTTAAGACATATAAAATATATAATAAAACATTAGCTTTCATTGTGTCCCTTACAAAAGATGCAAATATGTATTGATTTTTCTTTCTTCCAATGTGAGTGCAAAATGTGTTTTCATATTAAGACTGAAAGTGTGAAAAAATCTATCAACCATCATACTGGAAATATGAACACTGTAAATACAGTATGGTCATGCAGTCTAGCAGTGTAACATATTTAGGGTCATTCTGAAAGGTCTGGTGATAAAAAAATTAGGCTATTTCCTAATGTAATAGTTTAACAATTAGATTAACAAAGGTAAGAGGTCCATATCTTATCCAAAGCTTTGTCATATTTTATGAAGGACTATGTCATGGAAGAACCCTTTCAGGTCTATAAGAAGCAGGGTGATTTTACTCCATCAATTAAGCACCATCCATTAAGGCTCCAAACTGAGGAATAAATATGTGTTCCTTTATTGAAGAGCAATATTTTAGGACCCTTGAAAAAACATGTTTTGATCTTGAGGATGATTTTCCAAAGTCTGGAATGTGAGTTTAAGTGTTGGACATTTAAAATTTTCTCATCTTATTACTTATCCAAATTCCAACAAAAATGAGATTCCTGTATACCCTAATCATCAATATACTTGCTCCTACAGAGAAACAGACCTAATTTTAACTTAGCCTTTGGTTTTTAAGTTCATATTCTTATTTAAGTAAGGTTATTTCCACAGAAAAGCTTGCTTCATGTATATGCCACTGTTTCATGATAGGAAATACACTGTATTCAGCTAACAGAATGAAGTGTTATGCAAATTACCATCAAGGAAGTCCTCAAGTGAATTAGAGGGTGGATTACATAATGTGGATCTGAGATCAAGGGTCTGAGCTGTAATGGTTCTCTTCTAAGGGCATATTTATGCTGCATGTGTGCAAAACACTAGCAAATGTTACAACAGAGTAAATGGCTGATACAGGAGAGGATCCTCACTGAGGAATCATAGCACTATTTTACTTATAGTACTGAGACCTAAGGTTGCATGAAATAATTTTCCACAGAGAGACAGAGGTATAACACTGGAGATGCATGGGTGTCCTGGTTTAGGGCAAATTTGGGAGGAAACTTCCAAATGGGGTCCCTCTAGAAAGCAAATTCAAGCAGCCCCTCCCCCCACCAGTTTGGGAGACATAAACCTCCTTCAAGAGAAGTGGAAAAAACTGTTTATTTAACAAGAAAAGTACTCCCAAACATGGAAAAATTAATAATATTTAACAATGGAACCTCTTGATTGGGAACACAAGCATCATAAAGTCACCCTAGGACAATGAGAAAATAAGGGTTGCACATAGAAATTGGGCAGTTAGGCTTCTCAAGATGGATGTCATTACAAAGTAATGACAGTATCAGTCAGATACAAAGGAAGTTTTTAAATATGTTTTTCATGCAAAGGACAGCTACAAAAGAACTCTAAAGACACTGTTTGTCATACACAAATGCAAATACTTCCAACAAGGAAAATATATAGCAAAGGAGACTATTGCTGATTTTATATCCTTTCAGCCTGTCAGAATACAACCTGGGCAGATTAGGAGCTTGCTTATGTCCCATTCTGAGAATCTTCCATAAGCATATGAATTTCCATGGTCTAGTAGCTTTCTTCAGATAACAGTGCAGTAAATTCCCTTTTTAAGGCAGTGACAGTAAAGATTTATTCACCTCTATGGGTATTTTTTATGCTCTTTTACTAGTGTTGTGTTTTCTTTAGTTTTTGTGACCTCGAATTTGATCACCAAGTTAACTGCCCAGGTGTTCATGCCAATCCACTTACTGGCATTGAACTCCTTACGTAAAATATTTTCCCTTTTTCTTCTGGAAAGCAGTTCTGATTTTTATTTAGGCTTGTGGGCATAAAAAGTCAAACTTAGAATAGAACAGCTTGATGCTATCAAAACCAAAAATTTTCTTTGAGTTGAAAAGATATCTGTCAAGATGTATTCCAATGGCACTTTATATACATATTTTCAAAGGTTTTTATCATTTACAAAGATCATTTGCCAAAACTCTTGCAGCAATCCTTACTGAGGTCAGCAAAATCCATGCTTCCACCACTTTATCATGCTCTAAAGCTTTAACAAACTATTTCCAAGAAACTGAGAAAGAGTGAGAGTTAGCAGGGGAAAATTCACTCTAGGGAGGAAAACAAGCCCATCAAGAAAAGTCTGAGCAGAAAGGCAATAGCAGCACTTAGCTATGGGTTGAAGGGGCACAACAGGCATGAGAACTGCAACTGGAGAGTGGAGAAAAGACATTCAAGGTGACAAGGACCAGGTCCCAGGAGGTGTTAGGACATGAGGAAGAGGGAGGGCAAAAGGAAGAAACCAGTCTCACAGTGGCAGGCCAAGACCTGCTTTGGCTGTGACAGGGCACAAGGTGTTTGCCTTTCTGCTTATTGCTGGTCACAACACATTTGCCCCTCATCTATGTCTATTGATTTATGGACATCCTTGTGCTTTCTACTTCATAACAAAAGTGTCACTGAACACTTATAAAATAGTGACTCTCATTGTTTACAGACCTTGAGCACAGAGCCCTTGCATGCGTAAACCTATTTGTTCCTATCCCCTTCCTCAATAAGAAACAGGCACTGAATCATTCTCATCCAAATGTCACTGAACTTCTCCTGGTTTAGGCTGCTGGCTGTTCAGCTCTCAGAGCCAGTGTCCAGGGACACACAACTCTAATAAATTCGATGGAAATAACACTGTCACTTGATTGACGCAGACAGTGACAGCAGGTATCAGACTTGACTTATATGGTCCATATGACTGCTTAGTGCAAGCTCAAATCTGCACAAGAGAAATACTAACAGATTAAAGAAAGAAATCCTGTGAGTTTTTCTGCTTTTACTGTTCATTTTGGTTAAGTCTGCATTTTCTTATTTAAAACAATTTATTGCTGGGACTAAATAGTATATGCAAACTCCTTGCGACAGATTTTATCTGTCTAACTCCTCTGATATTGTGGAAAGAAACATGGAAGGTGTGGGAATTTCAGTTGCAGTGTAACACATTCCCAATTTTATTCTGGATGAAAGAGTGAAGACTGAAACTTCTGAGAGAAACAAACTGTCACTGGCACTTCTGGGTTCTACCCAATACTGTGAGTCCTGGGACTCTATATAAAGATTTCTGTAAGTTCCAAAAAAATTCCTTTGATATTGTGTTGAAAAATCTGCCTGCTGGCAGCCAGAAGTGGCTGTCACATTCTTCCCACAAAGCTCTTCAACAGAAAAAGAAAAGCATTTTCAGTCAACTGAAATTAGCTTGGTTGCATGTAATGGGTAGCTAGAGACTCTCAGTGCTTCATCAGCTATTCCCAGGTTTTCTACTTTTGGGTTTGTCAGTTTACAAATCCATAGTCCATAAACCAATGTAAATGACCCCCAAAATTAGACAGGAAGGTCATCCATATCTTTCAGCAGATTGTTGAACACCTGGTTAGTGTTTGTCAATAACATGCAAGAAGTCTTTAGCATACAGCTCTCACTAGCTCTTGTTCATTATGATAACCCATTGGGTCTTGGTGGAGGGCAATTGAAATAATTCTATGGATCAGAACAAGAACTGAACCCATTTTAAATAAAATCTGGGCTGCATCTTTTCAAGCAGCTAGGCTCTTGCTGCTTATTGGCAGGATTTGGATAGGCCTTTCAAGAAATTTTGTCAAAGCCAGTAGCCAGGATGGACACTTGCATGACTCAAGGGACCTGAGTGATCACAGCAATTTCTAGCAGCCAGCCATAAGATCTAGATGGAGAAGTATGAAGTGCTTTGGTGTATTGGGCCAGACTTCAGAGGAGTGGCAGCAACATTGCATTGTTTGACTTGTTGACTTAAAGTTTTGAACATCTGCTCTTCAAATACTTTTTTTCCTGAATAGATTTTGCTGTGATTTTGGTATGATTTTGGCAGGGAGGAGGTGAAGAGAATCTGGCTAATGAATTGTAGGAACCAGTGGTACTTCGTCATTATGTCTGGTAAACCTACATATCCTGTTCTTTAGCTCACTTTGAATCTTTTATAATTGCCTCAAATAAAGAGGATTTTTCTCATTTGGTTTAAGAGAAAATTATCTGTCCCTAACACTTAATATGTTTTTGTCTTTCTACAGCATGGACATCTATATCTGAGCTTCTGTCCTGGGCTTCTTTAATAATTGTTGGAGACATATATGCATTTCTAAGGAATCTTAAACAGATTTTTAGAATAAGTAAAGTTCCATGAAAAGGTGTTTCGTCCCAATGTCTAAAGGGATAATAAAATAAATCCCTCAGACATGGATGTCTGGAACATTTTGATATCTACTGTTAAGGAAAAAATCAACTAAGTCTGCCTCAGATTCTAATCTGAAAAATTACTGTTTCATGTATTATAATTTATCTTGAAATTTTTGATCATTTAAACTTACTGTTCTGCATTTCTTGTTACTGAATTGCATCCAATTTATTTAAATGATTTTCCTAATTTTTCAAGATCTTTTTAAGTCTGTCCTCATATATGTTTACAGACCCTCACATCTCTTGATGTCATTGGAAATTTAATAAGCACACTACACTATTTAATCATTGACTACCTTCTCAATGACTCAAGTCACTAATGAGAACATTGATAAGAACCGGGCACAAGACTGATCTCTGCAGAACACTGCTCAATACGTAATGCTAGAAAACAAAGAACCATTAATAACTACTAAACATGGTTTCCTAAACATGCCTCATAGCAATTTCATGAAGATCTCAGTTTTGTGAAAATGTCGCACAACACAAATGGCAGTGGTGAGGTCAAGATATACACTATATATCATTCTGCATATTCAGAAATTCCGATCAGTAGAGAAGGAAATTCAGAGGCTATGATATGCTCCTGTCAAATTTACATTTGTTGGTACCCATTCTCACTCTATTTTTAGGGTGTTTACAAAAATTTATCCTTTCATATTGCTATTATTGTATAAACTGAAGTTAAGATAACTGGTCTGTAATTTCCAGTCTCTCTCCTGCCTCTTAAAAAGATAAACTTTATATTTGCCTTCTTTCCCTCAGGAATTTGCTCTAGATGAAGCAGCACTGTCTGTCTGAGTAGCATTTATATGCCGGGTATTTTGTGGAAAAAGACACTGAGGAGAAAAATATAAAAGAAACTTTTGTCTCCAAATCTTGTCTTGATTTCTAAATATACAGCCTCCTTAATGATTAGAAGATAATTTTTGTATCTCCAGAAAAATTTAAGAAGTTTAATTTAATTCAGTAGTTCCAACCCTGTTCTTTTCTTAAACTTTCCTTTTCCTTTACAGAAGGTCTCAGTTTTGTTTCACAAAACCATATATGGGATATGCAGAGAGAGGTTTTCCTCTTTATAATGCCTAATAGGGTCCTGGTCATTGATAATTTTACAGAGATATGTTTATGTATACAATGGGAGTGATTTTAATCAATCCTGGGAAGGCAGCATAGATGCATTGAAAATTCACACCTAAGTCATTTTATATTAAGATACATAAGGTTTATGACGACACTTAAGTAAAATAACTTTAGTTCAGTCTATTGTTTTCAAAAACAAAACCTCTTTATTATTCATGGAATGGTGGTATCCTAAGAATTGCACTGAAAAAGATTTTTACTCTGATCTCTGAAAAATCCTCTATAGCACCAGACATTCTTCACAACTATTTTGTGTGTAATAAATATTTCTCAAGTAATCTGAAATAGCTGTGAATAGAATATTTTCAAAATGTTTTGAAGAGGCTTTGGACACCATGAGGCTTTGGGCATGATCAAGCCTTGAAACAGGTTGCCCAGTAAAGATGTGGATTCTTTGTCCTTGGATAAGCTCAGCATTGGCTTGAAGATATTCAGACCAGACTCAGCTGAATGGAGCCCTGAGAAACTTGCTTTCACTGGACCTGTTCTGAGATTATAGAAGTAAAAGCATAAATAAAGAACATATTTTAAACAGTGAGGTTTACTAGCCAAAATTACATATTTTTTCATCTTTCAATATCTAAATACTATTTCAAAGATATGATTTTGTAAACAAATTATTAATCTCAACAAAAAAATGGAATAATATTCTAGGGATTGTGTTATACTTGACATCTAGGTTTCTTTCGCAGAAAATTATTTTTCTTTATGCTCAATGTTCTGTTGAAGCAATCACAGCACTGTATTTGGAAGCACTTTTGATTTCACATTTTGTCTAATCAGCTGGAAGTATTTTCCATTTACATTTGTGTTTACTTTTCCAAATGAAATGCTATCAACAGGGATTAATATCAAACATCATAATTTCTAGAAGTATAGTTACTTCCATTTACAAGAAACATTGCAGAAATGTTGAATCATATTTCCTGAACATAATGAAAAAACAAGCTATCATTTAACTAATATTACATTTGAAGGAGAGAGGAAATAATACATGAATAACAGGAAATTCTGCACTGCTGTTTTAAACCACCAAATAATTTCCCACACCACTTGGAATCTACCTTTTAATAAATAAAGTCACTTGTTATGGTTCATCACTAAAAATTCTGGAGGGCTATGTCTTTTGATGTTTGGAGTTTTTTTCTTTTCCTTTAGTATCACTGTTTATACTCCTGGGAAAAATAATTTGACATTTTTTTCAAAAGCTGAATATGAAACAATTTGACAGATTTCTTTAGGAAGATCAGAGAACCTTCATTACTTGAAGAAAACAGAGAAAAGACAAAAAGTGGAATTACTGAGTGAAGGGAAAGAAAATACAGGTCCTAATTACTCTGCAATTTCTTATACTATGTGTCATTTTGTTACTGAAAAGTGAAGCTATGTATTGATCTACATAATTTATTAAGTCAGGTGTTTTTTGAGGTCTGATTACTCTAATGAGTGCATAACTTCAATCACAGGTCCATCTACCTAGTAAAGGGCAAGAGGATGATTAATTATCTCCTGTGTAGAGGAGGAATCCTGGTAAGTGACAAAGTTTCAGTGATTTCTCCTTTCATGTAGGAGACACATGTGAAGGTCAATTTACCTGTTCAGGTCAGCTCATAGGATTCTCCTTAGCTAATTGCTGTTTCAGTCTTGTTGGCTGGATAATTTCCACCTTTTTTATGAGCCTGTATGCATTAAATTTTGAAAGTAGCTATTTCCTTACCTTGTACAAGCAGTATCTTGATCACAGACTGTTGTTTAAAAAATTTGGGGAAATCACTTATCTCTAGTTAAACACAAAGCTGTATAGGAAGCTGTATTGGGTTCTTCTTGTAAATTTATTTACATGGTGGAGTTTATAATGGCTTATGACATCCCTTTCAGCCTAGGGGATACAGTGAAGACACCTGCCTTAAAGCAGGATGTCTGGAAACTGTGAAAAATAAGTGGCGCAATAGGTGCTGTAAACACTCAGTAGCTGGAAAACCTGGCTGAAATGAACTGTTCAAAAAGGTCATTTTTGTTCCTGGTTTTAAGAGGCAGGCAGATCCCATACAGGACAGTTTCCAAGAGAACAGCCTAGAGGTACATGCATAGCAGATGTGACTCAACGTGTCTGTTGCCAGGGAGGTGCCATTTAGCTCTAATTATGAAATCAATTCCTTCTGTCAGCAGCCTTACCAGCAAGCTGGCTGCCCTCTCTTGCAGATAAATGCTCTCATCAGCTCCAGCAGTCCCTGTAAGCAGCATGAGCAGACCATGTACGCAGGGGTTTCAGAGAAAACATGAGCAACATTGTACTGTCCAGTTTCGGTGTGAGCGGTGCCAAATAAAAACAAGAGAAGAGACAGCCAGATGCAGAATACCTTCTTGTCTTGACTGAGATGGCTCCCAAAGGCAAGAAAATATTTATGTAACTTTTACCAGCTTTGTACAAAGCACTTGCAACCAAGATGGATCTCAGTAATGGGGAAAATAAGGCTTTTCACTTTCTCCTCTTTCTCCCTCTCTTAAGTTTTTATAACTTCTTTACCTCAGTGAAAGTTAGAAAGCAAGAAGGACCTTTACCCACTCCTAATTTTCATCAAATCTCACCCTAAAGACTTTCTGCATGTTTATGAAAGAAATTAATCAAAATATGAAGAAAAGAAAAGAAAAGAAAAGAAAAGAAAAGAAAAGAAAAGAAAAGAAAAGAAAAGAAAAGAAAAGAAAAGAAAAGAAAAGAAAAGAAAAGAAAAGAAAAGAAAAAGAAATAAACACAGACAAAAAATATGTAAGGTGAATAACTTAACTACATATAGTTAAGAGCAAAAATACATAACTAAAATAGACGAGTGTTATTCATCACAGCATAATAAAATCAGTCAATCTCAAATGAAGCATTACTCATATGCTACAGTATATGATAAATTTTAATATACATAATTCCTTTACCTCATTTTAACTAAATGTTCACTTTCAGCAACTGAAGAAATCACCAGATAACTTACTTTTTAACTATAAATGTGAGCAAAACATGCCCTCTAGAAGAGTTTATTTGAAACAGGAGACCAGGTTATGCTACTGAACATTTTCTGGAGAAACCTTTTAGTGTTTCCACTTTCAGAAATCAGGTAAACTTAGTTTTTGAGCTCTGTTATTTGAGGTATTATTGTATTTCTTTATGGCCAATACTAGAACCTGCCGTCTTGTCTTTCAGCTGCATGAAAAATAACTGAGAGATTAAGAAGATGGAGCCATACAAAGCAGGGAAGAGGAAAAGTGCCCCAGAAATGAGAAAGGGGGAAGAATTTAAATTATAAAATAGTCAGGGATATAATCCAAAATCCCAGATGATGGACAGAATCTTAGAGTGGGCTTTTTTTCCCTAATTTTAGCCACAAAAAAGTTAAGTGCTAAGGTAAGCAAATTGACAATTGATTCTATTGTCAATGAAGAGACACATGCATATTGAAAAAAAAGATGTATCCTACTTGACTTTGATGCCATTATTATATGAATTTGGTCCCCAAGCAATATAACTTCCTTTTTTGTTAAAGAGGGTTGGCTAGATGTATAGCTTAAGCTTTAACTAAATGAACAGCTCAGATTAGCTCTCTAACTTTTAAATAAAGTCAATTGAAAGATGTTCTACTTACAGGTGGAACAACAGAAGAAGATGAAGTGAGATGGTTTTCTTAAACCATTTTTAATAGAAAAATCAAAATAAAACCCTTGTTGTTACCATCACTTTGTCCTGATCATTAACATCTGTGTTATGAGAAAATATTCCCTTATAAGTATTAAAATAAAAAAGGAATGTGAATATCTTTGTCTGTTCTTTGTAAATTTAATAATATATTTCAAAATTAGTCGTTAACAGAAGCCTTAACTGAATAATCAAGCTTACTAACATGTTTAGGGTTTTTTTTTCATATACCTCCCTTTGTAGTAAAAAGATTAAAAATATAATGAAATTAATACAGCTAAATTAAATTTGCCCATTTTTCTCAAAGAATGAATGCTGCAAAGATAGAACAGACATTTAGTACTGAGTTACTTCAGATGGACTATGTTTATATATAGAGAAAGTATTTCTATCATACTACAGTGGATTTCACTGCTTGCTGAATATTCTCCATTTAAGATTTACCCAGAGCAGACATTGGATACAGCTGGCTGATTTCTGCAGTCAAATTAAGTGTTGCAGATTCATGACAGGGCCACTTGGGACCTGTGCATGGGAATAAAAATCAATTCAACAAATCTGCACAAGTGTGCAACTCTGCTTTATTTCCTTTTGCAGAAGAAACCATTGTAGAGTCCTGTGGTGTTGAGATATGGATATTTAATGTAGATTTATAGTCTGGACATGGAATCATATAGTCATAGGATATGCTGAGTTGGAAGGGACTCATTAGGGTCATTGAGTCCAACTCCTGGATCAGCACAGGTACCACATGAATCACACCAAACTTCTTG
Source organism: Serinus canaria (assembly GCF_022539315.1). Lineage (NCBI taxonomy): Eukaryota > Metazoa > Chordata > Aves > Passeriformes > Fringillidae > Serinus > Serinus canaria. The sequence continues at coordinate 55,189,540 of NC_066316.1, read as the reverse complement.
GACTCTGTCAGGCTCGGTGCTGGGACCACTTTCCTGGGGAGGCTTGTAAAGACACACTGACCATGGAAAATAGAGCAGGAATGACTGTTGAGAAGATTCTTCCTTTATTTTCTGTTTCCTCAATTTCAGAGACTAGTGCTGAACATGAATCCTAACTTCTCTCATTATTTGTGTCTGTCTTCATATTTGATTTCTTCAACACTGAGAAGCCTGAAAGACTTTTTAAAAATTGCAGAGGCAATATTAAAACATAAAACAGAAGTAGATCACGGTAAGTAGGCATCACAACTAACCTTAACCGGAGAGAATTACAGTGAACATGCAAGAGGTACATGTTCTAAACACAAATTCGTGACAGCTTCTGGGATTTGAATCTCTCTCAATGTCAATATTGAATCTGTAAAAAGAGGGAAGGTAAAAACATCAAATCTAGTCAATTTAATTTAAAAACCTCCAACAAAGCATAACGAGGCATACGGAAACATTTCTGAGAAACACCTAGCTGAAGAAATAAAAATTAAGATTTTGATTTGCTCAGGAGCATGAGAAGCAGTGTGCTCATCAGTCAGCAATCAATACACAAGAGAAGAGCTCAAGAGGTATAACAGCAGGAAGGCTACACAGATCTACAAAGGTGCTCCTAATAGCGAGAAGAAATTATTTCTACATCGTAGGTGTTCCATGCAGAATTGTCCTTATTTTTGTGTGAATGCAATAGCTTTCAAAACAAAGTAATTTAAAAAATGTTTCTATGAAATGGAAACATTTGTTTTTTCAGAGTTTTAACATTTCCATAAAGAGTATTTGTAAGCATTTTGAGAGGGGTCAGAAACAACTGTTTGTTTGTGCATTTCTTGTTTTTTCTAGATTTCAGTAGTAGAAAATATGAAGGTTTTTCATTACTATATATTCACTTCCACAAAGTAATTACAATTATGCAAAGGAAAATGGCCATAAGAACTAGACATGGCTCATTTATTATAACCATTGCCCTGATAGGAGGAAGTGTATTTGTTTAATGGTTAATGGAATAATATTCACTCGATAGAAAAATTAGAATATAGATGACTCAAAGCCTGGTAAAAATTAGAAAACAAGTAATCTTAGAGCTCAGGGCTTCTAATCTCCTAGTCTAATTCCCAGTCACTCTTCCATTGAGAGTCACTGTTCTCATTTCAGAGAGATTTAGGTAAGTGTCTCTCTGTCTCCAGAAATGAAAAAAAAAAAGGATGAGTTTCAAAAATCTCATAAACACAATGGAAGTAAATTTGAAGAGGAAAAAAAAGATGGTACAATTCTAGGGTTAAGTCAAGAACCAAAATCAAACCAAACCAAACCCAAACCAGAAAACATTAATGGTCTACTCAGAATAATGTCTGCTGTCCTTGAAAACGTCGTGCAGAGGACTTAGAGGGGATTCAAAGGAAGGGATTTATTGGTCATGCACACACTGAGTGAACCCAGTGTTCTCTTTTCATGCACAAGCCATAACCGCTGTCTACAGCAATTCCTTTTTCCTTGTGTTACTATTGGCTTATACAAAAATTTTCCATATCTATGGCTATAAAAAACATTCTCATTATGTTTAGTTTCTAACCAACAAAGTTTTGTAACTCCAAACCACCCTTAACCCTGAAGAATGCATTCTCTGTTGCTTCAATGGACAACTTGTGAACTGAAGCTTTCCTAGTCCCCATGATAGTCCATTGCTTTGTTACCTGGTACTCTAGCAAATTCCTTGCAAGCAATCTGCAAAGCCCAGACTACAACTGGGTTTTAAACTCCCTGACAGATGTTATCACAGAATTATCTCTTATTATTTTAGGACATCATGGTACTTTGAATAGGTGTACTGGGAAAAGAGTACCTGAAAATACATGTGTGTATCAGATAGCCTAAATATTCAGAAGTAGCCAAAATTCAGTCCCTGATTTAATCTACTGCTAAATATAGTGATTAATATTTTTTTAGCTTAGTAATTAGGTTTCCCAAAAGCCTGAAAAAATGGTACTATGGCAGGAACAAAATAAATGAGAACATTTGTAACTTTTGATTCTTTTTCATTAGAGAACTTGCCTTTAATCTGTTTACATTATATTTCTTCACTATTTGAGCAACTGCAATAGTTGGAAAAATTTTAGTTTTTCAAGTAAATGGAAATCAAGAATATTTTTTGTCTAACAGTGTCTCTGATAGACTACAGACACACTGCCTTATTTGTTTCAACTTTTCTAGGACATCCTGTCCTGCCTTTTTTACTCTTTCTCTATGAAGTTACTAGGAGCACCTATTAAATATTTTTGAACAAGGACTTAGCAGAGGCTGCTGGAAGGGTTTTCCACTTCTCTTTACAAATCTCCGCTTTTCAGTTACACCAACATCACTAGAGGGCTGGTGTGCGTCCCAGGAGCTTTCATCCCATGCTAGGGAAGTAAACAGAGGGATGCACTGAGTACAGACCTTCTCCTCCCTGCTGAGCTACATCCCAGTACAACTACTATTTTACCAGAATTCCCCTAACTCACACACTGCATCTCCAATCTGCTCCAGGACTACCCAAAGCAGAAGGGATAAGCCTCACATTTGAGCAGAGTAGAGGCAAAATGAGACTACTTCCACCCTTCCATGTGATGTCCTGGGAGGTTGTGGAGACTTTATTATTTGATAAGCATAGCCCATTGGCCAGAAAATTGTTATGGAGGGGTTCCATTCAACTCCCATTGCCTTTCCAGCAACTACGCTGGCATCTGGCCCACACCCAGAGGGTGTGACTTAGAAGCCACAAGAAACCTGGGTTTGATGGGTTCTGATACCATAAAGAAAACAAATGCAGAGGATGGACAATGAGCAAAGCTGTAAATGGAATATGCAGTGCAGTTTGGTGTCAAGTATAGTTTGTATAGATGGTTGCAACTTCTCAGATCTTTGGAGCTGGAGCCCTAGAGCCAAGAGTAAACAGAGAGAATGGGACAAATACTGTGTTTGAATTGCTTTAACATATATGGGAGATTAAAAGAGAAGAAATAAAAAAAAAAAGAGAAAAACACCCCTTATTTTAATATAACTAATTCTTTCTATGAAACAGCAGATAAAATATCATGTATTCATAGAGAGGCATTTCCATTAGCTTATATTTTAAAAAATATGAATTAATATTAATTTTACACATTTCAAATGTTTATTTAATGAAAATGAAGCATGTGATACATTAAGGGATGATTATTTAAAAATAGCAGCACGTTATGATGCAGTAAAAAGGCGGAATCTTAATAGCTGCTTTCATTTATATTTTATGTACAAAACCCCAGCATAAAAACATTATAAGAATCTGACTGTAACTAAATCAAAGTTATTCAAAGTAATGATGCTTTCTCAACTTTTAAAAATTTACTCCCTTATGCTAAGAAAATAATATCTGCAGGTGAGATACTAGACTGCAAATTTAAATATGGCTGCTTTGTTTCTTTATCACAGATTCACTCTTTGGCAAAGGGAGAGATTTTATGGCAACTTCACCTCAGCTTCTGTTCACCACCAGCATAACTCTGTAAGATGATGTCCTATGAAAACAAAACCTCCTAACCTGGTATTTGTGTTAATGCAGAGCTTCTGCTCCCACCATGACTCACAGATGGACACTGTCCCAAGGTTTACAGTCCAGCCTTTCACAGTGCCTAGCAAGGAGTTGTGCAGAGAAGTCAGGTCAGTCAAAGAATGGCCATGCCTCTGCCTTGCCTTACCAAGGGACTTCTTAAAAAAAACCATGAAAGAGGTTAGGCTGTAAACTACCAGGTCTGGCAGCATTACTGAAACTCTCTCTACTCTTAGTGCTCTCGGTCAGAGAAGACTGCTCAACCCCTTGAAAAAGTTCCCACTCTGACCCCAAATAAAATCAGAATTATAACAGGTCGGGAAACGAGCCCTCTCCCCTGGTTTTGCTCATCTCTAATGCCATTAATTCTTCTATACACATTTTTTTATATAATACATATGTTGGTAGTTAAGTGTCCATGAAACAGATATATAAGGAAAGGTCACTACACTGTGCCTGCTCAATATGCCTGTAGACTGCTATGTCCTGCTGATGCAGGGATTATGTTGTTTGTATGGCACTGTAAGTTACTGTGGATGTTTGCAAAGTTTAGAATAGAGTAATGGACTGCATTACTTTCATTATTAGGTGACGATGCTTTTTTAAATTAACTAATTCTAACAAAAATATTTTTTCCCTGTTTTGTGTGAAGCATGTTTAAATGAAGAGATGTTGCATGTAATCATGACCAGACACATACCCTGCAAATAGAAAAATGACAAGGGTCTCTCCCCATACCACATGTAACACAAGAACTGGCACAAGCTTTTCTATTTGTTGGTGCCCATGACAAAGAAGCAGAGCTGAACCTGTCTCCTGTGTGTTCACTGGGCTGAATCATCTATGTATAGTAATTTTAACTGTCAAAATGGTGTGCATGTCAAATTCAGTGACATGCACGCAGGAATGTGGTTTGCAAGAAGCATCAAAGCCACCACTAGCTCATTGTTCAAAAATAGCTGGTCTTGGACCTTTGATGGCTAAAAATCCTGATGTCTCTGAGTGAAGTAGAAACAAAGGTAAGAAAGCAGCTACTTTTAGAACTAACATTTATGCTTGACTAGAGGCATTGGGGACATAATCTAACTGGTTAGCTGATGAGAGACCCTGCAGGAGTTTTCCACAAGAACAGGAAAACAGCATTAAACTGACATTTACTCAGTAAGCCACCAACCAGAAGTGCTTGGGGGACCCCCTACACTGAAGCTAAATGCCAGAGCTGTATAATGATTAGACTTTGATGGATCCCACTGACGTCCCAAAGGCTGTTCTGTTTCTATTTTTTATTTCTTTCATCTGATCTTCATCCATAATTTGACAAACTATTTTTAAGTGTCTATTTTCCTTGTGATTTATATATTCCAGGCTCACCAAATTAATTCAATACTTCATCTGATCACTAACTACACTTTAGCTGTTAAAGGGATGCTATATTCCCAAATCCGTCATGTTTAGTCATGACGAAATCTGATCACTTTAAAAGCAGTGACAGGCATACCTCTGCAGCCAAGATTCCCCCAATTTGTCCTATAGTGACATTCTACTATTCTTGTCTCTAGTCTCTATGTTAAGCTCCTGAGACTGAAAAAGTAAGAAAGAATGGGGGGAAAATAGTAACTTTGAAAGGTTTGTGTAGACTTCCTCAAAATGGTTTCCTCAGGTTTGGGCATGGAGCAACAGGCAGTTGGCTGGTTTGAACAGTGTATGTCCCCTCAGCCAGGGAAGCTCATTCCATTACTGAGTGTCTGACCCAGTCTCTGACCAGATGAGCTATGGTACATTACTGAGACTCACCCATGCCAAAGTTCTTGTGCCTGCCACCAGGGAACCTCAAAGAGATGAACTTTCTGCAGGATGTGATAAAATGCATTAGCATTTGACTTCCAAGCTCCCCTTCTGCTATGCACTTCTGTAGGTGGTGCAGTGGTAGTTCTTTATTTAATTGGAAAGATATTTTATTAAATTCCTAATTTATTTTTTGTCCAACAGCAGTATAGGCAAGTTAGTTAACTTTTATGTACACTGAAGAGAGTCAGGTAAACCTAGTAAATTGTTGGTCACGTATTTAGCATTTAGAAGGGTCTTGTGCTTCAGTCTGCTGCTCCCTCACTGCACTACAAACTTAGAGCACCTTCGCAAGTAACACTTTCAAACAAAAAACTTCTAGTCCTTGTTAAATCACAGGCAAGGCATAAACTTGAAAACACAAACTGCAGCATTATTACCTGAGGAAAAAATGGCCGCTCATACAAGCCTGGCACAACTCACTACAAACTATTTCTGTGAAAAGTTTGAAGGTCTCAGAATTTAATCTCACTTAAGGTTCACAAAGGCAGAGAAATAGCATGTTCCTCAAATGCAAATGATCTCTGATTCAATGCTCACCATCACCATCATAAAGGTCTTTTTTTAGTGGGATAGGGTATTGGGGGGGGGAAAAGCTTTTGTGCAGTGTATGGTTTGCCTCATTGAAAGATGTGACCAGATGATAAAAAATAAAACATTTGGAAGATGCCATTTAGTAAGAAAGATTTTCAAATATTTAGACTATTGTTTCAAAGAAAAAAATGAAAATAAAATTTTCTGTTTTTTTTTTTTATTTTGCTCTGAATAATATAATACTAAGTAATATTTTAAATTGTAGCAGGAGAAATTTAGCTTTTTAATAGAACAGATATCCTATGGCATTTCTGTCATTTGAAGTTTTAGAACAAACCTCCATCGGGAGGAATATAGGTGCAGGTGTGTCTGCTTAGGGGACATGGAAATAAAACACGTGAATTCCTGCTGCTGTTAATTTTTCACTCCACACTGCATAAAGTCATTGTCAAAAATCCCCTGGATTCTCAGAAACAAAATTAGTTTATGGCAATCCTAAGTTAAGGCAGAGGTATAATCAATGAGAATATGCATTTTTTTCTCCATTAAAGAATAGTTTGAATTAATGAGTAGGTTTTATTTGTCTGCACGTGCTGTTGAGGCAAGATCCAACTGTTCAGAGTGGGTAATTTAGTGCCTTTTCAGCTACTCTGCAACACTTCACTTGCTTCTTAACTGCTCCTACAGAAGGACATGTATTTCCCATGGATCTGTCAGCTCCATGCACACCTGGCATGTCGACAATATCTTAGGGAGCAGCCTGCAGGGAATAGGCTGAGAGCCAGCACAGGCACATGCAGTTACCCCCAGAAAGGCAGGTAGTACCATTGGGCATGGCCTTGTGCATCCTCACATCTCTCCAGCTGCTGTGAGAGAAGGACTTGGGTCTCCTCAAGGCCCTGGGTGAGATATGCTAGAATCTTGTAAGTGCAAGTAACACTTGGGTCCATGCAAATGAATTGAGCTCCTAGTGTTTATTGTAAGCATGGAGCTATAAAATGCTGCCTGATTCCTCTTGCCATATGTATAACATATGTTGAAATCATGCTATTGCAACCTCCTCTGAAACCATGTAGCAAGTGATCATCTCTGTCTTACAACAATTTGATTGTGATTTTTTCCATCTTATATGCACTTCCTGCAGAGGTTTCAGTGCTTTTAGTTTCTTTTCTGACATATTTTTGGCCCAATAGACCATTAGAAAATAAGTGGTTGTTAAACATGTTTTAAAATTATAAAGTCAATGCTAAATTTTTAAGGCTTAATAGGAGTATGATAACGAAACCATATAATATGTGAAGAAAATAAGAAAAAAAAAGGTAGTAATTTTTTTGTAGGAAAGCATTTGCCTTATGAACTGCTATACCTATCAGTATTCATAATCCTATTCTGTCTCCTAGTTGGGGGACAGATGAGGTAAGATGAAAGAGGAAAGACAAATAATGAAAAAAATGTCTTTACTTTTTGTTATAATAACATTTGAACTTACAGGTCACTCCCTACTAAGGTTAACACTGATTGAACCCACTAACATTAAATATTAATGTTTTATCTTTCTTTTGCATTTTAAATCAAAATTTAAAAATCTGGGTTTTTTTCCCAGAAGCTAGCCACAGAGACTAGAAACCATTTTTCTTTTCATAAAGCCATTTTTATCAACAGGAATATCTTGATCATAATGGCTTTTGAATTTCTGTAACTTCCAGAATAAGCAGAAACAGTTCTCACTTAGCTCCTTAGCTTTTGGAACTGTTAATGATTATACTTCTGATTAACACCAGGATAAAAATACCATGTCAGGGTGTTGGGTTTTGTCCATAATCACCTCACCCTGGGTGGAAAACACAACATGAAACACAAAATGAAAAGCTAAATATTCCACAAACAAACAAGTCTGAAGTTTTGTATCCCTACATACTCAGGGGTTTTATCAGTCAAAAGAAATAACTTCTAAATCTGAAGTTATAGTTTTGAAAACATTAAGTCAAAAAAGAAATTGCAGGTCCTAGGATTAATTTTTCATATCTCCCCTTTCAAATGTTTTCCAGTATTTTCTGGAAGCTTTGAAAGACTCTTGACGACTTCAGGAATTTAAAATTTAACAATGATCTGATCTAGATATTTCCTGATCAAAATTATTCCTGTACTATAGCAAAGACTTATTATATCTCTTGAAGCTGAAAATACAAAGATATCTCCTAAAACAGGGATGTGCAGGCTAGCCACATAGTTGTTTAGATTAGAAGGGAGCTCAAATTCTCCAATTTCTTACTCAAAGAAGGCCAGTGAAAGCATGTTTAATCCAGCACATCTGTGCAAAAGGCAGCTATTTGAAAACATTCAAGCCTTGTCACCATTCGACAAAAACATACCTCTTTAAAATAAAATGTTTATGAATAGAAAAGCAAGGACATATTTTAAATAGAAAATAAAAAGTAATTTATCTTCTTCAAGAGATTAATTTCATATTAGAATGATCCAATGTCCTCTGCAGAAGAAACGTGAAGGCAACAAACACAGGAAGTAATAACTGAAGATTAAAGCTTTTGTTGTCTTGGGCACGTTAGAATGCGTTTGTGTGGGTTCCAGTAATATAATTATAATTGCACTGCACAAAGGTGTGAGAGCTGAAGTATCATTATATAGTACTCATGGCTTGAGATGAGTACTATATAATGATAGTACTGGGCAACAGGCAGATAGCTTGTTTTAGCATCCTGTTTGAAGATTAAAGCTTGGATGATAAGAAATAACTTGTTTTATCCCTATCATACACTGGTGAGACACAATAAAGCTTTGGTAATCAAACAAATGTTCAAACCATGGTGATGAGCATGGTACAAAGAGATTAAGAAACTAGACTATTCTAAATTTCAACTTCCAAACCTCAGCAGAACTGTAGACACAAAGGGACAAAGGGGAATCTTCTGGGAGAAGTTCATGTTATCACAACATATCTGCTAGTCTGAGAATAATGTCAAGGTGCAATTAAGTAAACCATGCATCCATCACAGAACTGAATTTACACATCAATAAAGCTTTGTAGGCTTGCATAACGATTTGGAGTCATAGAGTAGTAGAATCAGGGAATCAAAGAATGGTTTGGTCTGAAGGGATCTTAAAGACACCTAGTTCCAACAGCCCTGCCATTGACTGGGACACCTTCCATTAGACCAGGGCTCTCAAAACCCCATCAGCCTGGCCTTGACACATCCAGAGTTGGGGCATCCACAACTTCTCTGAGCAACCTGTTCCAGTGTCTTCCAGTGCCTTACCACCTTCACAGTAAAGAATTCCTTCCTAACATCTAATCTAAGCCTACCGCTTTTCAGTTTTAAGCTATTCTCCATTGTCCTATTGCTACAGTTTCTGATGAAGTGACCTTCTTCAGCTTCCTTGAAGGCCCTCTTCAGATACTGGGTGGCTGCTGTGGGGTCTTCAGGCAACATTCTCTTCTCCTAGAAAGTCAATGATGACTCCTACAACAGAAAGAAAGATGCTCATGTGGGTTTGACTTGGGTTTTTTGCAAGATCTGATTTCTTGGATGTGATTGCAGACAATCCTCAGATTTAGAGTGTGCATAATCCAGCATAGTAGTCTCTTACCCAGGAAGTATTAGCATAATGTTTTTAAATAAATCACTGAATAAAAAAATTATCTCAGTTCAGAACTGTACTGTGCAAGTGCCTTCCAATTCAGCATATTATATGATTCTATCTTTCTAAGATTAATTTTTTTTTCTTTAAATATATTGACTGGCCCACAGATTTTGTTCTGAGAAAGATAACTGAAAGAGAAAATTTGCTCTACTAATTGGAAGATACGTGCCCAGCTCACTGAAGATGTTCTTCTCTTTCTCTAAACCCTGTGATAGGCTTTTGCTCCTTATAAATTATTTCTACCCAGACTCTGCATTTACAGTGAGGATTTCTTTCTAAGTCATGCAGGTGTCTTTTATAAACACCCTGGAATTTAGCACAAACTAAAGATGGAGGCTACAGGACAAGTGCAAGCTCCTTCACCTGGGAAGGAAGAACTCCTTGCAGTTATGCCAGTTGGGCTTGACTGAGGAGAGCAGCACTGCTGGCAAGATGTAAGGTGTGTTGGCAGACACAGAGTGAGCAGGAGCCAGCAGTGTGCCTTGGCAGCAAAGACAAAAAACAATATTCTCGGCTGTGTGACTAGAAGAGATGGAGCAAAGCAATCATCTCCCTTTACACAGCATTCCTTGTACAGTTTCTACAGTATTGCATTCAATTTTGTGCTTTCCAATACAGGAAAGACATAAATAAACTAGGGTGGATTTAGTGGAAGGCCGCCAAGATAGTCAGGGATTGGAGCACTCACCCTGTGAGGACGAACTGAGAAAGCAAGGCTGGTTCAGCCTGCAGCAGAGGTGGTTCCTTTCCTTTTTGGTGTTCTTTTCTGTAGCTCCCCTGCACCTCTTGGAAAATAAGTGGGAAGATGGAGTAAGGCTCTTTGCATCAGGAGGGTGAGACATAATGGGCAGAGATAACACTGAGCAACCTGGTGAGCACACAGCTGACCCTGCCTTGAACAGGAGGCTGGGCTGAATGCCCACATCTCAATGTCCCTTCCTGATGAATTTATCTTGTGATTCTATCCATTCTCAGAAAAGAAGCTGAAGAATAGAAAAGATAACAACTAACACGAGTTATCAATATTTTGCTGTTATCAAAGCAGCAAAATCATCCTGACATGATAGAGTGGAGTAGACTTGTGAGACCCTTGCAAAAAGGAAGGGAATAACCTGCCCTTTGCTTCAATCACGAGAAGGAATAACATTAAATTGTAGCAACAGTTTCCATTGCCATGTGTTCTTCCTTTCAAATGATATTTCTTACCCATTCATTCTTCTGAAGTATGTATGAAAACTCATTTATAGATTTCTGTCTCTATTTGCATTATCTTTCTGGTATTTTCTGTCTTGTTTGCTCCTCTATGTACTTGAGATAAATAATAATCATAATAATTATAGCAATAATAAAACACCTGCTTCTTATTTTACTCTAAAACATTGGGAATGGGATAAAGGGTAGTAAAGAAAAAAAGGGAGCCTGAAAGACAGAATTCAAGCTTTGATTTTAATTGGTAAGAAAAATTGTACCTTTAAATAATTTCAAGGTTGCGTATAAAATTAGTTACAGCAAGATAGACATTTTGGATATATTTAACATAATAACAAAAAAATGAGGAGGAAGAAAATTAGCCGTGGATCATCAGAAGAACTGTTCTTGCTTGCAAAATCAAGCATTTCAGCTCCTAGGTTCAGGACCACTCACTGAATAAAGTCGTGCACTTCAAGAGGTTTAATCTCAAAAATGTGGATTTTATCACTCATGTCTGATATGAAGTCAATCTAAACTGGATTCTACCAGACCAGAGACATTTAATAGATGCTATTACTATTCTAGTCACTTTTAAGATCATTCTCTGGCCAGATTTGGATTTCTAGAAAACAGTAGAACTAGACATATTGCCAGTAGAGAAAAAAACTACTCTTGGTAAATGAGGATTTTATGGAAATCAGGAAGATTAGTACTTATGAACTAATCTTACTTATCCTTTATTTCACATAAAAATGCAATGAAAACCACTTTTAGACATACTTGTTCTTGACAAAGTTCTGAAAGGATTTATCAACTGCTTTGCAAAATTTAGTTACAATTAGAAGGTGCATGAATCTGAAAATTATAATTGGCCAATGTCTTTTTTCATTCATCTGAAAGAAAAAAAGTGAAGAGTTAGGTGTTCTTCCAGTAAAATAATTTTCTTGAAGACATACCAGGGAGTATCTCCATGGAGATCTCCACAAACCAAGGAGCAATATTTCTTATAACCTCCCTCAACATCAATGGGGTGCAACATAGATCATCTGAATTTATGATTTTTTGAAGGTTAGGCTCCAGAAAGGATCAGGTCTAAATTCAGCAAAAATAGACATAAAACCTTAGGCATCTAACACAGTGTGCAGAACTAATGCAATCTGAAATATATACAGCTATGCAGAAATAAAGAAAGCAAAAACCAAAACCAGAACCAACCAAACAAAAACACAAATAACCAAATCCAACCCAACACCCTGCCCCCCAAAGAAACAAGCAAACAACAAAATCAAATTAAAACCAAGAAAAAACCCCTCTGGAAATATTTATACAGTTGCATATGAAACCACTGAAACCACTCTTTGGAGGTTTTTCTTTCTCCATTCCCACCATACTCCCTGCACCAGGAAGGAGATGTGGCTGTTCAGGATTGAAGAAGACTGGTCCCAGTCCCTTCCTGACTCCTTCAAATTTCTTGAGGTTTACCAGTCAATACCACATCCCATTACAACCATTTTGCTGAAAGCCAGACCATCTGCTCTCATAAAGAAAATGTGAGCGCACATCTGGTGGGCAGAAGAAAAGTGTCTCTGAGGTCCCAGGTCCATGTACTAAGGGTAAGTCAGAACTAGAAAAAGAAACCTTTGTTCCACCACAGACAGCCTGGAGAAAAGGAGCTTTCTCCTGCAGAGAGTCAGATGCCATGTTGCAGTGGAAGTTCTCCCTCTTCATTGTTCTTCTGTATTTTCTACTACATATTTAAACAACAGACAATCATCATCTAATCATGATCTGGCAAATGCTCACACAGGCAGTCCAAACAGTTAATTTTTGTGCATTTCTGACTTTTAGAACATGCTTTGCAATCTCCTCTGCATGTAAAACACCATTGTAAGTATATTTGCTGCTGGCAGCATGAAGAAAGAAAAGATCATTGCCAGCTTTATGCATACTACTGCAGATCAGTCTGAAACTATAATAAAGGCTGTTTTTTGCTCCTTAACACTGGTTTTTTTTTTTTTGAGTTTCTGTCTAATATTCTACCAGATAAATCATGTATAATTTAAAAGAGCTAAAGAAGAATGTCACCTTGTATACCACAAATTTTTATTTTAAAAATGAAAGTTATGATGAAAACAAAAAAAACCCCACCATGACCATGTTTTATGATAAAAGTCCTAAATTCCCATTCACTTCTTCATAAGGAATGAGAGAAAAACAGGATTTCTGATTTTTTCCTAATTGCTCTTAGTTGTGGTATATAAAAATTGCACAACTGCATCTGAATGTCTTTAATTGTAATTTGTAATGAAACCCTTTATGCTTCCTACATTGTCCTCTGTCTCAACAACATTAAATTCCAATTTGTTGACATCTGGTCCAGTCCAAATCAAATCAAAGACATTTGACATTGCAGAGCTGTATTCAGCAAGCTTTCAGACAAACAGCAGAGGTTGTACAGAATTTGTTACACACCACAACAGATCTCCTTCCTCCTCAGTATATAATGAAAAACAGTGTGAGAATCAAGTACTAGAAAAGAAAGAATGAAAAACTAAAAAGGGATGTCTTTTTCTTTCCAATTTTAGGTAACCATAAACTAGAATAATTCCACCAAAGTCTGCAGAATACTACTGGGAAAAAAAATGGAGAAATTACATTTTCTCACCTTGAACAAAAGCTGTTTGATTTTAAATAATTGGGTGACTTTTCTGTGTTCACAAATGCAGCATTCTAGTTCCCTTGTAATAAAGACATAAAGAAGCTTTCTCTAACCTTCATCTCCCTCCACAAAAAATGTCTACTTGAACTTTTGGTGTATGTAATGAATAAAACTTTTCTTAGGAAAACTGAGGCAGAGGTCAGTAAAGCAAGTGAAAGAAATGCAGTAAGAAAAATAACTGTAATGCAAGGCCTAGGAAGTGGTGTCTGGGTGGCATTAATTATTTCATTCCTTCCAGGGCAGAGCTCATCAGGTAAAATGTCTGTTGTGATTTCAGTAATGTAATGTGTCCTCTTGACTCGACAGCCCCTTTTAGGCTATCCATGTCCACATCAACCAGAACACCGTTTGGAGCCAGGCTGATCCATTCTGATCCCTTGATGCACCCCTTGGATTAGGCCTTGGAAGGGAATCAAGCACCCTAAGCTTTCCCAAGACAATTAGAGAAGTTTAACAGGCAGCATCCAAGGGTTGAAGTGAGAGATGTTTTCTCAGAATATCACTATACAATTCACATGTATTTTGAGTTAATTTGTCATTATACCCTGGCTAGTGACTGCAGCACTTCCCTCTGAAAGATCATTTTTGGTCTATGAGGTTACATTAGACCACAATACAGTAAATTTTGCTTTGGGATTGTTTTGGATTTTATTCATTGAAGATTCTCATGTAAAATAATTAGCTTAGTAAATGTAAAGACTTCCCTGAGATGAGATGATGATAATGAAAACTTCAGCCTAGTGCTAAGTACTGTCAACAGAAAAACTTCCGTCCAAAGTGTGTCCTTCCAAAGGCCAAAACCTACTTATCGACATGTTGTAACAAAATATGAGCGCAACACCCTCAAGCAAACATGACTTGGTGATTGACCTCAGCCATCTCTCCTTTTAAACAATGTATCAGTTTTACCATCAAAAACAACTTACAGGAGGGTGTTAATGTTCTCCCCCATCTCCTGCAGCAGCAACTGCAGCAAAGCGTGGGATCACGTTGGGGTGGGATGATGAAGACAGAAATGAGCTGGTAGGCAACTCCAACAGCCACTTAGCAAAGTTAGGTATAATGTTGTGTTGGTTTGTAATTATTTCTATAAAAATTAAATATGAAGGATAGAAAATTTCCAAATGAAATGACCAAATCAAAAAAGTTTGAGGAGAAGAGTGGGAGAAAGCTCTCCTCTAGAGACTCTGCAATACTGAGGTGCCACGTGCCAAAGCTGTGAAACAGCCCTGCACACCTCAGGCCTATTAAAGTGCAACTTCTCTTCTCTGGCCTCAATTTCTAAACCTGAAATAAGCAAAAAACTCATAAGACAGACATACCTAGCAAGAAGTTCTTCATGAGAGGCTCCTAATGGCAGTAAGTCACCCAAAAAAGTTTCATGGGCTCTGAACATCCATGCACCTGCTGGCTGAAGGCCTGTGTCAGTAGCAGAACATCTCCCCAGTCTATTTTTCAATACAAAAGAGTGTAGATATGATTCAGTGTCATGCACCTCCCCACTCCCTCTCTCTAGTTGAAGAAAGAAACTCATCCTGTACTCCTCCACCTTCCTCTCCACCTCCAGGTGTTTTGAAAGAGCTGCCTGTCATATTTAAGCAGACCTCACCTTACAGTGAATAACAGCAGCTAATAAAATTCTGGGGCACCAAATCTTTCTGCTTTCACTGAACCCCTGAGGCTACTTAGAGCTCCTCAGCTTGCCTGTGGTAGAAGGGTGAGTGACCCAGCCAAATCACCAGCTGCTGAGTCACAAGTAAAGGAAGGGTAGCCACTTCTTGCACGTGCACCAGGTGAGACCCATTTGCCAGTGCTGACCTCCTGTAGAAATGTCTCAGCTCCCTTTGTTCCTCCAGTCACTGGAGGGAGTTACTGATGTGAGAGCAAAAGGGGAATACAAAAAGAAGGCAGTCGTGACAACCTGCCAGCTTTTCCTCTCCAGGCTCCTATCTTGGGCAGAATGGGCAAAGCCACTGTTTCTCCACCAGCACTCCCAGTTCCCCATAGCAGTGGGGAAGAGGATGGCTGGAAGCACAGCAGCTGCTGCAGCCTTCTGGAGTCAGCTCTGAGTCACCACACAATCACAGCGCATCATTATCACCACTTAGCATGCATGATGACCAACACTTTCCACAAATGGCTAATAAATGTCTATCACTTCTATTTTTGCCTTCCCCTCTTATTTTATTGGGTCCAATTTCTCATGCCAGCACTTCACAAGCATCTTGGAAAGCAGCATTCAAAGTGTCTTCTTCCAGACTTTCAGTTATACATATCAGAGATAATCACATTTCAGGCAGTAGCCTGGAATCTGTCAGCACTGGGGCTGTATTCCAGATGAGGGATGTGTCTCTTGGACCAGCTTGCTCCAGAAGCAAATCTAAATGTAGGGCACTTGGAGGTGCAGGACAATACCTGCTCCCCTTTCCACCTGCTCTCCCACAGTGACAGAGACTTGCCCTCTTGCCTTGCTGTGCTGGGAGATTTTTGGATGTGTCTCTAGGACTACCTGCATTACTTGAATTACCATCCCTTTGAGGAGAGGTTGAAGAGCCAGGCAGAAGAATCCTGGAGTCTAAATCAATTTTAGATGAATTTAGCTGTAAATATTCAGCTGGACTGTGCCACTCTAGAAATTTTTTCTCCTTGTACAGAGAGAAGCAGTAGCTGTTAGCAGTACAATGGCTGCAAAAGATACTCCACAGGGGAACCAGTTCTTAACATCGTTATCAAGGAAACATCTCATAAAAATCTGTCACAGATCTGACAACTCCTTGCTGAATTGTTCAAAACTACAACATCTCAGCACATTTTCAAGAATATTACATAGTTTTCTTGCTTTGCTTTTCTGCTTGGAAAAAGCTTGTTTGTCTCAAAATTCTCTGTTTTTTAGCATCATAATTGAATTGAGTAATCAGTGTCTTTTTCTCAGGAAGAGCACTAAAAAGAAAGAATTTACTAAATTTATTGTGATTTAGCCACAAATTTATAGTGTATTTAACTTGATGATGTGCTCGATTTAACACATTTATCAAGGGAGGTAAATATATGCCTGCTGGGGTTTAAACTTGACAATGACAATGCAACATGATCTGTCATTTATATATTTGCAACACACATTTTGGAGCTAATTCACTTCTCATTTAATGAAGAAAAACTTTTACATTCACTGCAGTTATTCCAAAATTTTGCTCCTGGAATTTGCAAGAAAAACCGGCACCATAATCCTTTCAGTATAATAGAAATTATCTATACACGATTTGGACTAGAGTCTCATGCTGTGAATCATGTAGGTATTTTGATTTAGAACGGCAGAAAGATCTGTCTTACCAAACATAAATTACAGGCTTCATCTGAGAGGTAAATCCCTGGGAATCTATGGCTGACATGTAATCTATGTGCTGTTTTCACATGCAGACTCTGGGTATTACCAGCCAAAATCTTAACTTGCTAAATACTGCAGGTTATACTCAGGCATAGCTAGGGCAAGAAGGTCAGGGAGTTAAGTCATACTTTCAGCTCTTAGCCACCTCTTCTTCCTAACTTGCAGCAGGAATTTCAGAAAAAAAACCACTTTCTTTCCATTTCCTTGACATTGCTCAGCATTAGAAGTCTTTTTTCCCTGCCTTTCTATCATCATACACAACCCTCTTTATCTCTCTGTTTACTCCTTCCAGGACAGGACAAAACACATCCTTTCTATGTGCCCAGGATGAAACAGAACAGAATCCCTTTAATTCAGCTCAGTTATCTGAGGATGTGGATCATTCTTGCACTTTTCTTCCATGGCACTGTTAGAGATCTGCATCTTTTCTAAGAGGGGATCAGATCTATACATGCATGGTAATTTATTCACAAAAACTGGCTTTCAAGTTCCTGCGGTCCATCTATATCTATCTGTCTGTCTGGAGTACTATCATTTGGGAAACAACAGCCACTGCACACATTTCTTACAACATCAGTGCATTGTTACTTCTCTCTTAAACAGGATTCAGTCACTGGAAACAGGAATAAAATGAGGCAGTGTGACACAGACTGCCAGGAGATGTCTTAACAGTCCAACCTGGTATTTTCTCCATTGACCTGCTTAGGTTCCAGAGATTTCCCTAAATTTTACCCCTTTGGTTTGAAATCTGAATGTGAACTGATTGCTACCCAACAAATTATCTCACTGCTGTAAATATAATTAGGATTGTGGGGCAAATTCCAATCACTTTTCAAATGATACAGTTTCAGCAAAGATCATTCTGTATTCTAAAAGCTCACCCTATTATGTTACAGCAGCTTAGCTGGTCCACTGTGGCTGTCTTGATGCCAGCTAATTATAAGTTACCTGAGGAGCTCCCTGGGCATAGGAATACTGTCTTCTAGTGCTAGAACCGTGTTAGTAGCATGTACTAACCAACTTTTTCCCAAATGATTCCTGGGTACTGTTCAAAAGTTAACACTGAATGGACATTGCCACAAAGAGGTCTCAAGCACATAGTCAACCTCTTTTGGAGGCACTGGGGATTCACTGGCTGAGGCACAGGCTGTTCTGTACTAGTTAGCCTCAGTTACTGTAAACATTTCTGAACACTCTTATTTTACCAGCTTGTAGCTGTGGGTATGCTCTAAACTCATTCATATTGCAATGCAGAAAAAATTATCCTGAACACCACTGGATAGCCTTTGAACTAAAGTGCATCTTGAAAACCAGGACTGAGTCCTGGAACTATTATTACACTCAGCACTGGTTCTTAAACTTCTGTAACATACTCCTCATACATTTGATGCCTAAAATTCAGCTATGTTATGAATGCCTTGTAGTGCAATATATATTGCTCTTATGGTGACTAGCATTCCACAGCAAATTAAGAACATACTCTAGTTAGGAAGCCTGAGCTGGGATAATTAGATGCCGAGCATGGCTCTATTACATAAAGATTGCAAAGTATCTCTTCTTGAAGTAAGGGATAAGTATGCACA
Organism: Serinus canaria; assembly: GCF_022539315.1. NCBI lineage: Eukaryota > Metazoa > Chordata > Aves > Passeriformes > Fringillidae > Serinus > Serinus canaria. The sequence goes on along the minus strand of NC_066316.1, from coordinate 55,171,031 downwards.
TGTAGTCTGTGTCTGCAATTAATAATATAGCAGTGCTGTCATGGACAACAGGATCAATAGATTAAACCACCCCCAACCTCATTATAATTCAACAATGTAGGACGAGAAGGTCATGGCCGTATTCAGGGGTTAAAATTAAGAGGAAGCTTCATTAACTTTGAATCCACCTCATCATGCCTGCAAGTCTGTATGCAGAGAGATGGCTTTACATTCTTAATAAGATAGGAAGCACTAGGAGCTGAAAGAATTAGAAATAACTTCAGCGAAGTAGAATTTAAAACCAAACAGCATTGACTATAAAACAAGGTAGTAATTCAAGAAATATGTGTGTTCTAAACAACACTCATAAATGCATCAATAAACAGATAAATTCAATTATATTATGTTGAACTCTGATATTTTTCTGACATTACTTTTGGAAATTATTGATAATCAGCAATGTAGGAATGCTGTGCTTTTGCTGACGGCAAAATAGGACTCAAAAATATTATGCATGACAAATATCTAATGAAAGAAAAAAATCTTTGGTACATACTTTATTTTGCCTTTTGCACTTTTCTTTGCCTTCCTCCTTTTTTGTAGAGGGCTCATACCTTGGAGGAATGTGTGGGTACTGGTATGGTTGTTGGCATCACAGAAAGATTAACATGATAGCAAGCTTGAAATCATGGCCAAGTTTAGTACCCAAGGATGTAGAGTGGCGCTGATGGCATGAGCTCCTACACTTGTTATAGCCAACCTTTCAGCAGGAAGGAAAAGTATCACTGCAGTAGTGTAATGATTTCTGTAAGTTTGTGTCTTTGCATGTGCTTTCACCTGCTTGTTTTACATCCACTCAGCAGGTAAGAAGATGGTTCTGTCTTCTCTATTCTGATGTTAAAGCACTGACTGTTTTGGATTTTTGTTTTGTTTTTTTTTTTTTTTAAGATGTTATCCATACCAGGTATTTTTAAGTTAAAAAGTGTAGTCTCCAGCTGCTTCAGGAGATGGAGTTGACACCATGATTTCAATGGTGTGAAGGTGGGTGGTTGCACTTCC